>NC_071595.1:3206479-3557959 GCF_024509145.1 Vidua macroura | reverse complement strand
ACTGCAGATGTTGGTGGACATGAAATTCTATTAATAATGCTTAAAAAAACTTGTGTTAAATACATCAGCTGCAGGCAGAGTCATAATTGATGGAGCCCTCTGTAAACCTCACACTTTAGTATCCTTCCTGAAGACTCATGAGAGGGAGAAGTTGAAATTAAAAGATGCTGAAAGCCAGCTGAGGGGTATGGATGTGTTTCCCTGAGACAAAACCGATGTGATAATGTTGCTTTTATAGAATCATGGAATGGTTTGGATTGGAAGGGACCTTAAAGTCTGTGATTCCACCCCTGCCACGGGCAGGGACACCTTCCCAGCCCTGGGAAGTCCTGCTTTATGGGAAGTACCGAGTCTTGCGCACTCGGTCACGTGAGGAAGGGCAGTAGTTATGTTTTCCACCCATTTTCAACGTCCGCAGAATCAGCTGCTGCTAAACAGGAATTTATGCTGCAGGAATTCGGAATGCTGCGTTACGACACTTTTCATTCTGATTTGTCCCTTTCTGACCTTGAGTGGGTTTTGCCATAGAAACCAACTCGTGGTTGAATCCCAAAGTGAGTTAAAAACAAACCAGAGCCAAGATCTCCCCACAAGAGCACAGCCAGCATGTCCAGAGAGTGACTTTGAATCCCCCTCGCATCCAGAGCCAAGCAGGAGCGTTACCCCAGCAGTGGGGTAGAGGTACACACAACGTTCTGGGCACTTTGGGGGTTTTATTTCTGCTTAAGGAATGTGCTTCAGAACATGAGGTCTGAGTGACAGAGCGTGAGCTGAGCTTGCAAGAGCGGCCTGACACTGATCTTGGCTCAAGCTGCAATCGTCACTGTTATCCCTGGGTGTGTTGGTGATGCTGGGATCAGACTTTCTGGGATTTACCTTCCAAAGCCTCGATTTCTGCACGATTTAAAGCCTGGAGGAGTGGGTATAGCCACTCCCTTGTAGCCCACCTGACATGAGGTGAAGCCTTGCTGTGCCTTCTAAGTGTGGATTGTAAGAGGATAAACTTCTAGCGGTGAACTCAGTGTAAACTTTTCCCTAAACTATATATTTTCCACTGGTTTTAAAAAGAACTGTGATATTTTTTTGTCTTGTCTGGTAATGAGATCAAAAATGAAATGTCCCAAATTCCATTATTTTAATTCAAAGAAATAAAACCTTTCTGATGGCTCCTGCCAGTACAAAACTGGCTTCCCTATGACTAATGTGACACACCACACAGAAATGGTATATTTTTGTGAGTTACAACTCAGAAGGTATTTGCAGACAGTGATTCATGACAAGGAATACAACCCTTCTGATCAGTCCCCACCCAGTTTCTCAGCGTGCTTTGAATATATCTCATTCTTCAGCGCTGGTGTAGGAAAAGTTGATTTCATTCACCAATGTTAGATAATCACAGTGTGTGGGTGGGGGGGTTAAAACTTCAGTGATTGCCTCATGTGCATAAAGTCACAGCAACAAATCCCTTTCCTGGGTTTATTTTTTTCTATTTTTGTGGTGATAGAAGAACAAAGGTTGGTAGGATTAGTGTTTTTCAAAAATTCAAGTTTTCTTTGACAGATTGTAATAAAGAAGATTTCAGCAAGTGTTAAGACTTGGCTTTAAGCCGTCTAGATAGTTTCTCTCAGTGGGTTTTCTGGACTCAAAATATCTAATAACTTTAGATGCAAGGTTTTGGGTTTGCCTCTGTTTGGTTTGATGATAATACTGAGCCCTTGGTCATTCAGCTGAGCAAAATACGTTGCTCATGAGTCAGTCACAAACCAGGAAAGGGATTGAATAGCGATTGTGTTTGCATGTGCTGTGGATAAAGTTCCTGCTGTCCTCATGCAGAATAGGACACCAGGAAAAAAAACTGCCAAAAGCTCTTTCTGAGGGTTCCAACAGCCACAACCAGCCCTGTCCGCTGGCTCAGCTCTGCCCTTGCTCCTTTCTACAGTTTCTACAACAAATGCACAGGAAACAACCCAAAAGTGACACACTCTGAAAACCCAGGAAGGCAAAATACAGCTATTTCCCCAGCCTGTCTTCTGCTGTGTTACTGTTTTCAACAACACTCTGGCTGAAATGGGATCTGTAGTAAGAAATTTGTGTATTTGAGTGTTTATTCTCACTGTGCAAGGATAAATATTTGTGAGATCAGGGCCTTAGTTACTGCAGATTAACATTTATTTAAATACTTTAGGTATTTATAAACATGGGATTAAAAAAGGCATGTAGCAATGGCTTCTGGGTAATAAGCAAATGACTGCTCAGAACAGAACTACCCTGGTGACATTTACTTCCTTTTGTATTTTTGCAACTCTGTGTAATAAAAAGATGTGTTGGTTCTTTTTTGAGGACGGGAGGCAGATCAGGCTTCACTGTGGAGGGAGTGCTTGGTAGAAGGTGATCAGATTCAGGCCTAATTCTCATTTATATGACATTTCTTTTTCCATCTGAATGTTTGCAGGATATTTTTTTCCCTGCCTGGGAGGCAGTAGGAGGGGAGGTCTCTTTCCAGAAGAACTTAAATATGAACTTCCACATTATTTTCTTGAGCAAGCAGCGTGAGCTGTTAATCACATTCTCCATCCCACCTCTTTCCCCACAGTAATGGGCCTGGGAAATAGTTCGTCTAGATCCTACCCTAATTCCTGAAATTGCAGGAAAGCTCTCTGGTGTTAGGTTGCTGCTGGAGAAGTGATGGAGCTCAGATATCTCAACTATGCTTCTGCCAGGGGCTTTGATGAAGGAATTCAAAGCACCAGGAAGCTCGATGGATCTCTCATAAATGGGTCAGTGGTGACCTGCTCTGTTCCTTCAGTGTCTGCTCTGTCAACTCCTCTCCACTGCAGTATCCCAGACACTTTTTGGGGAGAAGTGGCACTCTAAGGGATGCTGGTGATGCTGAGAGAGGAAGGCGGGAGATGCCCGTGAGGCAGCAGCAGTTGGCATTGGTTCTTGAGGGCTGGAAGTTCTGCCTGGGAGGCTGTTGCTGTGTCACTGCTTCAGGTGAGCTGTTCCCAGCTTGCTGTTGAATTGTTTGTGAGGTGTGGGTTCTCCTGCATTACTCTTGGAAGCAGTGCACAGACCAGAATGGGTCAGACACAGAGCCGGCCGCTAAATGTGGTTTGTTCTCACTGCTGCTGTAAATCAAACTTAAACCATGAGTTTGGTTCCTACTGAAAGTGCTCCCTAAGAGCTGAGCACTTCTCTTGTGTTGGATCATAGAACCCAGAACAGTTTGGGTTGGAAGGGAGCTTAAAGCTCATCTCATTGCTGTGCAATGGGCAGGGACAGCTTCCATAGAACAGGTTGCTCCAAGGCCTGTCTTGAAGATGGAGCCTGCAGACCCTCTACTCAGAAGGGGTTTGTTTTATGTGAATGGTGACAAATTTATTTGAACAGCTCCTTTGCGAAGCAAAGCCACACATAGATTTGAGATTGAAATCCCCGAATTGTGAAGGGCATAAAAGGTATCTTTTCACCTAACATAATAAATATGGGATTTGCTGCCCCATGATCTCATGGATACACTGTTCAGATGAGTTAAGGAACTGATCAGACCAGTTTAGGGAAGTGAAATCCATGAGGGACAGTTAAATGATTGTGTTTGTTTCCACATGGTCTTAAGGTTCAATGGGGTGCTGCAGCATGGAGAGCTCTAGCTCTGTGCTGGCCTTGTTCCTATGCTCTTTTTCTTGCTGCATTTGATGCCTGGCCATGATGGAGAGAGTACATGGGGTATCTGGAGGCTGGGTGATTCAGCATGGCTGATCCAAAGTTCTGTGGCTTGTCTTCTTCATTCACGGATGTTTCCAACGATGTTCCAGAGCAAACTGCCTCTTCCAAGCCTCCATTTCTTCCCGCTCATCAAACTGGGCTAATGACTCTGACCTTTTGTTTGTAAAGCAAAAGGAAAAGGATCAACAAAATACTGGAGCTTATTTACTGTCATTACTGAAATGATGAGCAATGCCACTTTGCAGCACTTCAAAGAGGCTGTGCTCATAAGATGCTGGAAATCCCTTGAGAGAGAAAATGTTTCAGATGGAAAAAGAGGAGTGTGAGTATTCCTCACATTCTCATCTCCTAAGCGCACTCCCCTGCAAGGCATAGAGGCACTATCCCCCTCCAGCCCTCTCCCCTTCCAGCTGGGCACTTTAAGATAGTGCTGACAAAATTTGCTGATTTTGGTAAACTCCAAACTTGCTGGTGTCACTGCTCCAAGTTCCGCATAAATTGTTCCCATGCTGTGGGAGTTGTGCAAAGTACTCTTGTTGACCTATTGTATTACCACTAATAAGATTGAATGTGGTTTTAATTTCTCATTTCCTCTTTCTCTGGATGCCCTTTTCCTACTACTTAGAGTCTTACTTCAGGTCTCTCTATAGCAAAAGTCTCTTTCTGTCGCTCAAAGAATGAGCTTTGCTTTCAGAGCGCTCCGCACTGGAGGGCTTTAAGTGGCATTCAGAGGAGGCTATCAGCCACAATATCTGATGTATTGGTGTGGCTGCAGTTCATGCATGGAGTGCAAAAAATGGGATTTAATTGGGAGGGAGGGGGAATAGCGGCCTTGGCTGAATGGATGGGTGAAAGTTCCCCGACCACCCCTTAGCCCAGCAAATGGTTGAGTGCTTGCCAGAGCGGAAGCGAGTTCCCTTTCAGCCACCCTGCCTTTGTCACCATAAGAAAAAGCACACACGCACTCGTATGGGTTTGGCCTTGCAGCTGCAAAAAAACCCAACCAGGCGAGAGAGAACCATGCACACACCCAGATCCTGTTCTTTCAATACCAGCAGCTGCAGAGCCGGTGCTTTGCTGGAGGAAAGCATAGAGCTATAAACACAGCTTGTGGAAAACCTTTACCTTCTGTCTAGGGCAGCATGAAATCACTGGCCGTTTCCCTTCTGCAAGCTAAATTAAAAACGGCTGTAATTAACTTATACAAAATAGTCTTTTGGTTGCTATTGAGAATTCAATATTGTATCAAGGAGGTTACATCTAGGGGCTGGCTTCACATGAGAGGTTTCCATAAAGCAGCTTATTATAGACCTTGTGGTAAGCTTGGCTAGAAAGGCCTGCATCCTTAGCATCCCAAATATGGTCTAATCTCTCTTTTCCCAAAAAGATCAGTTCAATAAAGTGATGATTCCCCATGTACTCCAGTACCTGATGTATTGCATCCAACTCTGGGCCGCCAACACAAGGACATGGAGCTGCTGGAGAGAGTCCAGAGGAGGCCATAGAGATGCTCTGAGGGCTGAAGCCAGGCTGGGAGAGCTGGGGGTGCTCACCTGGAGAAGAGAAGGCTCCCAGGGGGACCTTAGAGCCCCTTCCAGTGCCTAAAGGGGCTCCAGGAGAGCTGGAGAGGGACTGGGGAGAAGGGCCAGGAGGATGGTACGAGGGGGAGTGGCTTCAAACTGAAAGAGCAGGTTTAGGTTAGATTTTTGGAAGAAATCCTTCCCTGTGAGGGTGGTGATGCTGTGGCACAGGCTGCCCAGAGTAGCCCCCATCTGTGAAAGTGCCCAAGGCCAGGCTGGACAGGGCTTTGGAGCAAGCTGGACTAGTGGAGGGTGTCCCTGCCCATGGCAGGGGGTGGAATGAGATGATCTTTAAGACCCTTTCCATTCTGGGATTTTATGGTTTCAAACACCCTTGAATAGGTTTGGATGGTCCAGAGCCTGGAGTTTGCACTGGAGATTACGTAAGGTGAGATCACTGCTGGGCTCAGAACATGCAAAATGGAAACAACTACAGTTTAAACTGAATATTTTTCTGCCTGTCCCAAGGAGATTTCACAGGCATCTGTCACCACAGCCAAGCTGAAACCTGACCCCACTCTGTCAGACCAGGGGGGCTGATCGAAACAGTGGGGCCTTGCTGGAGTCTGCTGGAAGATTGTTTGGTCCCTGCTGGCTGCAGGGGTGGAGAAAGTGAGTCCAGGGATTGTCATGCTGTTGAGCAAAACCAGAGGACTGCTCCTCACAGCTTTCTGCAGCTCTGCCTGCAAATCCCAAATGGCAGCCTGGGATCCTGGGCCGTGCCTGTGCCTTGCACAGATGGCTTGTGCACACACAAACGCTGCATTCAGCATTTCTGTGGGATCACCTCACTGGACACTACCGTAGAAGAGCAGGGTAATCCCAGATGTGGAGGAGGCCCCTCTCCCCCAGCCCTGGTTCTTCTCCCCACCCTTGAACAGGACAAACCATAGGTGTGGGGAAAAACCGCCTGGAAAATCCCAGATACATGATGGCTTTTCGTACTGGTGTGATGGGATCCTGTCTGTTCTCCCGCATTCGCACCAGTGCCCATCTTGCTGGGCTCCTGAGATCCCAAAAGCATATTCAGGCTCTTCACGTGGCATCGTGTTTATATATTTATTTTTTTCCCTCCACAATGGAAAGCTTGTGTATTATTTTGACTTTATTAAGATGCTGTTTATAAACCATTTTGACTTAGATGCTCATGGCTGTTCTCTCGGTTTTTTGTGACCAAAATCCCTGCAGATCCAACACTTCTGGAAAATATCAGGGAGTCAATGTCCTTGTTTTTTTCCTCCCCTCATGTCAAAGGTTGACTTAAAATATTAATGCTGCAAAGATTCATTTAAGATATTAAAACTGTTCAGGCAAGAATACATGTACATATTGTAATTACTTCCTTTTTCTTACAATTAAAGTAATTGGATTATATTTAATGAGCTATTTACATTTAATAATTAAGAAAAGACTTATCTTTCCAGTATTCCCCAAGTGCAGCAGAAGGGTGGGGGCACTCAGAGCTGTGATATAATTATCTAGGCGTGAGTTGAAACTGAAAGAGCAGTTGAGCTCTATAGAAAACACTTGGAACTGGTTTGTTCCTACTCTTTCATTAATCAAAATAGTTTAGCGTGTGGCAAAGAAGGGAAGGCTGAGCTTAGCTGCAAATGAGACAGAGTTTATCTGCTGAAAAGGAAGGTTAAAATATGCTCGAACTTAACGAATAAGTCATTTAGGGGGAAAAAAGCACACCCTCTCTTTCCATATTAATTACCGAGCGCTGCCCAGGAATGAGAATGTGCTGCTGTATTGTGAGTTGGGCTTTGTTAGCACGACAGACACAAACCTTTCCTCTGGCTGGGGAGCTGCTAGGCAGTGAGGGAGCAGAGGCGCTGTGCTCATTAGTGGGAGTTCAGGCCGGGATGGAGGGAGGCAGCAGCCCTGCCGTTCTGGCAGTGGGACTGGGCTTCTGCGCAGGCATCCCTGCAGCCAGGAGCTCCTGCTGGACCTGCACGGGCAGCTATGGGCAGGGGCACTGCTGGCCTTCCCACCTACATGGTGTCTCTTCTAGTCAAGACCCTTTGAAGTGAACTCAGCACTGTTATTGACTGTGAGGCTTGGAAAATCCTGCCCCTCTGTTGCACCCTGGTGACCTCTAGTGCTGCCTCCGGCTCTGGGGTGCTCTGCACAGGAAGGATGGGGACCTGTTGGAGCGAGTCCAGAGATGCTTTGAAGGCTGGAGCCCCTCTGCTCTGGGGACAGGCTGGGAGAGCTGGGAATGTCCAGCCTGGAGAAGGACCCAGGGAGACCTTAAAGCCCATTCCAGTGCCTAAAGGGGCTCCCAGAGAGCTGAAGGGGGACATCGGGCAAGGGGCAATGGCTTCCCACTACCAGAGGGCAGGGTTAGGTGGGAAATTGGGAAGGAGTCTTTCCCTGTCAGGGTGGCAGGCTCTGGCACAGGGTGCCCAGAACAGCTGGGGCTGCCTCTGGATCCCTGGCAGTGCCCAAGGCCAGGTTGGACAGGGCTTGGAGCAGCCTGGGACAGTGGGAGGTGCCCCTGCCCATGGCAGGGGGTTGGATGGGATGGGCTTTAAGGCCCTTTCCAACCCATACCATTCTAGGATTGTGGGATTCTAGGACTGAAACCTGCCCAGGCCTCTCCCTACATACTCCTGAAATGTTTTAGAACCTATTGTGTGCTTTCAATACCCAAGTACACCAAAGCTACCTGTTGATTGACGCTAGTGATGCCGCTCTGTGTTGTCACTGACCTTGTATCCTTGCCCAAATTATTCACAGGTTTAGCAGAGAGCATTCTGCTCCCTTTGCTGCTCCTGTTTCCTAGGAAGCAACAAAGCCAGAGCTCTTGTGGCGCTGAAGGAGTCCTGCCTCTCTCTCCTGATGTATACCCTCACAGCAAAGACCTTGAAACCTTTCTGTTCTGGAGCTTTAATTCCTGTTTAATCAATAGTTCTATATTCTGAGAATCAAGTCCCTGTGACAGCTCTCTTTAATTGAGCTAAACTGCCTTTCTCTTGTCACATCTCTTCTAGAGTTTTATTTAAATGCATTTGTTCTCCCTGTATCCTAATCAGGTATTGATAGGAACACCAGGTGACCCTCTTTGTTTAACTTGTTTTTCAGCTAAATGAATGGAAACATTAATTAGTGCAATGGTTTGTTTCTTAGGAATTAAAAAATAAAAGTCTAGGTCAAACTACTGGCTCTATTAGCACTCCAGCAGAAGCCAGGAGGATCTGTATGTTCCCCATTAGTGACACCCCCATCCTTCCACCCCCAGACAGATTTCTGACAACAGCTCTGAGCGAGTCCCTCTCCAGGAGAGCAGCCTGGTATTTATTCCAGCAAGATCATCTTCAGCAAAGCTGATAACAAAAAGTTTAAAAGGAAGAGCCAAATTTTCAGTCACACCTGTGCAATCCCCTTGAGGGCAGTAAATGATGATGATAATGCATGAGCCAGACAAAAAAACCCGCAGAAAATGGCTTTCTGAGCCTCTTTTGCATTTTTCAGAGCCAGCAGACTGGAGGGGGGGGGGGAAAGGCAGGGGAGGAAAAAAAAAGGTTTATTTTTACTCTGGGATTGGAGCGGGCTGGATGTTCCGTGTGTCAAGGACTGCACGCTGTACAGTCCTGGTTATGCTGCGGGAGCAGGGCTGACGTTCCCACTGTCGGAGCAGGGCTGTGGAAAAGGGCAGCACTGCTCTTGCCCCACGTTATTGCCCAAACATCCTCTTTCATAACAC
Organism: Vidua macroura; assembly: GCF_024509145.1. Lineage (NCBI taxonomy): Eukaryota > Metazoa > Chordata > Aves > Passeriformes > Viduidae > Vidua > Vidua macroura. The sequence continues at coordinate 3,548,944 of NC_071595.1, read as the reverse complement.
CGGCACATCAGGCCCGCAGAGTTCTCCATTTGGTGATTGAAGTGCGTTATTAGTACACAGAGGGGTTGCGGATGTGGATTTTTGTGATCAGCTAAGTGTGTTCTCCCAAAGGTTCTGGATTTTCAGTAGATCCTGCTTTAGGAGAGCTTTTGTGTGGTGGTGGGTGAAAACACAGCGTGTGCTTCCCATCCCACCGGCTGCTGAGAGATGGTGGGCGATGTTTTCCACTGCGCCTGGGGGGATTTTACCCGTCCATCTCCCCCGTGGTTTTTTGGGAGAATAGACCACTGTGAAAGGAAGCAGCCCTGCAGCTGCCCTTCACTGCTGACTCCTGCTCAGCTGCTGGCAGGCTGGGCTGGTAATGACAGATGAGCCTGTGATGCATTTTTGGGAATGAATACTTGTTACAGCTGGCAGGATGGAGTAGTTTGTGGCATCACATGGCAGTTTGCTCTATAATTTCGCTCCCTATTGCTCGGATGCAGCACTGATTGCTGGGTCTCTCTCAGAGCATGGAACTGGAGCATTTCTGATTGCCACATCCCACTTCTCTGTGGCTGCATTGTGAGCTTGGATATAGCCCTGAGCACTCAGCAGAGCCTTCTGCTGATTTTTTCCCCCCTCAGTTCTCCCTGTGTGTGTGTGTGGCTGCTGCTTCCCTTTCTGCAAGTCTTTTGGGGTTACATAAAAGCCAGTCTCTTTCTGGCCATTACAGCTACATGGGGGAGTAGTTACTGCTGAGAGAAGCTTGAAATTTGAAGCAGAGTTGTCACAGACATTAGAAAGAACAGTCGGTCTGCGTTGGCAAGCTACTGAGTTAAGTCTTATTTCATACTGATGGGAATTTCAGATCTGATTATCTCCTTTCCCCCTCATTCCCAGACCTGCTGGTGTGCCTAGTCCCCTGATGGGCACTCCTAGAGGCGGCTCTCCGAAGCACTTAGCTGAAGGCTTGGTCTCCTTGACTGTGCTGCCTGTTTGTGTCCAGGCAGAGGATTTTGTAAGCCCTGCCGAGGGCAGGGTGGTTGGTCACCCTGACGTACTTGGAAATCAAGCCTAAATTCCCTTCCCTTTCCCAAAAAAAGCGCTCTGCCCTCCTTAGGTGCTTTGTGCTACACCAGACACTATGACAGATGATCTCACTGCTGGGGTCCAGATTTATTTGCAGATGGTCCCTGATCTAAGAGGTTGTGTGTCGCATTGAGCGGGGAATTACCCAGGTGACTCCCAGTAACGCTATGCTAACTGGTCAAATACCAATGAGGAGAACCTTGCCAGATCTCTCCCTCCACCTCACCTGTTATTTACAGCTCTTTGTGTGCGTTGCATCCGCAGGGCTCGCCTTGGAGTCCTGCCTGCCTTCTCCTCTGCACCACCACAGTGACTGTGCTATCTGCCTGCTCTACAAAAAAAAACCCAGAAACCAGGTCTGGTTCCTCTCTTGCTGTGCAGTGCTGTTTTCTGCTGTGCTCCAAACCACTTTTTAAGGAGTATTTGCTCCGAGTCACTGTTTTCAGTTGACAGAACTCACCTTGGAAAGCAAGTACTCAATGCTAAAACATCCCTGTATTGCTTCTCAGTAGTTGTAATCAAAGTCTGTCTCCTTTATTGTTCCTAGCAATTGTTCAATTTTACTGTGCCAGCCCTATTTATTAAAAATAGTCAATAAGACACAGCTTTGTGCGAGGGGTTTATGGACCGGCAGTTTTGTTTGAAACAAACCAATTGTACTTGATTCTAATCCAAAACTGGGATTCCTGAGTGATCTGCTGCAGCAGAGCTCATGGGGAGAGCGGTCGATGGCTTGCTGATAAGAAATCTTGGAGCAGCACGCTTATCTTGGTTTTACCTTGGCTTTGCTTAAATTGCTGGATTCGGAAAGGCAAGAATTGCAAGTCACACATTTTTCCCCCTTTTCGAGCCTGTGCTGGGCCATGCTTGTTCCCCAATGCCCAAGAGTATTTACAGAACTAATTGCCAAAGTCAGAATCCTCTTAAAAGCTGGTGAGCAGGATGTTCAAGGTGAGAGCATATTGTGGCAAGAGCAGGGTGTCAGATCAGCAGCCACGGGAAGAAGCTCTCTACTCATGGATCCTGCTTTCTTGGAAAAACATGAGGCATCCAAGACCACGATGTGTGCAGTGAGAAAGGACAGGAGTTGTTGGGAAGGATGATGGGGAGCAAAAACCTGATGAATCCTGGAAATAAGGTGCCAGTTGAGGCTGGAAGATCAGTAGGAATGTAGGAGCAGTGAATTCAGCTTCCAGGGCTTTTTTGTGCTCAGCAAACTTTTTTCTGGGCTAGAGCAGGCCAGGGCTCGGCAGAGCCTGCGTAAGCATTTTGGGAGAGGGGAAATTATGAGGCATCCTGGCAATGCCCAGCTGTAGGTGGGGCAGCAAGGGGAAAGGAGCTGCAGGGCGAAGAGCTGGGCCTTTTCAGATGGTTTGGCTTTTAGTCACTGCTCTCACAACATCATCCAGGCTCTTGGAGCTTTCTGTGATTCAAGTCATAACTTCGAGGCTTCAGAGGAAGTGCTTGGGAACAGGTAGGAAGGGTCTGGTTCAAGCGGGAGAGGAAAATAATTTGTTACCTTGTTTTTAAGAAGGTGTGAAGCACAGTGGTTGGGAGGATGAGTCTTTTGAACGTGGATTGATGCAGCAAGGTTTGTGGATTTTCCTTAGGGCTCTTCCAGCTAACAGAGATCACTGAACTTCTTTCCTCTCACCATGTTTCAATTTGATGCCTTTCTTTGTTTTCCATATTCATTAGAAATCTGTTGCAGAGTTTTCTGTTTCTAGAGGCAGTTTCCTTTTACTTCTAATATACTTGATCTCCTCTCCTGTTACACTGGGATCAGGGCAACTCCTCTGTGCCCATGTCATTCTTGCAGCTTCTTTAAAAACAGTGTCTGCACCCCAAAACTCTACATTCCTGAAAGAAACCTAATCTCCAGCATTCATAAGCAAATAGAAATGCTAATCTTTGCCCCAGAGATAAGGATTTTCGGCCTTGCAATTCATTTAAGTTGCATCTGAATGGTAGGATTTAGTTATAATATATGGTCTGTGGTCGTTATGTGGCAGTGACTAATGCTTGATGACCAAGCTGGCCAGTCGGGGTGCAATTCTGCTGTGCTGTCATGCCCTGAGCACTGAAAGTGAAGCAGTTCTGGATGGCCCGTGCTTGGCACTGTGCTGTCAGTCACCTCCCTAATGACTCTCTTAAAGAATAAGAGCATGAGCCTCCCAGAAAGCTTTTTTAGCTCTCTCCCTTCTTTTATTTACTGTATCTCCTCCCTCCCTGCCCCCAGCTCATGCCTTGTGCTGCCTCCAGTGTTTTGCTTCCTCTTCCCCCTTTGCTCTCATACCTTGCCCCTTCTCCACACCTGGTTTTCTACCCTACCTGACTCCTGCTTTTGAAATACACCACTTATTTTCCAATCCACACTATTAATCTTTGTCCCACCTACTCAGGAGGCATGAAGGTTTTACAGGAGCCCATTAGGTGTTATCTTTATCCCTACCCTCCAAACACTCCAGGAAAATGCAAGGTCTTAACAGTCTTCTTGTAGGGGCATCACCCGCTCTTTTTGCAGGTCCCAGATTTCCTTCATAAAATCTTGAAGCTCCTCATCCTTCTGCTCGGAAGAGAGGAATTTTTGCTTTAAAATGGCTCTTACCCAAAAGCTGGGAGAACAGGATGGTTGTCCACAGCCCGTCCTGCCCTTCCTGCCTTGATCATCTCTGATGCTCCACAGGGTTAATTTAATCCCTTTGTTTGCTGGATCCTGGCTGGGTTTAGGGGCTGCAGAGCTGTCCCCATGGCCTCGGGAAATGCTGCTGTGATCATGAGGGCAAAACTCTCCTTCTGCAATGGAGTGTGGCTGGGAGGCTGGGGGTGGCTGGGAGGATGAGCTGGGCTATAAAGGGAGCCTTTTGCTTAGCCTTTATCTCTGCTGTCTTGCGCCAGTGCAAATTTGTGCTGTAGGTGTGCTCTTAGTTTTTCTTTTAAGAAAAGCACTTCTCACCACTACTCCTTGCTTTTACTTTCAAAACATGCTTTGAAGGCAAACACTTTTGGGGTGTCTCTATACAGGCAATGTATTCAGAGCCTTTTTTTTTTTTTTTTTTTTTTTTTTTTTTTTTGTATTGGAGGCACTGCTCTCATTTTCTGTCTGCCCTGTTTTCTCCATCTTTGCAGAGATCGGTGTTACCTGCATTTATCCAACCATGCTACCCATCATCCTGGGGGCTTTTTTACTCTCCTTTTATACAGAACACTCACATCTCATCCCCCACTTCCAGGCTTATTTTTCCTGTTGCTGTTTTCCCTCTGTCTGTCCTCCACCTTGGAAGGTTTCCAGCCAGGCTGTCCAGTCAGCTCTGCAGATCCCACCGTGTGTGCTCCCTGGCCAAGCCCTGGGGAAGCACAGGGGAGAAGCTGGATGCAGGCAGCCTGCAAATGCTGCCTTGTTTATGAGAGCTGCTTGTTGGTGCAGACTGCAGTCTGGGGGGAGCTGGGAAAGTTTGTCTGGCATGAAGCACTAAAGCTGACAAAAGATTGTAGGGCTTGGGCTGGAATCGATAAAACACGGAGTGTTGGGAAGGGAAGGTCAGAGCCCTTCCTTAGTTCACCCTGTTCTTTAAATATCCCAGCAGTTACTGATGGCTGCAGTGGACACGGGGAAAAACAACACGGACTCGATTCTCAAAGGGTCTTGCTTTTATTTATTTGGATGCAGATCCAGCTCCCCTGTTCAATAAGGTGTTCCGTTTTGGGGACCCTTTTTGTGCAGCCTGGTCTTGTGGCAGGAGGTTGGAATAGGATGAGCTCTAAGGTCCCTTCCAACCCAAACCATCCTGGCATTCTGAGATGCTGTGAAATCCCTCATGTAGAGGCGTTGCAAAATGGCAGCAACCTACATCTGCTTGTCTGGGAGATATCCCAGCGCCCGGTGGTGAGGCTCTTGAACTCCTCTGCCTTAATGGGTCAAATTTAGCAATTCAAAATCTGGCTTCTCAGGTAATTAGGAGGGATAATGCCCACTTCTTCCTCTTAACACCCTGATAGAAAAGCATCCAGGAAGGACTCCTGGACCTCAAAGATAAGCTGCCAGCTGCCACAGAGACTATCAAAGGGTGGCTCAAAGTCAAGAGCAAACAGCTGATTTTTTATGGTTCTTGGGTTTTTGCTGGTGGTGACAGGAAGCCATGTTCCCCAAGCTGTTCGCTTCCTGTTTTATTTTTACACCCAACCCGAGCAGATCCGCATGCCTATCACATGGGAGCTGCCTGCTTCTCTTGGGTTGTTCCTCAGCTGACCTAGAAAAGTGATTCTTTTCCCTTCTAAATTAATCAAGAACTTGGGATGTATTTGCTTTCACTTAGTCCTAAAGATTTCAGGCATGTATGATGCTCCTTCTAGTGAGCTGGTCATGCAGCTTTCCTTCTCCTTCTTGGAGCTGGAGCTGTTTGATGCTTAAACATTTGGGCCTGTTAGCAAAGGAGATTTTTGTTAGTTCAAGACACTGACCTGCACATAAAAGTGTCCAAAGCATAACTTCCAGACACTTAGGTTTTCTCCAGGTTTTTTATTTTATTAGTTTTTTAAAGAACTGGAAGTTTGTCCTGCCTGTTGTACAATCAGTCCTGACTTGCCTCTGAGCACACTCCAGTCCTGCATCCTGATTAGAGCTCCCTCAACCTTTAACTGCTCTAGCACGAAAACAATGGTCCAGTGTAAACCTCATCTCCGGGGGATTTACCAAGGGAAGAGGGGTGCAGCCTTCAGGATAAGGAACAGTCACCAGAAAGTTTCCTGGTCAGCTGCAAGCGCTTCCTGTTGTTCCAGGAGAGCCCCTTGTGCTGCTCCAGGAGGGAGGCACGATGTGTGCTTTGGCATGCTGGGAGAAGCCTGTTTTGTTCTTTCTTTTTTTGTGTAATAACATCTGTCTTCACCTCCATGGTTTAAGCAACTATTGATTGCAAGTTGGAAATGTTTCCGAAGAAGAGCTCATAAGAGTCGTGCCAAGCGCTGTGTGAGCGCGGGAGGCAGGAGCCCTGTCCAGGCTCCGGGCAGGTAGGAAGGGAACAACGGCTGCAGCAGCACTGGCAGTGTGGGCGAAGATGTGGAGTTCTCCATCTCTGCCTCTGTACCTGGGCTGGTGGGGCTCTGCTGCCACTGCAAGTCTGAGAACAGGAGGATCTTTATTTCTGATGAACCAGTTTTCTCAGGGTGGGGAGCGGGAGAAAGAAGGCTTATAAGTAAAGCCGTTTGAAAGCAGGAAAAACGAACACCATGGCTCTGGTGTGCCTGGAATTTGCGGTTGAGTAATCCTTTCCTGTTTCTTTTTTGGGTTGTTTTTCATCTTTCAGAACAGTGCCTGAAGCAGGTCCACCATGCCATTAGTAACGAGGAACATTGAGCCAAGGCACCTGTGCCGTCAGACGTTGCCTAGCGTTCCGAGCGAGCTGGAATGCGTGACCAACATCACCCTGGCAAATGTCATTCGACAGCTGGGCAGCCTGAGTGAGTACCATGGCGAGCCTGCGCGTTGCCCTCAGGAGTCGCTACTGCTCTTTATTTAGCTCCCTTTCTACTCTCGTGTTCCTATTTCTCCCCCATCTGCCTTCCCTGGGTAATGCTAAAATGTTTTCCTAAAGAAATCTGGTGCTAATTTCATATCCCTGGTCCCACTGCCTTCCTATCTAAGAGAAAATGTGGAGGGAGGTGTGTGTATGTGTGTGTGCATGTGAGAGGCTGCAGTGCAACTGCATATGGAAGGATGGAGCACAACTCAGGCTTGTAAAATGGGAGGCTCTTGGAGCAGGCAGGATCTTATGTCAGAGAACGTGCCTCTAATTGCATGCGCTACTAAATGGAGCTTGACTCTGTTGAATCTACACCATGTCAGTAGTCTTATTTTTAATGAAAGATAATTAAAGCCCCCACGCAGAAGCTCCACTTTGCCCCTGCTGCTATTTGCTGCGTTGTGAGACCCAAAGACCTGTCTGAGCCAAGTGGTGCCTCCAGAGCATCGGTACTTTGGGGCTGCTCACTCAAATGGCAGCGTGAGCTGGAGCGATGCCTGGCTCAGCTCTCCAGTGGGCTGACCCATAGCCTTGGAAAAGCTGGAGGGAGAACACAGGCCTACATGCCATAGGAGAAATGAAGAGTTAATTGTGGTCTCTTCGGGATTACTCCATACTCTGTTGAAATGCTCTGGGTTCTGATTAACCACCTTTGTCCTTGAAGCAAGACTTTGATAATCAAATTAATCTATTGTTTAGCTTCTCTGGGGTGTTTGCAAGCCCTTCTGCTTGCTCTGCAAAGCAAGCCCTTGTCTTCCGCCATGTGGCAGGCAAAATTTGGGTGCAGCCTCTTCCCAGCAGTGCAAACCATGGCTGTCACTGAAATCTGGGCCCGTGTTTGCTGCCAGTCGGTGTCACATTTTGTTAGGTTGGAGAAATGTCACTGCACAGGCGAGACCAGGCTCTCTGTTCGCGTTCAACTGGCCCTCGTTGTTCATTTGTTAGGTCTGGTAGCCAAGACGGTTGTGCAGTGTGAGTGAAATCCATCTCGTGCATGTGAAATGGTGAGGAAGGAGGCAGTAAAGCTGTGCAAAGCCCAGCTGCAGGGAAGGCTCATCCCTGTTCAGAGACACGCTCTGGGTTAGTGTGACAGCCCTGGCCAGTTCCCACAGGTTTAGACCTTCTTTGCACAGGTACTCAAAGCTGCTCTGCTTCTGAAGCGCTGGGAGCCAAATCACAGCCTGGTTTCTTCTTTGGGAAGGTACCCTGGGAGCTGGGATGTGGGGATGTGGGGAAAAGGTGTGAGCTGCTGGACTAGTCACAGGTACCTGGGGGGGAAACTGAGGAGAGGTGCCTCCTGCTGACACTTGGTGTGAGAGCAGGGCAGGTGGGAGGGAAATGCTGAGCACCCTCCACTTCCCCAGGGTCAGCAGTATTTTAAATAAAGCAATGTTTAGACTACGCTTGCACCCAAATGACCAAACTCCTGCCCCCCGCCCTTTCCTCTCTCCAAAAAACAAATTCTCGCTCTCCTTGTACCTTGACTATTACAGGAACTTAGAGCAGGTTCAGTAGGCTGTGACAGCCCTGTCAAGTGAATAATCAGCCATGCCTGGTGCACCACAGTCTCTTTACAAAGATGCAAACATAAATCTTGTCAAACTTTCATATTCCAGTGAGTTTACCCTTCGTTACTATCGCAGCTGGGAGCACTTTGTATAAGTCGACTGCACGGTTTTGTGTGATTTTACAGAATCCACAAGCTAAAGATGGAAGGACCTATTAAATCATGCCGTCTGTCTTCCTGCCAGTGCATGACAAAGATAATTCTGATTGTAAGCTGCACTTTTGCAGTCAAAGTAACTAAACTAAAAAATTAATCTCCGTTTTACCCCATCTAAAAGTGTTTGTGAAGCTCAGGCGACGTGTGAGATGCTGGGTGATAACTCCAGGTGCACTTACACAGGCAAGTGAACACAGACCATCTCTTCTTCTCTCTTCAGGGTCAAAACCAGTATAGAAAATGCTGTTATATATTATTTTATACTTGAAATATACTTTGCAAACCAAAGACTTAATTTTCCCCTAGTGCTTGTTGCAGTTCCTTGTGAAATTCAGAATTGTTTTTCATTTCTTGTGAAAGTACAAACAAAATTTCAACTTTTCTTTTTTTGAGCTGTTGCTGGAAGGTTTCGCATTTTCCCACAGATAAATTTTTACTCTCTTTGGTCAAATAGGAGAGCTGGTCTGTGCTGATGTTGAAAATGGAGATTGCTTCATGAAACATGGCTACAACGAGAGCTACCTGGCCTTAGATCTCCAAACATAAAATCCTTCTCATGATTTTGGGTTTGTTAATTGAGCATATGCGGAGTCTGCATTGTCTAGAAGGGTGGAAGAATGAGGTCAGTTGAAGTTAACCTTCAGCATTTGCTTTCTACAAACACTTGGACCTGGCATTGCCACCAGAAGGGGTGGAGAAGGTTGAATTTTAACCTGGATTGTTCCCTGTGCTTGGCAGGAACAAGGAGTTGATATGTCAGGTTAGATAGCTGGGTGTGTTTGTGCAGCTGGGCTTTGGGGGATGCCCTCGCCTTGCCTTGTGCAAGGGGTGTTTTGTCTCTCTGACTCTGTAGACAACCACATTTTCCAAAATTGTTGTTGAAATTAGACTTCCAACTGGTTTTTCTTTCCTGAGTGTCGGAGAGGATCTTTAGGAGTAACAGATTCCAGAACAAACTGTTGACCATATGATGATGCACTTCAAAACCAGACTGCTTATTGGGAGCAGCCTTGTACTCAGCTGCCATGGCTGGAAATGTTTCCCATCAGTGGGAGCACCACGGGCCCATGTCTGCAGTCCGTGCCAAGTCTGCTCTGCTCCACGCTGTCCTCAGTGGTGGGGGCTCCCTGTCTTGGGTTGTGCCTGGGAGCAGAACAAAAAAGCAGGACTCGGTGAAAGTTCTTGGGTTTCTTCCAGGTCTCCCACCTCTGTCTACCTGTCTCTTGTTGCACTGTAGGTATTAAACTCCTAAGGACGGGGCCATGTTCTTGTTGCTCCTGTGAGTGATGCAGTTCCTGATCTGAGCCCTGGGTGCTCTCATGGCCCAAACCATGGATGGTGCTTATCATAGCAGCCCACTGGGTATTCCAGGGTGTTCCAGAGAGAATGTCCCTGATTGAGAAGTTCCTCTTTGGTTATGATTTAGAATCAATGTAAATGCATCAATTTTTCAGACACTGCCACCTGAAGGAACAGCAGGGTCAGTGCTGTCAGCTGTGGTTTCAGCTCCAGCTTTAGAATCCAGGACTGGGTCTGCTCTCTACTTCCAGAGTACTTTGAGCTTGTAAATGTGTGCCAGCTCCCCTGGAGGCAGGCCTGCTGGAGACTGAGAGCCTTTGAGATTCTCCAGAGCAATAAAAATCTAACTGTATTTCCTTGTCTAATAAACAGAACAGCAAAGAATCTTACAGGACCTTTAGATCCATCCACATTCAGACCAGTGTAGCGTTGTCAGCCCTCTTTAGTTTGTTACTTTAATAGACTTTAAAGTGTGTCTCAATTGTTTCCTTATTGCTTGAAGATCCCTTGGAAATGTCAGGTTTTGGTGGAACAAAGCGCTTTCTTCCTGGTTGTTAAACTCAGCCCTGACAAACTTGAAAAGAAGAATGGTTCTTTTTCTTTCTTTCTTTCTTTCTTTCTTTCTTTCTTTCTTTCTTTCTTTCTTTCTTTCTTTCTTTCTTTCTTTCTTTCTTTCTTTCTTTCTTTCTTTCTTTCTTTCTTTCTTTCTTTCTTTCTTTCTTTCTCTCTTTCTCTCTTTCTCTCTTTCTCTCTTTCTCTCTCTCTTTCTCTCTTTCTCTCTTTCTCTCTCTCTTTCTCTCTCTCTCTCTCTCTCTCTCTCTCTCTTTCTCTCTTTCTCTCTTTCTCTCTTTTTCTCTCTCTCTTTCTCTCTCTCTCTTTCTTTCTTCATGAAAACAATCTGGGAGACTGAGTATGGTCTGATGTGGTTCATAAGGGTAATGTGGACATTTTAATATTGCAGGTAAATCTGCAGAAGACATATTTGGAGAGTTGTTTACTCAAGCCAACACCTTTGCCTCTCGGGTGAGCATTCTCGTCGAGAGAGTTGACCGCTTGCAAGTCAAAGTCACTCAGCTGGATCCCAAAGAGGAGGAAGGTAATGGAGTGGAGCACAGGCTGAGCATGGTGAAGGTTCTCGTTGAGTCAGCATGGTTGGTTCAGCACCGTGAGCCCAGCATGACACTGCCATGGGTGTTGGAGTGTGTTCTCTGGAGCTGAGAGGGACTGTTTCCCTGCCTCCCAATAGAGCACTTGGACAGCTGTTTTGGCTTTGCTCTTCAGTGACTCTCCATGTGGGAACTTGCTCTCCAGCAGTTGGGTGGCAGTGGATGAATTGCTTGAACTTGGTCACAGGGCTTCCAAAGCCCATGGGCCACTCGAGGGAGAGCTCTGTTGATGGAGCAGTAGATCTTGGCAGCACGCTGGAGATTTGATGGGTTTCCCAAGGGATCTCTGGGAAAAGGAACCTGACCTTAAGAACTGCAAAGCATGCCAAGAATTCCAACTGAAATCAGATGTTCACTGCTTGGGCTTCAGTGTAGTTGGCCTGGGTCAAGTTGTTCTTCACTTGTTCTCTCCTCTTCCTTACAGTCTCCTTGCAAGGCATTAACACCAGGAAGGCCTTCAAAAGCTCCACCACTCAGGACCAGAAGCTCTTTGACAGAGATTCTCTCCCTGTACCTGTCCTCGAAACCTACAGGACCTGCAATACCCCTCCACCTCTCAACATCCTCTCACCTTACAGGTAGGGCTCCAATACCTCCTTGTTCCTTTGCAGAGAAAAACCTCTTCCTCCCAACCTGCCGGGGAGGTCCCTCCCCATGCTGTGCTGGACTGAAGTAGCTGTTTCCACTGGGAAACTGAGTCACTAAACAAACCCGCCAGGAAATCTCTGTCCTTTGGATTATGTGAAACTTTGCCTTTGAGGTCATACAAATGAACGTAGCTAGAAAATTATCTCTTTGGTTTTCTGCTGTCACTTTTGTGAGTGCCTTGGGGCCAGGCGTGGCTGGCTCTGCAGAACCATGCTGGGTGTGCTGCAGATGAGGCATTTTCCTTGTGCTCCTCCGTAGCCCAATGGCTCCTTTCCAAAGAAACAGTGTGAGATGCAGAGCATTCACCTGGAGGTGGCTCTCACCCAGGTGGGTGCAGCAGGCTGCTGTGATGCTTCCTGTGGCCTCCACTGCCTGTTCTGAGACATCTGGTGGGACCTACACTGGCTGTGTAACCAGTTCTGAGCAGTCCCACTTTGATTCCATCTTGTAGGTAGTAGAAGTAAAGGGGGTCAGAATCCAGAGACTTATCCCACATCCATAAATATCTTCTGAGCAGGTAAAAAGTAATTACAGATAGCTGGAGGCAGCTGTCTCCTGCCAGACGCGGCTGCACTGCAAAGTGGGAGGAGAGGGAGTCTGTGTGCGCTCACTCAGGAGCTTCAAGGACGCTGCTGGTCTGATTTAGGGTTCCTGAGCTGGAGGAGGAGGTTTTTTCACACCAAAATACAGCACAAACAAAAGGGAGTTGAAGTGAGAGACCTGCTGCTCTCCTGGTGATTGTTCATAGCAGTTAAGCTCTTCAGGTGCTGAGTAATGGAGGGTTTGTGTGAGGGCAGAAGGAGTGGGATGTGGGAGAGATGGGATGACTGAGATGGGGGTCTCTTCCTGTTCTGAAATGGGGGCAGAGGCAAGAGCAGCACTTGTGACCATCTCACTGCACTTCTAAACTCTCATCTGAGATAGTGCCTTGTGTTTCCTTCCAAGAAACGTGTGACCTGATTCTTGTCTGTGTGGTTTTTTCCTCCCCCTGTTCCAGGGATGATGGCAAAGAGGCACTTAAATTCTACACAGATCCTTCATATTTCTTCGACCTTTGGAAGGAGAAAATGCTTCAGGACACCAAGGATATCATGAAGGAAAAGCGGAAACATAGGGTGAGGAAGGGAGGAGGAGGAAGTGGGAAGTGTTAATAAATTTTGGACTCCAAATTTGCTGTTCAAAACTCAGGTTTGCACTTTTGGACTCCTATGGGATCAATTCAGTGAAGTTTTATCTGGTTTATCCACATCCTTGTTAATTAAAAAAAAGAGAACAAAGATACCTCTAATTGGTTTTTCCAAATGCCACTGTCTTTGGGCCTTAAATTATATCATAGTATAAGAGATGTAGTCTTAACGTACTTTATTTAGCTTTTGAGCAACTGGAGTATTAAGCATGAAAACAGATTGTGATTCCTCAATGAAAAATAACAAAGGAGAGATGTAGGGTGTGTTAGAATTCTGAGTGAGCTCATCTAAAGCCCAGTTCTCTGTGGGCAAGTGCCCATATTGCAGCCCAGAACACTGACCACCATGAGGGCGAAGGTGAAATTTGGACGTCTCAACACAGAGGCCAAAACCTAAATAGATTTGGGAAACCGAGCTTTTACTCTGCCCTCAAGCTGCTTATGCCAGGGGGTGATGATGGCATCGTGTCTGGGCTGCTCTGGGCAGCCTGATGTTGTCTGGCATTTTTTATGTTATCTGTGCTCTAGCTTTTTTATATGGAAGATCTTTGGAGAGTGCAGCAATCAGGAAAGTAAACTAAAAATCCTCTTTGAGACTGTGTCTTGTTGTAATTGCTCCAGGTCTGTCCTGTTCCTCTCTATTCCCAGTGAATTTAAAGCAAAATAAAGCTTGTGTTTGATTCCTCCTCTCTTAGAAAGAGAAAAAGGAGAATCCGAACCGAGGAAATGTGAATCCGCGGAAAATCAAAACCCGGAAAGAGGAGTGGGAGAAGCTGAAAATGGGACAAGAATTTGTCGAGTCAAAGGACAAACATGGTCCTGCTGGGTAAGCAGGTCGGGGGCTGGGTGATTGGGATGCAGTTCACCCTGTGCTGCAGCTCCTCCAGATTCACAGATCAATACTGCCACTAATCAGATTCTCCAAAGTAAATCCGCCTGCTGATCTAAAATTTGCCAAATAAATCAGGGAGCTGCACGGTTGGAACAAGGTGGCTCTGGCTGCTCTCGCTGCCTGTGGGCACAGAGGTGTTGGGAGCTTTGGCTCTGCCCCAGGGCAATGCCCTTCCCTCACACCCAGCCGAGGGTGGCATCTAGGTGCCATTGTGTGATGGCTTTGTTACATTTCACAAATGGCTCTTCACACCCTAAAGTTGAAGCGGGGGCTGTCCCCATCCAAGTATTTCAAGCTACAGATCTCTCTTTAGCACTTCTGGCTTGGGAATTCATTTAACTTTTGACACCAGCAAGGCTGGAAGCAGACCGAATTCCCCACAATGCTCTTCTTCCTTGCAGCTTCCTTTCATATAAGAAAAAAATCTCTCTTTAAATCACACTCTCCAGCTAAAAATAAAACTTGCTTTTAGTTTAATAAGAGAACAGGTTTGGTTTCTAGCAGGGGAATCGAGCAGCACAACAGCACCATTTTCTTGCTCCTCTCTTTTCTCATGTGAGTGTGTTCTTGCATTTGGATTCACTTGGGGTCCAGTGCCCCCAAAAATAGGGTGGTTCCCCCTCCCCACAGTGAAATGAGTCCGCTGAAAGCATGAGAATCTCTTTTCAGTACTATTCCAGCTTTGAATACTTATTTTAATGGCATTGCGGTTTCCATTTTGATACTCTATTCTCGAGCTTATTTTTTGGCATCTTTGAGTATCTCCTGTTTTTGCCACTGATGATACTCGGTGTAACTGCAAGTTCTTTAAGTCCAAGTTGGTCAAAACACTCTTAAGTGCTTTTACAAAATCAAGTGTTAAAGAAAAATGCATTTATTCAGGTGTTTGCTTGTTTATTAAAACACATACTCCTGCTGTTCTGGTGTGCAGCAGCCATAAACAGGGCAGCACCTGAGCAAATTTTAGCCACAGAATTACATTGAGCAAATACATACAGGTGTATGTAGTTCTCAATATAGCAGTCTCTGAGAAGTAAAGGTTTTTTTTAAATGATGTAAAATCATGGATTGATTTGGGTTGGAAAGGGCCTTAAAGTCCATCCAGTTCCACCCACTGCCATGGGCAGGGACGCCTTCCACTAGACCAGGTAGTTCCAAGCCCCGTCCAACCTGGCCTTGGACATTCCAGGGATCCAGGGGCAGCGAACCTCTCTGGACAACTCTCTGGGGAAAAAATGAGCTTTAGACATTGCCTTGAGTTCTATAAACAAACTCTTTATCTTGCTTTTCCCAGGTACCCCTCCAACATGGTGTATCAGAACGGCAGCATCGGCTCCAACGAAAGCATGGATGGGAACTGCTACCCGCCACCGCCACAGACTGACTCTATTGTGCCACCACCTCCCTCTTTCCCAGATGACAGCCTGCCTCCACCCCCGGTGGAATTTAGGTAAGCCTACGGGATCCCTTCTGTCACCAAGGAGTAGTAGGTGGTGTAAAAGGATGACATGAGACAGGCTGAGATAGTTCAGCAGAACTTCCTAATGGGTGTTGTATGGGAACCAGAATGCTCCTGTCTGGAAGGGAAGTGCAACTGCAGGCAGGGACAGAGGCACAGGCAGCACAGCTCTCCATGGATCCCAGCCACCATCACCATTCCCAGGCAGAAGGGGAGAACTAGAGTGGATTTATTCCACAGCAGTGTCCCAGTGAATGGCTTGGCCCCATTGCCATGGTTTTCCAATGGTTGTTCCATAGCATGTTCCTTATGTTCCTTTTGCACAACGCTCTCAGGCACATAGTGGAATTCCTGGGGGTGTCCTGTGCAGGCCCAGGCCTTGAATATGATGATCCTTGTGAGTCCCTTCCTACTCAGGATATTCCATGGCAGAGCTTTGCAAAGAACAGCTTCTTTAACCTCTTTTGCTCTGATCTGTGAGAAATGCACGATGTGGGCACTGGAGATGGAGATGTATTTAAGTTTCAAGGACTTGAGCACAGCAGCTGCCTCCTTCCCAGAGACTTGGGTGCAAGTTCAGGTCATTTACTTTGGATTGAATGAAATGGTGACTCCCAGGCACCTCCAGAGATGAGAGTTACGGTCCAGCAGTGGCTCAAGACGCAAAGGGCGAAACAAGAGTGGACTTTTTTTTTAAGACATTAGAACAGAGTCAAGAGGAACAAGAGAAAGTCTGTCTGATAGACAGGGCTGCTTGGCTTCACTCCATCTTATCCAAAGGCAGCAAGACTGCAGCAAAGGCTCTTCTGATGTGTCAGAGAGACCCAGCACTGCACTCTGCAGCCTGTGCCTCTTGGGTGGAGCAGACATGAGCTCTCAGATGAAGCTCTCACTGCCTTATGCAGTTGCTTAGATCTCTGCCCAACACCACAGATCTCCCCTCTTGTGGCTTTGTTTTGATGGTTGTTTTTAAGGAACCCTGGGAGGTAGATTTGATCTCCGGGAGTCTGTTTTGGATCAGCACTGTTAAAAATGCTGATGTTTTTGTGGCAAATATACCTTATTTTTCTGTCTTGCCATGGAAGGAGGTCTCAGTTTGGGCTTCCCTTGCACAGGATGTCACACTGTCACATGGGCAGTGGAGTCCTGTGGGATGAACAGAGCCTCCATAATGGGATATTCAGTCCCTCATGCCTTGGTGTTTTCAATAAGAGTGCGTTGGGTTCCCATGTCCTCCCCTTCACTCCCCACGGCAAGCTCTGAGACATGGCTGTTGCGCTCCAACTCCGAGCTGTGGAATCCAGGGAGGAGATCCATTCCCAGCAGGTGTTCTGAGCGTACACTTTCCTGGCACCCCCACCCTCCTCGTGCAGTTTATTCCGGCAGACATCCCTGATCCCTGCCTGGCGTGTCACGGGCCTGACCTCGGCGAGGAGGGGCGATGGCAGGGGCTCTGGAGCTGCTCCGAGCTCGGACGTGCCTGCCTGGCCTCTGACAGAGGTGAGGTGGCTCATGTTCTTGTCAGCCTCGGAGATGGGATGGAGGACAACATTCCTGCCATCCCTAGAAGCTTTCTGTTTTCTGGAGGTGTAGGCCAAAAGAAACAGTGCAAGGGAACTAAAACCAAGGAGTGAGGTCTTATGGAAACATCACATAAAGCTGGAACTTGGATTTTTTTGTCTGGACTGCAGCAAACACACATGATTTGCATTAACATGGAGACTGTACAGTCTGATCTGGCCCCAGGGCTGATTCCCTGTCTCTCTCATTCTGTTGCCACAGCTATCCTGTAGACAACCAAAGAGGTTCTGGTTCTGGAGGGCCCAAACGATCCAGCCTGGTTAGCCCAAGCCACCCACCACCAGCTCCTCCGATCGGATCGCCCTCCGCAGCCAGGCCGGGCTTTGCTCCCCCTCCAGCTCCTCCTCCACCACCACCACTAATGGAAAACACCCCCCCTCCACCACCTCCCATGGGCTTCCCCTCCCCGGGAACCCCCCCGCCACCCTCACCCCCCTCTTTCCCCCCTCACCCTGAGTTTGCTGCCCCTCCACCTCCCCCACCTCCTCCAGCAGTCGACTATTCCAGTGTTCTCCCAGCTCCGCTGCCGCAGCCGGGCACTGGGATTGCGCCGCCCCCGCCGCCGCCTCCGCCTCCTCCGGGCCCACCCCCCCTGGCTTCCAGCAGCCTGGATGGCCCCCCACCCCCCCCCTCCACCCTCTGACACCTCCACATCCAAGCTCAAGTCATCCTTGCCTGCGGTGAGCGATGCCAGGAGTGATCTGCTTTCGGCTATTCGGCAAGGTAAGGCTGTGTTTCCAGGCCAGCGCTCTCCTTTGCCTCTGGAAAACCCTTGGGAGCTGTCTCCTGGGAGCAGTGTGACTGCCTTGCTGCTCAAGGCTTGTCCCTTGTGGTCCCTCCTTGTCTCCCCACCCTCATGAGCACCTTGCTGGGTTTTACGCTTCCCCCAGCACTTCTGGAGATGGCAGTGTCAGAATTGGTGTGATCCACGTTTGTGGGGGAAGGTGCAGCAATGGGGTTAGCCTGTGGAGGGGCACAGAAAGGATTTGCTTCCCATTCCACCTCCCCACCCAGCCTGTCCTGGCTGTCACCAATGGCGTTACCCCAACACACCCAGCCTGCCTCACTCAGAGCACTGTGACAAAGGGGGATTTCAGTGTGACCAAGCCCTCAGCATGATCCCCTCTGTTCCCTTCTCCCCAACAGGCTTCCAGCTGCGCAAGGTGGAGGAGCAGCGGGAGCAGGAGAAGCGGGATGTTGTGGGCAACGACGTGGCCACTATCCTGTCCCGCCGCATCGCAGTGGAATACAGCGACTCCGAGGACGACTCCTCCGAGTTCGATGAGGACGAATGGTCGGATTAGCCACGCTCCCACCCCCTCCTTCCCTTCTCTCCTGGGTTTGCTTCTTACAGAATCAGGTGGCCAAACCTCACACCACATCCTTTTCACCCTGTAACCAAAGATGTGCCAAGGGTTTTCAGACAACCAGCAGCATATCTCCCCTCTCTCTCCCCCTCCAGCTTTGGCAGGACTTCGTGCTCTGCCTTTCCAAAAGGTCTCCTCACGGACACTGAGGATGCGGCGCTGGGATTTAGCTGGAGGGGGTGTAACGGTTGCTTATTTAAAAGAGAGCTAAACCTCCAGATTTTTGATGCCACCAGGCAGAGCACATATAAACCCTCCATCCTGAGGGATTTTTAAAGTAAAGATGGATGATCCTGTTGTGGCCATGTGGCCTTTTGGATGAAGGACATTTTCAGCTGGCTTTCTCAGTGCAACAGCAGACAGTTGATCTGATGGCTCTTCCTTGCCAGTGAATACTGGTAGTGCTGCAAGAAAATGGGCTTTAAATGTCAGTTCTCTGCTGCATCCCACTGTCAAAGAATCAGGTTTTTGGCAATAGTGCACAATTCTTTCCCCCCGACCCCTGAGTGTTAATTCCAGATCACCCTGTGTGGGGTGCGCTTCCCAGCTCCAAGGCTGCTGAGTGCCTTGGGTGCAGTGTAAGGAGGGACTTTTTTATTTTAGAAGCTGCCTTTACCTTCCATAAATCTCCTGGACTGCTTTGCCAAGAGGAGACTTGCACAGAGGGATGTAAAACTGGGGCAGGATGCTTGCTCAGCTTCCCACTCTTGGGAAAGCAGAGCCACTGCCCCACTGAGACACATCCGTAGTCAGCTCTGAGCAGTGGCCAGGCCTCGCCAGGCTGATTTTCTCCAATTCATGCTGAGATTGTGTTTTAAAATTCCAAATCCAGTGCCTAAGACAGGGAGGTGGGGTGGGGAGGGGTTCTCTGAACACCAGGCACTGTGGTGGTCTTTGGCCTACCAGGGCAGTTTGAGAGGTGCTTTTTTTTAGTGGGGTGACTGTATTTTTAACACAGGGACTTAAATGCTGGTATTGCCTTTGCTTCTTCTCCCTTCCCCCTAGGGAGGGGAGTTTGTGTGCCTAATAACATGGTGTGTGTGAACTGAGTTGCCCATCAGTTACATCAGACCTAACCTACCCTAATTTTGTTATTATAATTCATCCGTTAATTTTAAGAGAACATTTTTTCTCCTCACTAACCCTGTGAATTAATTCCCAGGCTGCTCACTATAGATCCAGTACTGGCAGGGGAAAATGGGGAATTTGAACTAGCCGACCTCGGTTTTATTGCTGTTTTATGTTACCTTACATAGAATATGAGCATATCTTGGAAATCTAACCCAGATACCCTATGTGTATTTTAATTTGGACATGACTCAGTAAGGGTCATGCAAAAAACAATTCCAAAGCCTTTTTGAGGTTATGGGTCCAGCTGTTGTGGGATGTGTGTCCCACTAAGACCAACTCTCCCATCTTTTTGCCTTTCCTAAAGTATTTCACCAGCCTGTGCCTGTCTCTCTTCCCTGCCTCGCCTCCTTTAATGATGTTACTGATACCTGGAACGCTGGGCCCTTCCCGAGGCTGGCTGGAAATCCTGCTTGGGAGTTGATTGATGGCTTCAGCTTGTGCCATCGAGTTCTTGCTGATTCCTTGTGTGTTTGTGTGTGTGTATGTGTTAATCTTGGCCAGGGCAGAGGTGGCCTGGAGGATGGGCTCAGGGGTGCAGATCAAGCTGGGACCCAGTGGGGCCCCGGAGATTCCCTGGGTGGCAGTGCCATCGGGTTTTGTTGGCAGGCAGGTTGCAGGGGGTGTGGGCAGCCGGGCATCCCCATGGACTGGGAGCATCTGAGCAGCACAGTGCCAGGTTCTGGAAGAGGGAAAAAACCCCTGGAGTGCAGGTGAGCCGTGGTGCAGTGGAGAGACTTGGAAATGCAAAGGGATGGTTGCTGCAAGCTGGGTGAGGGGATGAGAGAGGCACTGCCTCGTTCTGCTGCTCTTTCTGAGAGCATCCTCCTCCAGCTGCTCTGAGAGACAGGTTCCCAGGAAAAACAGGCCCTGAGCTAACCTGGGCTGACAGCAGGATCACACACGGGAGTGAGGAGCCCGCAAATGCCAAACCTGGCTAAATTTGAGATTGCATTAACTAGACTTAGCCCTTGTTGGGAGAGGGGAGGTGAGTCTTCTGTCACCTGAAATACCAAGAAGTGCCATATTCCCTGAGCCCCGATGGATGGTGTGTCAGGCAGGGCCATGCCTGGAGCACTGGGGACACGTCCCTCACACTGCCTATTGCACAAGGATGCTGCTGTGTGGGCAGGGCCGCGGGTGGAGGTGGTTCCTCTGGCCTCCAGGCAGCGGGAGGGACACTGCCTTGTCCCTGCAAGCCTGCTGGAAACACCCTCTGCTCCCAAATCCCATCCCAGGGCAGGCATCAAAACTGCAGGATCCTAAAGAGAGGGGTTGTGGACAGGTGGGGGAGGTTGGTTGTTGGAATGTTTTTTTAAATCTCCTTTGATCCCTGCTTTTTTTTTTTTTTTTTTTTTTTTTTTTTTTTTTTTTTTTTTTTTTTTTTTTTTTTTTTTTTTTTTTTTTTTTTTTTTTTTTTTCTCACTAAATCTTTGCTTGCCTTAGCCTATGTGGGGATCCCTGAGAAACAGCTGCTCTACAGAGGGACCATCTCTGAGTATCCTTGCAAAATCGCAGAGCTCTGGGCCACCAAAGGAGCTTGATGTTTTTGAAAGCAGTAGGGGAGGAGGAGAGGTGCCAAAACCAACCTTTGCAAGACAGAGCAGCTGTGCTGGAAGTGCAGGGCTGTCCTACCACCTTTGCCCTCATGTTGGGGGCTCTCACTCCTTCCTCCCCTTTCGTGGGGCTGGGGTGAACCTCAGGCATTTCCCGAAGCCCAGGGCACGAACTGTGCTCCCCCCAAGCTGTGCTCCCCCCGAGCAGCCTCCCGCTCCCCCGAGCAGCCATTCTGCCCATCCTGGGAGCTGCTGGCTCGGGGCTGCAGGTCCGGGCAGGCACGGCTGCCTTCCCTTCCCTGGTTAAACATTCTCCCGGTGTCCTCGCCCGCAGTGCTTGGCTGCTGCCGCCGGCAGCCTCTCCCCCGCCGCCCCCCTTCCCCTCGCTGGGAAAGCCTCGTCCTGGCTCCCCGGGCTCAGCCCGGAGCCGCAGCCGGTGACCTTCACCGCTTCTCCTCTCCTTATCAGAGCCAAAGCACCAGGCCAGCACCGGGGAGGGGACTCCTGGAGGTCCCAGATGGCTGAGGAATGGTGCGGAATGTCATTTCAGGGAAAGGGTAGATTGGATTTTATATATTTTTTTTTTTCAGAACGTGAACTTATTTAACGTGTTTCTTTTGGAAGTCCCTGCCCTGGAGGGGTTCTGGAACGGAGCTGCCTGGCAGGGCAGATGATGCTACCCTGGGCCAGATTTCACTGCTGTTGGATTTCGGGGGTGCTTTCTTCTCTTCCTTTTTAAACAAAGCCTTGAAGTGGAAGTGGATCCGATGTTTTTATTACTGTATTAACATAAAAATTAATTTTAATTCACTTCAGAAACTAACCCATTTTTCTTCCTGGTTAGAATGTCATAGAATTAGACAAGCTGTAACCCCTCCTGAAGTGCCTTATTTTCCTACATGATATAAATATATTTATAAGAGTAATTATTCCACTTATATCTTAGGGGTTTATTGCTGAGCAGGAGATAAGGTGGGAGTGGAGGGATGGAAAATGCCCTCCACAGATCCAGCCAGGCTGAAGGTCGGAAGGGCAACGTTTGATGGATACTCTCAGGGTGCAGGGGGTTCCTCACTTCAGACCAAAGGAGTTTCAGCAGTGAAACTCTGCTTAGAAAGACGAAAAAAGGACGAAAAACCCCAAATATGTGAGAAAAATACTGTAGATTTTTCAGGATTTTTTTTTTACCCCTGCAAAATAAACACTGATGGCCGGACTCTGCAGGGAGGCAGTGGGTGTGGGGGATCACAGCCCACCCCTGGTCCATCCTTGCACATCCCAGTGCAGACTCCCTGCCTTCTGTATTCCCGTGTAATGTCTGTGCTTTCCCCTGTCGGTTGCTGTATAAGCCAGATTTCCTGCTGCTTTGTTTTGTTGTTTTTAATAATCAGCTCAGTAACCCCTGGATGAAGATCCCAACTGCAAATATTTTGTAATGTACGTGTATAAAAAAAAAAAAAGTAATAATTTTTTTGATTCTTTTTAAAAACTTGATAAAATCTTTCTATCCCGTCGGTGCCTGTGTGTGTTACTGGGGGGTGTGAGCCTGGGCCTGGCACAGGGGCTGCTGTGGCTTTGTGTGTGACTTGGAGTCATGGAAAGGTTTGGGCTGGAAGGGACCTTAAAGCTCATCTCATTCCACGGGCAGGGACACCTTCCACTATCCCAGGCTGCTCCAAGCCATGTCCATCCTGGCCTTGGACACTCCAGGGATGGAGCAGCCACAGGTGCTCTGGGCAAGCCTAGCTCATTCCTGGGAGTGTGGGAGGTGCAGGGCTACCTGAGCCAGTCGTGCCTGTCCTTGTGTCCTCAGTGCAGCTACCAGGGTGTCCCTTGGGAAGCGCCGTGTCCATGGAGCTGCCCAGGCAGAGGCCAAGGAATGCTGGCGCATCCTGAACTGTCCGGCAAACACCATAGGCACAGACACCTTTTCCATGCCGAGGTGGGCTGAGGGCTATTACCAGTGGGAATTTGAGGGTCACAGCACCAAGGAAGCTCCACCAAGGAGCAGCCTCCCTGCAGCCCTCCCTGCCATAGGAAATGAACCCGGGCTCCATCTTGCAGAGCAGAGTTGCTGCAGCTGGGCCGGGAAGGGGCTGCAGCAGCCTTTTGCCTCCATTTCACAGCTCCAGCTCCCTCGTGCAGTGAATGTGCCTGGCAGTGGTGGCTGCTGGCCCTGAGCTCAGGTGCCTCGTCTGGCCTCGCTCTGTGGGGCTCTGTTTTCTTGCTGGTTGGTGAAAAGCAACAAAAGGCTCTGTCCCTGCTGTTCCTCGTCCCTGTTTTTACTGCCGGCTTTGCTCTGCCAAATTCCCTTGGCTTTAGGAGACACCGGTGCCTCGCTCCGCAGCGCTGTGCCTTTCTTGGCTGACAATGGTCCCTGGCTGCAAAACCTCATTAGATTAATTGGCCTTGCCAGCTCCTGAACAGGCAAGGCCTTTAGTCGTGCAGGGGCGCAGAGGGCAGGGGAAGGAGGGAGCTCTGGGCTTCCACACTCCCTCGAGCTGCATGTCCCAGCTCTTGGCTCCATCTGGAGCTGAGGAGGAGCAACTGGAGCTCCTGGCTGCCTTTGGATGGGCGTGGCTGTGGCCAGGTGGTACCTTTGCTTTTCTGGGGTGCAGGACAACAGGTAGCCTTGTGCTTTTGGAGCGACAGCCCTTGGAAGTCGTTGTCAGAATTTGGAGGGTGTTGGTGAGTTTTGTGCTGGTTTAACTCCCTAAACAACAGGGAAATCATAGTTCCAGATCTGCCTTCCTGGGTAACCCACAGGGAGATGGAGCTGGGAAGCTCCTGGAGACTGAGGTTTAGCTGGGTGCAGGGAGGAGAAGGCCAGCAGTGATTGATTGTGTGAGCCTCAGCCCTGTCCGTGAGCAGCACTTTGCTGCCGCAGGTGGGGCAGTGTCTCCACAGCTCCGCAGCCTTGGCACACCCACCTTGGCCCCGGCCTTTGATCCCTCTCCGTGCCTGTCTGTCTCTTCCACATGACTCGGCACAGGATCACAGCTGGCCAGGCTGCAGCTTCACAGGAGCCCCCGTCTCCAAAGACCTATTTAATTTTCTCCTTCAAGGTGGTGTTAGCAACACCCAGAAGATGCTGCTGGCTGCCTTGGACGAGTGGGCTGTGTGTCCTTTCCACCACTGACGTCAGCTTCTCTCCCTTAATTCCCCCTCTGGGACCGAAGCAAGTGCAGGCGCTGCCAGCTCGGATCAGCGTTAACAGCCTGCTCTCCCAGTGTGTGGCAGCGCTCCAC
The DNA here is from genome assembly GCF_024509145.1 of Vidua macroura. Taxonomy (NCBI): domain Eukaryota; kingdom Metazoa; phylum Chordata; class Aves; order Passeriformes; family Viduidae; genus Vidua; species Vidua macroura. The sequence continues at coordinate 3,525,101 of NC_071595.1, read as the reverse complement.
TGTGCCAATGTCACCCCCGACTCATGCTGCTGTCCCTGGCCAAGCAGCCATGGGTGGTGGGAGAGCACTACCCTCTTCCAGCATCCTGGGAAGGGCCCAGTGCCAGCAGAAAGTCCCTGTTCCTCACACGTAGGTGTGCTGAGATGGCAGCTCAGCCCCTCAGAAATGGCTGACTCCTCTCTCGCACTGTTGCTGCCTGGTGGGTTTTTCTCTCCTCCTCCCTGCCTTTGCCGTTGCCTACGCGGTTGTGTGGGGAAGGCAATCGGCTCCCGTGCTGCGGATGGCTTTATCTGTAACTCTTCCATCTGCTCACAGCAGCTCACAAATAACCACGGGGTGCCAGAGGAATTATGTTATTTGGAGCTCAAGTTTCTGCAGTCTGGCAGGGCAGCAGCTCTGCGCCGGGCTCAGCCGCTCTGCAAAGGCCAGTGCTGGCATGGCCAGGGCTTAAGGCAGGAGCTGGGGAGGTGGCCAGGGCTGAATTACTCTCCCCATCCAGTCAGACAAAGCCCCAGCTCTGAGCCAGCATGGTAGCCTGGTCCTCTGGGAGCTTCCTGTGGAGAGCAGAGGGTCCTGCTGGCCCCGGGTCCCTGCGCAGCCGTGGGTTTGTGGCACAAAGCCGCCTTCTGCATCGCATTGGGTGACAGGGATAAAACAGGAGGCTGCTGACCCCCTCTCCTTGAACTCTGCTGTTTCCCACCAAGCACAGCCCTTTCAGACAGACTTCCCTCCCTGGGAAGCACCATCGGCTGCCTCCAGAGCCATGGCTGTGGTGGTAGCCGGGGACAATGCTCGAGGCCGAGCTGTGCCGGGAAATGCCTCCTGCTGCCTCCAGCATTTGGTAAAACACTTACAGCAGGGCCATGTTTTCTTCATTTCCTGCCTGCTGCCGCTTCCAAGGAAACAAAATCCCCCAAGCTAGGGCTGAGGTTTCTCATTTAAATGTAACCCAGGCCCATAACTGGAGCTGCCAGCCATCCCCATGGCCCGGGGGTCCCAGGGTGGTGCAGGAGGAGGTACATCAGGACTCGTGGTCCCATCATGGGCACTCCAGCAAGGCACTGAGAGCAGAGACCCATCCCTGGGATGGGGTGTGGGGAAGGGCAGCTCTTGGCTGTGTCCCAGGCAGGGCACTTGGGGTTCAGGGTGCCAGGGGGAGGTTTTGCAGTAGCAGCAACCTCCTTCCCTCCTCCCATCTGGCAAAACCCCGGTGGTTTTGGCAACAGGGCTGGAGCAGGGTGGTTTGGGACCAGCCCTGGCTCTGTTGTGGGTGCTGCCAGCTTTCTCACCTGCATGGTTTCCAAGGGCAAGTGCTTGGAGCCAGATCTGAGCCCCCCTGCTGCCAGCAGGACCAGGGCTGCTCACACCAGAGACGGGGAGCAAACCCCAACCCGCCCCCCTGCCTGCACTGCAGCACGGGCAGCCCTTGGAGGCAAAAGCTGCCTGTGCTTGCAGCATCTGCTGGGAGCCTGGGAAGGGCTGGCCCTGCCAGATGTGCGAGCACAGCTGGGGTGAGGCCGTGCCCACGTCTCTTAGCTCATATTTTAACCCCAAAGTTGGGCTGTTGGTCCTTCCCAAGCCTCTCCTGCACATCCCTGGCATGGGGGTGGCTGCTCAGCACTCTGGCACCGTCTTGGATGGATTTGACTCTTTTTTATAGCTTCACTTTCTGCATCTTTCTTGACTCAAAAAGGGAGCAGGCTGGGCCCTGCTGTATCTCCCCACCCTGTGCCTGCTCCATCATCCCCCAAAGGCCCGGAGCAGCCAGGAATGGCTCTGGGCTCGCTGGAGTGCTGGGAAGGTTGGGCCGTGCCTTCCTCCAGCCCGTGCTCTACCCGGGCTTCCCTCATCCATCCTGCAGGGAACCGGACACAGGTAGGAGCCAAAGGGTGCCTCTCCCACCTGGGAAGGGGACACACGGAGCTGGGCCATGGCCACCGTGGTGGCAGCAGGGGACGGGGCTGAGGGTGACATTCTTGGGGTGGTGGTGACAAGGATTCAGTGAGGGCTCAGCTCCCACAGCTCCCAAATTTCTGGTCCTGGGGAAACGCCTGGGCCTGAGCTGTGATGGCTTTTGATGCCATGCTGTCACTGTGGGTCACCGCAGCTCCTGAGCCCTCTGCATGCCCCCAGTCAGTCTGGGGAGCTCACCAGCAGCGGCACAGCCCTGCCAGGAGCTGGGAAGGGGGGGCTGTAGCCCTGTGCCCACCCCCACTGCTGGCTGTGGTGGGTGGGAGCCTGAGGAGGGCTTCCAGCAGACCTGAATGGTGCTGCCTTTGTGCCTTGCACCCTCTGGTGTGTCACCCTGTCCCCAGGGGAAGTGACAGGGACCCCAGAGAGTGGGAGGAACTGGATGGGCTTGCACACCGTGGAGAAGCTCCCTCTGAAGACATCAGCAGGGGAGGCACGAGGGAGAGAAAAGCAGTTTCAGCTGCCATGTGATGTTGACATAAGAATCACCAGGTAAAAACTGCCCGTGAACACAGCAGAGCTGGGAATTATGGGATTTTTCACTGCTCGGGGAGGTAGGCTTGGGAATTATTTCCTGAGGGATCTCAGCTGAGCTCTGGGGTAGAATGAACACCTCCAGCTTAACCTCACTGGGGACAGGAGGAGCCCGAAATTCCCCGTCCCCAGCGCTGAGCCCAGTCCAGGGAGAGCAGGGGACAATCTGTGGGTCCTTCAGCCCTCCCAGCCCCATCTCCCCTCATCACCTGCTAGCACAGCCCTTTGCCAGTGCTCAGCCGAGGGAAATCTTCATTTCCTTTGCAATAAAAAGCCCCAGCCCTCGGGGCTGCCACCAACTCCCCAAGCCCAAGGTGAAACGGAGCCTCGGGGGCCGCACACATCCCTCGGCACCGAGCCGGGCCCGGCTGCTCCCAGCCCGGGGCTCTGCCACATCTCGGCGTGTCTGCGGATGCACAAACGCCTGCGAGAAACCTGCTTCTCCCCGAGGGGGGCGGGCAGGGGCACAGGGGGCTCTGGGGGCGCAGAGGCTGCTACCGGAGGGGCTAAGCTGCCCTAATTAGCTCTGCCATCATTAACCCCGCCTTCCCCGCGACCAGCAGGCAGCCGGGGCAGCAGGGATGGGTGTTCAGATCCTGTTTGAGCAGTGACTTTCAGTGTGGGGGTGCTGGGCACGGTCCCCCTGTGCCCCCTTCACCAGGAGAGGGACTGGGGGGCAGAGATGGAGGCACAGACACCGTTCCCTCGAATGGACGGCCACAGTGGGAATGAGTCCTCGCCATCCCTGGGTGGGGGGACATGTCACACATCACCAGCAGAGCTGGACGCAGCCCCTGTGCCTGCTGGGGCTGTGAGGATGAGGATGGTCAGGGGCCTCAGTGCTGCTCTCCCCAGGCCAGCTCCTACTAACAGGATGTGATGGGTGCGGGAAGCGCTGTCACTCGGCATCTCTTACCCGGCAGCAGGGAAACAGAGCAGGGGGATGGCCCTGGTGAGACTCGGGAAGCTCAGCCTTCTCTGCCCCCTCGGGAAACACCATCCCAGCCCCTCCCCAGCATCAAACAGCCGCACCTCATACCACAAATTAATTTATTCCCCTTGCCAGAGTTGTAAACAAGAAGCAGCCCCCCACCCTGACCCCTTGAGAAGTCCCCATCCAGAGGGGTCCCCATCCCAGGGGGTCCCCATCCCAGGGGATCCCCATCCCAGGGGTCCCCTTCACAAGGGGCCCCCTTCACATCCATCTCTCCAGCCCAGAAATGTGCAAATCCAATCCCAGTGCAAAGAAAGGCTTTGGCAGGGGGAGCCCTGGGTGCCATGAGGTGGGGTGGCAGCACACAGAGGACCCCAAAACTTGTGGGTTTGGGGGTGCAGAGCCTCCAGCAGCCCCCCTCCTGAAGGCAGCGAGCACTAGAGGGCAGCAGGGCCCAGTGCTGGGCAGCAGGAGGGAGGCATGGAAATAAAATGAAATAACAATTCAAATACCAATAAATAAATAAATGGATCGTTGGGAGAAGGGGGGGAGGGGGTTGAGTCCCTCCTCCTCTGGCAACAAATCTCTCCTCCCCTTCCCCAAATGTATAAAATATATTTTGACTATCTGAGGTAAATAAAAAGGTTGTAAAAAAAAACAAGAGGGGGATGAACATTCCTGGTGTTTCCCCACCCTTAAAAAAATAAAGCATCATAAATAGTTTTAAAGAAATATGAGGATCAGCCCCCTCTCTCTCACTCATAAATATAGATTATATTACAGATAAAAAATACGTCTTTCTCTCCATTCAAAAAGTGGAAAAATAGAGGAAAAGAAGGGGTTGTGCCCAAAAAGGATGAGGCTGGGAAGAGCTGCTTGATTCCAAGAGCTCCTGCAATGTGCCTCTGGGAATGAAAAGGGGGAATCAAAGCAAATCCCCCAGCTGGAATCGGTAAGTGAAAGATGCCGGGGGGGGGCACATCAGACGTCACTGGGGGAGCGGGAGCGGAAAGGCAGCATGGAGGAGAAGCAGCCGCAGCACACTGCCCACAGCATTTTCTGGATCTCCTGGTTCCTGAAGGCGTAGATGATGGGGTTCAGCATGGAGTTGTAGGTGGCAGGGAGCAAGGTGGCGTAGGTGTAGAGGGCCGGGGAGCTGCAGTCCCCCAGCAGCCCGTACACGGCGAAGGGCAGCCAGCAGGACGCGAAGGTGCCCAGCATGACGGCCAGGGTGGCGATGCCCTTGCGGGTGGTGACGTAGTGGGAGCTGGCCAGGAAGTGCCGCTGGACGGCGATCTGGTGGGCGTGCCGGCACACAATCCTACAGATCTGCACGTACAGCTGGAGCATCACCGCGAACACCGTGAGGAAGGAGGCGGAGAGGATGATGAGGTGGTTCTTGGTCAGTGGTTTGACGATGCTGCAGGCGGAGGGCTCCTTCAGGCAGTTCCAGCCCATGACGGGCAGCAGCCCGTAGCAGATGGAGGCTCCCCAGGTGAGAATCAGCATGATGTAAGTCCTGGTGACCGTCCTCTCCGAGTAGTAGGTTAGGGCGTTGTAGAGGGACAGGTAGCGGTCGATGGTGATGGTCAGCAGGCTGCTGACGCTGGCCGTGAAGGAGGTGACCAGGAGCCCCACGGTGAGCAGGTTGACCGCTTCCGACGGGATGAAGTACACGAAGGCAAAGTGCAGGATCAACCCCACACCTGCCAGGAGGTCGGCTGTGGCCAAGCTGCCGATCAGGAGGAACATCGGGGCGCGGAAAGCCGGGGTGTAGAAAATGACCACCACCACAATGGCGTTCTCACAGGAGATGATGGTCCCCGAGATGCAGAGGACAACGTCCCATGGGTTCAAGGCAAGGGGTTGCACCATAGACTCCAGATCCAAGGAGCTGCCACTGCCATTCCTGGCTGAGAACCAGCCTTGCTGGCCTTCGCTGGAGTTGCGGGGCCCTTTCTCCATCATGATGGCGGAGGGTGACCTGCAAGAGCAGCCCCTCAGCACCTGCTGTCCACCAGCTGCCCCTGTGCCACCCAGAGTGGGCAGTACTGCCTGCCCCCAAAAGTTGTCTTCAGGAGGGTGGGCAGAGCAGTGGAGGTTGAGGGCGTGCTGGCTGTTTGCTCCGAGGGGATTTTTCTGGATGAGATGTTTTAGTTCTAAAATAAAATAAATAGGTGAATGAAGGGGAAGGAACACACACACACACACACCCCACCCCTGCTCCTGCCTGCCTTAGCTGCTGGGGGTTGGGCATTGCAAGATTTTAATGGGTAAATCCAGGGGAGCAGGACTGGCAGTGGAAAACACCCTCCCCCTCGAGGAGTTCGGGGCCAAAGTGAGGGGATCCCAAGCAGCAGGTAAAAGGGGTGACCCTACCCCCACGATCAGCACCCTAGCGGGAGCAGACACCCTCCTATCCCCACCATGGCCTTTTTACCCTGGGGGATCTGCCTCTCCCCGGGCGGGCAGCACAGCCCCTGGACGGGCTCTGGGGGGCCCGGCCGCCCCTCGCCACCCTCCCCCTAGCGCGGCGCTCTGCCAGAGCGGGCTCCCCCCTCCGCCGGTGCCCCCCTGGTGCCGGGCACTCACCTGCCGGGATGCCGGGCCCAGGCTGCGCTGGACTGCCCGGCCGGGGCGCCGCTGCCATGGGCGCCGTCGAGTTATAGCGCCGAGCGGGGCCGGGGGGGCCGGGGCTCGGCGGTGACTCACGGCCCCCCCGGCCCCGCTCGCCCTGCCGTGACGTCAGTGGCGCGCCGGAGCCAATCAGCGCCCGCGCGGGCAGCGCGGGAGCGCGCGCGCCGCATAGTAATCGCAGCTCATTCATAAACCCCCCCCCCCCGCCCCCCCCCGCCCGCGCCGGCCCACGCCCGCCGCAAGGGCCCCCAAAACCCCCACGCCCCCCGTGGGAACCCTCACCAGCCCGGGCAGCAGCAGGCCGTGCTGCAGGGGAGGGGACGCGGTGTGGACTCGCCCCTCTCCCCGCAATGCGGAGTTTCGGGGGTTCCGCGGTGGAGGGGGCGGCCTGCAGTTTGGAGGGATGGGGGGTGGTCGAGGATGGGGGGGTGGTCGAGGATGAGTCCTGTCCTGCCCCCGCATGGCCGGGGCTGCGCAGCGCCCTCCCCTCTCGCCGTGGGTCCCCGTGGGACTTTCCCATAGCGGGCTGAATAATTCACGGCCCGGAGAACCGGGAATGCCGGGCTGGGGAGGCTGAGGGGACCTCTCCCCCCGAGAGGAGGAGGAGAGGAGGAAGGAGAAGGCTGCGCGCCTCGAGACTCTTCCCCGGCGATCTGTCCGCGCCGAGGAGAGAGGGGGTCCCGGAGAGCCCGGGCCGGGGTGCGGCTCTGCTGGGACCCCGCGGGAGTCGGGAGACCCCGGTGGTTCTGGACGCGGCTGCGGCCGCCCCTCGGAGCCCGGGCGGGGGTTCGGCTCGGCTCGGCTCGGTCCGGTTCGGTTCGGCCCAGCCTGACTGGAGCTTTTCGCGGTGCTGAACGGTAGGACCCGGGACCCGGCCCCGGGGGATCGGCCGCGGCCCCGGAAAGGGCCGGAGTGTCCCGGACACGGGACAGGAGCGGGCAGGGTGCGCGGGAGAGCGGGCAGTGAGTGCGGTGCGCTGGGCACAGCCGGATGCAGGCACACGGTGCATGCAGGTGTGTACAGGGCGTGCAGGATGTGCAGGTGTGCGGTGTGTGCACTGTATACAGTGTGTGCAAGTGTGTACAGCTGTGTACAGGTGTGTGCAGGTGTGTTCACTTGTGTACAAGTGTATACAGCGTGTGCAGGTGTGTACAGCTGTGGACAGCTGTGTTCACTTGTGTACAGGTGTGTGCAGGTGTGCGCAGGTGTGTTCAGGTGTGTGCAGGTGTGCAGTGTGCGCAGGTGTGTACAGCTGTGCACAGGTGTGTTCAGGTGTGTGCAGGTGTGCAGTGTGCGCAGGTGTGTACAGCTGTGCACAGGTGTGTTCAGGTGTGTGCAGGTGTGCAGTGTGCGCAGGTGTGTACAGCTGTGCACAGGTGTGTTCAGGTGTGTGCAGGTGTGCAGTGTGCGCAGGTGTGTACAGCTGTGCACAGGTGTGTTCAGGTGTGTGCAGGTGTGCAGTGTGCGCAGGTGTGTACATCTGTGCACAGGTGTGTTCAGATGTGTGCAGGTGTGCAGTGTGCGCAGGTGTGTACAGCTGTGCACAGGTGTGTGCAGGTGTGCGCATCTGTGCACAGGGGGTGCAGTGTGTGCAGATGCGTACAGGTGTGAGCAGGTGTGCACAGGTGTGCAGCGTGTGCAGCCCGTGCAGCCCCGGCTTTCCCACGGCCGATGGATGTGTGTGTGTGTGTGATGGGGGGAACGCACCTCGTGGGAGACCCCCACACCCCCGGGCCGCGCCTGCCGGGGCGGGGCGGGGCGGGACGAGGCGGGGCCGCCCCCCCTCCCCCGCCGCCGCCGCCGGGGCCGCCTTCCGCGGGCGCGCATCTGCTCCGCTCCGCTCTCCCGGGAGATCCGCGGACACACCTCCCGCTGGGACCGTGCCGAGCCGGGCCGAGCCGAGCCGGGCCGGGCCATGGCCCCGCCGGGCCCCGGGGCGCTGCGTTGTGCGCTCCTGTACGCGCTGCTCTGCGCGCAGGGACCCGCTCCCACCCGCGCAGGTACGGCGGGGGGCGCGGGGGGGAACTCGGGGCTTTGCAGCTTTGGGCCAGCTGAACTTTTTTGCGGGGGTTGTTTTTTTTCCCAGGGGTTCCTCTCGCCCCCACGGGACTCGGTCGCCCGACCTTGGTTTGGGGGAGAGGGACCCCGCTCCCGCTCGCAGCCGTGCTCCGGGGGGCTGGGACCCCCAAGGGCCAGGCGGGTGCGCTGGGCTACAGCGGGATGAGCGGCGTGCAGGGTCCAGGCTCCTCCCCAAAAAGTGTGGGGATCCCGTGGACCGTGGTGGGGAGAGGGGAACGGAGCCGTCACCTCCTTCCCGAGGCGATGCAACTCCGGGCGTTAATTATGCAAACCCCAGGCTTCCTTCTGCTCCCCCTCTCCCATCCCCCTGCTGCTGCTGAAGGGAGACGTTTCTACCCTGACTTATCCCAGCGGGACCCACGGGTGTTCCCAGAGCACCCCTGGGAGTGGGGCTGCCCTCGGCCGGCCCCGCTGCCCCCCTTCCTTCCCCTCCCTCCCCACACCTGACGGCAGGAGCGGGAGTTGACAACGTTGGGTTTAAACGTCTGTTCCTGCGCCTGCCGCGATAAAAATAAATTACAAACCTGCCTAAACCCTCGCGAACAAAGTCCTACTTTCCCATTGGCTCCCGGCAGGTCTCCAAATGCTGGAAGGGGGGGCCAGCGGCGTGCCCACCTCCCCCTCCCGTAGCCATGACAATGGGGCTGCAGCATCTCCACGTCCTGCCTTACGCCACCAGTTGCCCCTTGGCTTTTCCTGGGAAAGAAGGAAAGGGGCTTCTCTATCAGGCGCGCATGGTTTTTAGGGACCCCTAAAAGCTGGGGGGCTCAGTGGTCTCTCCAAAGGGAAGTGGTGCGGTGGGAAGCACTGCCGGCAGGGGTGCCTTGTGCCTGTTCCGTCCCCTGGGGAGAGAACCCGGGTGAATGCCAGCTTGCAGCAGCCTCCTGCGAGCCCTGCCAGGAGGGTTTGCCCTGAGCCTGGAAACACATCCAGCGTGGGGAACGGCTCCCGGCTCTTTCCCGGGATGGAGCAAACGCGGGCGTGGGACGCAGCGCGGTGCAGGCAGGGCCCGGCCGCAGCTCGGCGCAGCCTCCCTCACCGACAGCCAGCGCTGTAAATTAATGATGAGCGTGTGTGGGGGAAGAGCAGCTCCGCAAACACCACAGTGACTCACCGCCGCACCGGGCCGATGGGAACGGGGGGTCCCGCGGGGTGACCTGGGTGGGCAGAGGGGCAACACTGCTCGGGTAACCCCCCCCAGGGTGGTGCTGCCGCCTCAGCTCATTTCAACCTCCACCAAAAGATCCCAGACCCTGTGCCGGGGCCAGGGGATGTTTCCTGCGTTGTGGGTGATGGGGGAGCCCTGTGTGAGCTGAGTGGGTGCTGGCGGCTATGGGTGTCCCCTCGCTGGAGGGCCGGTGATGCTACGAACACCCCATCGGGACGGGGCTGTTGGGTTTGGTGCTGTGGGATGTGCCTTCGTTCCTCCTGCTGCATCATCAGAATTGCCCCACCATGGGGCTGCGGGTCCAGCCCCACCCCACTGCCGCAGGGATGGGTGCTGGCCCTGCCCTCATCGCCTTTCCCTGGCTTTGGCAGGAGAGTGTGGCAAGCTGAAGTCCTGCGAGGTGTGTACAGCCAGCAGCCACTCCCACAATGGCACCGACTGCGTCTGGGTGGGCTGCGGGACCCCCGAGGAGCCAGGTGAGGGGCTCGGCTGGGTGGGCACAGAGAGGGTCTCTCATCAACCCTCCCTACCCCCTGTCACTGGAGCGGGGCCATGCCCGGGTGGTGTCGGCACTCAGCACCCTTGGATGCCCAGCCCCAGCTGATTTCACCATCAGGGTCCATCTCAGCTGTTCACAAAGCCCCTGCTCGGGGCTGTGCCCTGTGGGGTGCAGGTCTGAGCCCCCACTCCCAGACCCTCAGGTGGATGCCCACCCCTGGGAATGAAACCTGTTCATCTCACCCCCTCAGGTGCCCAGGGCAGCCCTGGGCCTGGACACCGCTGGCTGCCCTGGTTTGGGATCCCCGGGAAAACTCTGCTCCCTCTTCCCGCAGGAGCAGGGAGCTGCGTGCAGAGAGGCTCAGCAGTGCGGGAGACCTGTGCACTCTACAACAGCAGCACCCTGTGCCGAGGTAACCCCAGACCCCAAAGCCCCCAGACCCTCTGGCCTTCGGGACAGGGGTGCTGCTGCGAGTGCCAGGGCCATGGGAACGAAATCCCAACACTGGGACAGGGACATGGGGTTGCAGGGGTGTGTGGCAATGTCCCCTGTCACCCCTTTTACCCCCTTCCCTCTGTCCCTGCCCTCTCTAGCACTGAAGTCTCACACGGAAGAGCCTCCACGATCCCATAGCAAGGAGCAAGTGACACACTCCACAAGTGAGTGGGTCTGGGGAGGGGTGGGAGGCAGTGGGATGGGGGTCCTGGATGCCCCAGGGATCAGTGACTTGTCCCAACAAGGCACTTCCCTCTCTAGTTCACATCTCTTTGGGAGGGATGTGCGAAGCTGACCTCGGTGTTGGCCCATGGATGTGCCCGCTGTCCCCTCTGTCACAGCCCTGTCCCTGTCCCTTCTCTCTGCACTGGGCAATGCAGCGGCTCATGGCACCCATCAGCCCTCCAGGAACAAGCCCTGATTCCATCCTTGCTGGGAACTACCACCTCCAGCCTGGCTGGGAATGGAGCAGGAGCCTCTTCCAGTAAGGGGGAACTGGAGAGCGCTGGGCTCATTACAGCAGGAAACCGGAGCCTGGAGACTGCTGAATTATTGATCCCACTGGGATCTTCTTGCTGCTGGCTCCTTTCCTGCAGCTCCAGCTGCTCTGGCACGGGAAGGGGCTGAGCCCATCCCAACAGCCATGTATTGGTGGGGACCCAAGCTGGGAGCTGCCATTCCTCCCTGAGCAGCCTGGTTTTCTTCAGGACCCCAAATCCCCCCTCTTTGGTGGACACATCTGTACTCAGGGATGCCAACAGCACCCATGACTCCCCAAACCTCCCATTTTCCCTGGCCACCAGGGACCACCACCACCAGTGCCCCGCTGACGGGCAGCCCCGAGTTCCGCCCGCCCGGCTTCGACACCGCGAGTTTCATTGGGGGCATCGTGCTGGTGCTGTGCATCCAGGCCGTCGCCTTCTTCATCATCAAGTTCATCAAGTCAAAGGACAGCACCTACCAAACGCTGTAAGGGCCCCGCATGGGATCCGGGATGGAGGGGGGACCCGGGCCAATCCCACCCTACAGTCAAGCCTGGGGTAGCCCTGGGGTGTGTCCTGTCCCCCGCTGTGTCGTGTCCCGTGGCTCTTTGTGCCAGTCTGTCCCCACGCTGCAGGGGATGATCTAGGAGATGGAGGGGTTCACACCCCCCTGCCTGTCCCCTCGCCGCTGTCCGGCTGTCCTGCCTGCTCTGTCTGTCGCTGTCTGGCTGGATCCTGACTCTGAGCCCCGCAGGGGGCGGGGGGGCCCAGGTCTGTCCCTCGGAGCTGGCCCATGCTGCTCGGTGCTGTCCCCGCGGCCCGGGATCGCTGTGTCTGATGTGGGGGCCGTGCCCCCTCTCTCTTTCCTTCCACGCTGCCAGAGAGGACAACCAGTAGGTTCTGGGTGCCGGCGGCACTGGGGAGGGAGTGTCCCCCTGCACCCCCAGGGCTTCACCCCTGCCTCGCACCTCCCCGGGCAGAGGGGGCGTGGGCCCTCCCTCCTGGTTTGCATGACGGGTGTTTCCCAACTGGTTTTGCTGTTTCCTGTGAGTTGTTAGGGATGGAAAGGAAGGGGTCCCCCCTTGCCCCCTTTCTGGCATGGAGCCCCTCAGGGGGACAGCCCCTTACAGCCCCTTCTGCCACCGGGTGAGGTGTCCCCAGTGCCCCCAGCCTCACCCTGAGCCTCCTTGACAGCACGGGGACTGCAGGGCTCCCAGTTTGGCCCCAGCAGCCCCCTTCCCACTCTCAGCACCCCTGTTCCACTGCCTCCCCACAGCCTTGAGGCTCATGGGGCCTGGGAGTCCCCTCTCCCCCTCATGGACTGCTGGGTAATTTTCGCTCTAGCATTTTGGCTGGAGCACGCAACCATGTTCTGGGGGACATCCCCCATGCCCCCTAGCCCCCCGTGCCCGCCAGAGGAGCGGAGCCAGGGCCTTGCTGTGTGCTTTTGCTGTGCCTCTGTGTGCTCTGGGGGGGCTGGGGGCGGTTCCCTCTCCCCCACCCTCTTTCTGTGTGCTGTTCTGGGGAGGGGGCTGCATGTCGTGTGCTGTGGGGTGACACTTGTAGCTCAGGCTGCCCCCCATTAAACTCTGCCAGGTGGTGTCTGTGTTGTGTCCGGGGGTTGCTGTGGCTGGGGGGGTGCAGGGGATCCCCTCTCCCTCCAGGGCAGTCCAACCCTCCCCCATGGTGTGGGTGGGCACTGGGACCCCCCCAGCACCCCCTCCCTGTGGGGCTGCGAGGGGCTGGGACCCCCAGGGTGAAGCCCCCAGGACCTTTCCTGTTACATCTCCTCTCTGTCCAACGCACCAGGATCTGAGGTCCCTGCGCCCCCAGGCTGGGAGGTGGCTGTCCCCGTCCTCCCCAGGTGAAGAGGCCACTGCTGGTGTCACCCTGCCCGCGGCCGGACTGTCCCCCGTCCCCCCCCCCCCCACCAGCACTATGCAAAGCCAGGACACCAGGGTGGGACACCCCGGGTCGCCCGTCCCCACCCCCGCGGGTGCTGGGGATGCTCCGGGGCTTTGCGCCCCCCGGCTGCTCCCAGGGGGTGCAGCTGGGCAGGGGGGCCTATCCAGCCCTGAATTCCACCTTCGGCCCCACCCTGTGCTTGCCAGACGCCCAGGGGACCCGGCGCATCCAGGAATCAGAAGACACGTGGCCCTAGGTGTCAGTGGGGGACCCTTTGCTGGCCCCAGCCCCACACCAGGCAGAGCCCGAGCTGGAACAGGGGGGGCAGAAAACAGTAAAGGATTTTCCTGTAATTCCTGGTGTCCGTGTCATTGTCACCCCGCAGCCCCAGCAGTGGGGCTGTCCCGGGAGATTCCGGTTGCAAAAAACCTTTGGGGATTTGGCTGCTCTGCCTACAGGGTGTGACTGGTGGGTGGCCCCAGGTGACTCCAGTCCTCCCAGTGACCGGGAACCAGTGTGGGTGTCCCGGTGGGACAGGGCAGCCCAGTGTGGGCTATCCCAGTAAGAAAAGGGACATCCTAGTAGAGCAGTGCCCCTCCACCCCTAGGGCTGCGACAAGGCCACGCCCAGGGGCTGGAAGGATGGTGATGGAGGGCACAGCCCCACACTGGGAGCACTGGGATGCAGCAGCTCCAGCCCCACAGCGGAGGGACAAGTCAGGGTATGGTGGCCAGTGCAATAAACAGCCACCAGCTGTGCCCACAGCAATAAAAAGCTGCCAGATGTACCCTCTGGTGCCACTTCATTGCTGCTGGAAGGGGAGGGCACAGACCCCAGCTCGCACAGTGACCCCAGGTCCCCACCCCTCAGATCCCACAGTCCTGCCGGCACCAGCTGGTCCTGGGGGCTATGCCCGGGGCGCCAGGTTGGTCCGCAGGGGGAGCAGCGCCTCCACCCAGTGCCCGGGTTGCTGCAGCAGCTGCTTCCACACGCGCTTCTCCTCGGCCGTCGAGTCCATCCAGCCCACGGGCAGCCCGTAGCTACTCCCTGTGGAGAGAGCACCTGTCAGCCCCGACGAGGACAATGGGGACACCCTGGGGAGCCGGGCCCTGCTCCTCACCAGTGCCCAGGCTGAGCCGGATGCCACCCAGCTGGCGCTTGGAAAAGGCTTCACGGTGCCAGAGGGTGAACTCGGCGCAGGCCTCGGCCAAGTCCTTGGCCTGGAAGCCGTCATACACCATGGTGTGGTTGAAGAGGGGGTTCAGGCTCCGCTTCACCACCCGCGTCTTCTGCCGGCTCGCCTTGCTGTCATCCGGCAGCACGTAGCTGGGGTGACACTGGGGTGAGGGGGGGACACCCCAGCTGCCCCTCTGGGTGCCCCCAGGTGTCACCCCCACCCTTACCACTGCACGAAGGCATCCACAGTGCCGCTCTGCAGCGGGATGAGGTTCTGAGCATCCTTCACCCAGATGTGCAGCTCGCCCGTGGGTGGCATCCCCCCTCCTGCGGGCCAGAAGGGTCAGGGGCACCCTGCCACGCCAGACCCCCCTGGCTGCCCACAGGCCCCTCTCACCTTCCGAGCCAGCGGGGATGAACTTCAGCGCCACGTTGAGGTTGCCGCGGCTGGCGAGGCCGTCCGAGGGGATGGGCATCTGAGAAGGACAGGGGGTTACGGGGGCAGTGCATGAACAGGGGGCTGGGGAGGTGAGGAGCTCACCCGTGGCTGGAGACTGAACCACTCGGGGCGTGTGTTGGCCCAGTCCCAGGTGCCCAGTGCCACCTCCACCTCCCCCAGGAAGAGGTTTCTGCCCAGGCTGTCATGGTGCCACACGGAGAGGTTCAGGGTCCGGCCCTGCAGGTCCCTCTTCTCCAGCTTGTACTGGTGGGGAGGGGACACAGGGTGAGATGACCCACCCCCACCCATCCCACTGGAACCACGGGGACCCTCCAAACCCACCCCAAAGGAGGGTTAGAAACCTTGAGGGTCTCATTGAAGACGGGATCCAAGCTCCTCTTCCTCACCGCGGTCTTGCGCTTGCTGCGGTTGGACTTGTCCGGCAGCAGGTAGGTCTTGATGTACCTGGGGCCAAAAAACAAGGTGGGGGCAGTGGGGCCAGGGGGGGCATCCCCTGGGCAGCGCCACCGGGGGCTGGGACACTCACGGGTCTGAGCGCTGCTTCTTGGCCTCGGCCAGCTCCCGGCAGCGCAGGACGTGCACCTGCAGCTCCTTCTCGGCCGGCTGGTAGCACAGGGAGAACTGCACGCAGCCCCGCACGGCCACCCTGCCCAGCTCCCCCTCGCTGTACAGGCTCATCAGGCTCCCACTCAGCTGCGGGGGGACACAGGCAGGGCCACTGGGGAGGCGCCCCCTGCCCACCCTGCCCCAGCCACAGCCCCAGCCCCAGTCCCAGTTCCAGTCCCAGTCCCAGCCCCAGTCCCAATTACAGTCCCAGTACCAGAGTCCCAGGCCCACAGTCCCAGGCCCAAATCCAGTCCCAATTCCAGTCCCAGTCCTAATTCCAGTCCCAATGCCAGCCCCAGTTGCAGCCCCAGCCTCAATTCCAGTCCCAGCCCCAGCCCCATACCGTGGAGGAGCTGAGGCTGGACACAGAGGAGCTGGTGCTCAGCAGGCTCGGGGGCGCATGGCCATTCTGTGAGGACAGTGGGTCTGGGGGGTTCTGATCCATCTGGGGGGTCTCTGATCTCTGGAAATGCAAAGAGGGGTCAGCACCACCCAGACCCACTGAGGACACCCAGCTCCCAGCAGTGCTGGTGCTTGGGTACTGCCCATGCTGTGCTGGCTTTGTTCAGTCCCCCAGGTCACCAAAACCCCATACTGACACCTCCAGATCCCCAAAACCCCACACACCCCCTCCAAAACTCCTTACAACCCTCTCCAGCCCCCCCAATCCCATATAGCAACCCCAATTCCATACAGCCCCACTAACCCCACAGCACCCCCAGCCCCCATCCCACCTGCCCAGCGTCGTGGCTGCCGTGCGCCGAGTCCGGCTCCTCCTCATCCTCCTCCGTGCTGGATGAGCCGAAGGAGGTCCCACCTCCCGTGTCACCTGCAAGGACAAGGGCTGGGTGGAGGTCCGAGCCAGCAGGGCTGGGCAGGAGGGGGATCCCGTTTTTAGCCAGAGCAGCAAAGTGAAGGGCTGCAGTGGGGGGGGGGGGGGGGGGGGGGCAAGAGGAGGCTGGTGAGCAGTGCTGGGGGACTCCAGCCCCCAGCCCTCCACAGCACCGACCCCCACCCCACTCACCTGGCTGGGCCGGGCTCTCCTGCTCCCTCGCTGGGACGTCACCCTGGAGCACAGGCTGTGACCTCGGGGTTCCCTCCGCAGCTGGGGCGGGGGGGCTGGGCTGGGAGGAAAAGGCTGAGAAGGGGACCCTGGGCACCCCCTCCTCCCCCAGATGCTCCCCCCAGCCCAGCCCTCTGCATTCCTGGGGACAGGATGAGGGATGACCCGTGGGACACCCCATGGGACATTTTGTGGGACATTTCCCATCACTCCAAGTGCAGCACAATCTTGGGATGGCACTGGGGTTGCTGCAGGGTGAACCCCACCCATCACCGGGGTTCAGGTACTGCTCAACCCCCCACCAGGGACCCACCTGGGGCTCAGTGGCCTCCTGCACCTCCTCTGGGGGGGAACTGTGGGAAGAGACCACCATTAGTTTGGTCTAGATGGTGGACAGCCAGACACAGGGCAGTGGGAGACACTGGGATAATGGACAGATGGACACTGGGATGGTGGGCAGACAGATGCTGGGATGGTGGGAGGCAGTGGTGGACAGATGGTGGAAAGCCAGACCTGGAATGATGGGATGATGGGCAGACACCAGCCCTGACTGCACCATCCCCTCCACCAGGGGTTCTGCCCCCCTCCAGCCCCCTTGTGCCATCCCCAGTGGGTACCTGGGAGATGCCACCAGCCCCGGGGCACCTGTGGGGTGACACCCTCCCTTCCCTCACCTCTCATCTGTCTCCAATGCACCATCTTCATCCTCCTTCTCCTCTGCCAGCAGCTCATCAGTGGCCTCCAGGCTGGGGCTGCGTTCCAGGTCCCCCGTTCCTGGGGACACCAGGGAGCTCAGCGGGCCAAGCCCCGGCCCCGCGGTCCCTGCGCCCCCGCGCCGCCGCTCGCCTACCCCGGGGCCGCCTCCTGTGGCGGATGGAGGCTCGGACCAGGTCGGAGCCCAGGCGGTGCTGGTGGCGCTGGGCCCGGGCGTCGCAGAACCAGTCCCCGGTGAGGCTCCGCAGCCGCGCCGGGTCCGACACCGACTTGCGGAGTTTGCTGGTGGGCGGGAGGGGGACGTTGGGACCCCCACACTGGCACTGCCATCGGCCCCTGTGCCACTGCCCCAGAGCCCTCGCAGTGGATGGAGCCGCCCCAGCAGGGCCTGGGGGACACCAGCCGCAGCCCCCCGGGCCTCTGGGACCCTCGGTGCTGCTGCGACAAACCCGGCTGAGCTCAGCGGTGACCCCATCCCCGGGGGAACAAGGGACCCTCGGCCTGGCTGCTCTGTCCCCAGGGGGGACAGACCCCAGGCTGACTGCTCCTGGGGGCTCCACGCTGTCCCCAGGGGTGACGCCGACAGGGACCCCAGCCCACCTGATGCGGCCCTCCTCTCGGCGGCGGAGCTGCCAGTCCCGGTGCAGCACCCGGGCGATGGAGCTCCGCTCCTCTTCCGTCAGGAAGCTCAGGTCCAGCAGCGCCTCGGGCTCCAGCGCCATGGCGAGCTGCGAGGACAGCCCGGGGACACCCCGCGGGGCTGGCCCGGCTGGGGACGCGGAGTGCTCAGCGTGCCGGGCGTGCACCAGCGATGCCAACATCTGGAGGGGCAGCTCGGCGCCGCTGGGCAGGATCCCCCCCGGTCATCCCGCTGAAAGGACAAGCGGGGAGGAGCTCAGCCCACACCCACACCCTGAACACCCCCGCGACCCCCACCGGCGACAAACGAGGAGCGGGACGATGCCGACGGAGCCCAGAGAAGGGCACAGGCAGCCCGAGGCCGGGCTCGGGGACCCCGCGCCGCTCCTCCCGCTGCCGCCTCCGTGCCAGGCCAGCCCTGCCCGCGGCCGCTGTTTGCCCAGCGTGTTTGCTCAGGGCTGGCTCTGCCCCTGCCCGCTTTCCCAGGGATTCACCGGCTGCCAGGGCACACGGACAGATGGCAAAAGAGGCTTGGCTGCCCCCACGATGGGCCGAGCCCGAACCAGGCTGAGACTGTACTCAGCTCATCACATCTCCCAGAGGGGTCTTGCCCCATGCCCAGCGCTGCCTCACCACGGCCCTTCCTGTCCCCGGTGTTGGGAAAGCGCTGCCTGGTGACACCGAGGGCAGGAAATTGCAGCAGCTGTGGGGCAGGATCAGCCCGAACCCGTCCGGGCACCTCCCGGGCACACCCCAGACTCCTGGGGAGCCACAGAGCCAAGCCCTGGGGTGCCCCACCTCCACCAGCGGCCCTGTCCCCAGCCCCAAAGGGGACTCTGACCCCGCCCCCGGGTGG
Source organism: Vidua macroura (assembly GCF_024509145.1). Lineage (NCBI taxonomy): Eukaryota > Metazoa > Chordata > Aves > Passeriformes > Viduidae > Vidua > Vidua macroura. The sequence continues at coordinate 3,506,883 of NC_071595.1, read as the reverse complement.
CCTTGTCCCAGCCTGTCCCCAGCCCCTCGAAGGGTCCCATCCCTGCCTCACAGGTGCCTGTCCCAACCCCGGGGGTGTCAGATACCCCCCAGGGTTGGGGATCCCAGCCCAGGACCTGAGGACGGTGGGTGCCAACCCTGCCACAGCCCACAGCAAACCAGTACCAGGGAACCCCCACCACACACAGGGGAACCCCAACACCCCCTGTCCCCCTCGGGGCAACCTGGGACACCCACCAGCCCCCTGCCCCCGACATCGCTCTGGGAGGTGTCTAGGGGAACATGAACCGGCTCTGCCCGGGGCCGGGAGGGGTCTTGGAGGCCACGAATCGGCTCGGCCGGGGGCTGGGGTGATGCTGCCGCTGTCTCCCCGCCGCAGCCGCTTGTATCCTGTTTATTGCTGGCACACCGGGGGGTCCCCCCACCCCGGAACAGAGCTACCACCTAAAAATGTCACCTAAGTCTGAGCCAGGTGCTGCTGTGGTGCCCAGTTCCCTGCGGGGTCCCCAAAACCGAGCCGTGAAGAAGCAGCACAGCCCCTCCAGGGTGCAGAGGGGTGCTGGGCACCCAGCCCCGCACCCTACACGGGGGACCAGTCAAACCAGTTAAACCTCCCCAACAAGCCGCAGCTGTGGGTTGCACATCCCCCCCTTTTTCATTGCAGGCAGCCCGACAAGATGGAGGGGAGGTTCAGACGACGTAAAACACACCCCACGCCCCCTCCCCAAAATGCACCTACAGCCAGCCCCTCCTGGGTGACCCCCATAGCCCCCAGACAGGTTCCGGTCGCCTGGAGAACAGCCCAGGGCTGCCCTGACCCCCTCGCCTCCTCCCAGCAGCAGGGACCCCATCAGACCCTGGCCAGACCCCGGCCACTGCCACAGCGTGGGGACAAGAAAAATCACCCCAAAGGCGTGACCCGGAGCCCCCAGCCCACGCTCCTCTCCGGGGAGCAGAGGGAGGAGGGGGTGTGGGGGTGTGCAGCCCCGCAAGCGGGGCGAGAGGGGCCGAGCCAGCCCCCCCGGGCCGCCGGTGCCGCCCCCCGCGGTGGGCTCAGCCCCACGCCCCCGCTTACCTGCCCAGGTGGTGGGGTCTCCGTGGCTCGGCGCCCCCCCCCCCCCCCAGCACCCCACGGGGACCCTGGCGGGTGCGCGGTGCCCCCGGCCCTGGCTGGGTGCTGTTCCCGGGGTGACTCAACCGCAGCCCTGCGAGCGCCTCCGCGCCCGGCGGCACGAAAGCAGGGACTGGAGCCAGCAGCACCCGCCGGACGGGACTGAACTGGGCTGAACTGGGAGGCGTCAGCGCCTGGGAAGGGGTGGCGCAGTGGGGATGCGCCCCGGGATAGGGGGACCCCAAGCCTGGTGGAGACTCCAAGCCAAGGGTGTGGAAAAGGGGATGGGTGGGAGTTGTCCCACCCCGGTGTCACATGCAGGGCTGGGGGCAGGATGTGGCTCTGGCGCCTGGGCTGCCCTGGGGGAACTGGTGGGACTGGTCTGTGCTGGACATGGGGGAGCAGTACACCTGCCCCCTGCAGCGCCCTGAAGCCCCCCACCCCAAAAGGCCAGTGTGGAGCAACATCAGGTCCCTGGGGCTTTGCAGGACCCCATCCCCCAGGGTGTCCTCGGCTCCACAGCCCCCATCCCGTAATGCATTCCCAGCCCACGGGATGGCCCCAGCCCCCTCCTCAAACCGTGGTTCCCCCCCCCATCCCCTCCCACCCCCACCCCACGGCTCCCCCAGCCCCACATTCCCTATCCCACGGATACATCCAGCCCCACACCCCCCATCCTGCCGGCAGCAATCCCCTCTTGCTCTGAACGGCCGGGGGTCCTGAGCACCTAGCACCACCCTGGGCACCCAGCAGTGCCAGGCAGGGATACAGCCCGGGCAGGAGCACCACAGCGGGCCCTGTGCCTCAATTTCCCCCAATGCCAGAGGGAGAGCAGCTGGCTGGGGGTGGGGGACAGGCTCCCCCCCATTTTTAATGTGAGATGGCAGCACTTAACGAGCAGAGGACCGCAAGAAAAGGGGATTATTTTTAGCCTGGTTTCTCAGGAAATGAGACTTCAGCAGTGGCTTCGTATGTCTGTTCGTGGGCCACTCCCCTCCTTCTCCCCTTGCAGGGTGCTCGCTGCTCAGCTCTGGTAGGGGGGTCCCAGAGGAATGGGATCCCTGCGATCCCAGGGGTGTCCTGGGAATGCAACTAGGCCTCTGCAGAGGGACAATGCTGTGAGGACACCTGAGTCCCCACAGGGCTTCTCCTGGGCTGGGGGCTCAGCTCTGGGGCGGGGGGGGGGTCACCCGGGGTGGGCACAAAGCCCCTTCCTGGGCATCCTGGACCCTTTGCTCCTGCAACATCCAGAGTGAGGAACACTTCTGGGACGGAGAAGGGTGTGGGGAGAAGTGGGACACATCCTGCTGTGTGTCCCACCCCATCCCTGGTGGCCCAGAGGTGCAGCGAGTTTGCTGGGCCTCAGCCACAGCCTCGGGTGTTGGGGACGGAGGCTGCCCCAACCCGGTCACCCCCAGGAACACCCTGGCCACCGGCACACCTGAGCCAGGTGCCGAGCCAGCCCTCGGGGATGGTTTTCCTTGCAGGCAGGTCGTGGAGCAGCCCCAGTGCCACAGGCACGGCACAGGTTCTGTCTCACTTTGGCGCCGCGTGGGCAGCCCCGAGCCAGCGCTGGCCAGGGGCGAGTCCCGGCCTGCCCCCAGCCCTCCCCCCCCCTCCCGCAGGACTTGCTCCTCAGGTCCGGGAGGAACAGGCAAGTCTGGTTCTCCGGTCAGGAAACTGAGGCAGGAGCCTGGGCAGAGACTCAGCAGTGGGTTTTTGGGCGGTGGGGAAGCCCTTGCAGCACAGCACCCTGGCTTTGACACTGCTGTGTGTCCCCCCAAAGGCATGGGGCTACCTGGGCCATTCCTCTGCTGGGATCTCAGCCTCCCGTGCCCTCTGTCCTCCCAGGCCCGTTGATGTGGCATTCAGCGCTCCCTGGACACACAGGAATGGTGCCACATCCCCCTGGGACAGATCCCAGTTCCCACAGGGACGGACCCCAGGTCTCATGGTGACAGACCCCAACTCCCTGGGACTGGGGGCCCTTTGCTTCCACCTACTTTTAATTTTTTATTTCAAATTCCCATACCAGAGCAGGGACCTCGCAGCGTTTCCAGCTGTGCCTCTGGCTGGGAATGACATTCAAGGCCTGGCTGGGAGGCCAGCACTGGGTCTCACACCCCCTTCCCTCCCCTGCCTGGGAAACAGCGGCTGAGGACAAGGACGGATGCACAGCCGGGGAGGCACCGCAGCCCCCGGCAGCTTCCAAAGCTCCCAGTGTGCCCCAGTGCGACGGATATCGCTCCTGGGGGAGCTCTTTGATGCACCCCCCAAAGGGGGTGACCCCTGGGACCCCTCCCCTCCGGCCAGCTGCCGAAAAGTGACCCCACTTCAAAGGCGGCTCCCTGGCGGTGACATTCCTGGCTCCCCGCGGGGACATTCCCAGCCCCGCTGCTGCCGGGGTCGGTCACACGCGGCCACCCCAGGCGAGGAGGGCTGTGGGGGGAGCAGCGGGGTCGCTCCGGGAGGAGGGCTCAGGCCATGTGGCAGCTGGGACGGATCCTGACATTCCATTCTGCAGCACCCCTGGCTCCCGGGACTGCGCTGGCTGCACTGGGAGCTCGGAGAGGAAAGCGAGGGGAGCAGGGCTGGCACAGCAGCCTGCCTGGAGCATCTGAGTGGGACTGCCCGGCACACCCGGCCCGGCTGCTTCCCTCCAGTGCCCACATTCTGTGACCTGAGGCACGCGGCTCACCCCACGCATCCCACTCGGATCCCCCGAGCTCCCAACAGAAGGAAGGAGATTGTTTGGAAAATCCTGCCAGGCTTGGGAAGGGATCCCTGTGGTCCCGGGGGCTTGGCATCCTCACCTCACCTTCCAGCGACAGACGTGTGCGGGACAAAGCCCGCGGAGCCGCCTGCCAGCCCGCAGGAGCTGAGCTTGCTTGCCTGGAGGGGCTGAGCAGGAGGATCCAGGTGGTTTTCCATGAAATGGCTGCACCATGAAATCCCCTGGCCTCGGACACAACCTAATTTTAAGGCTGATGCAGTCCCTCCCCACAGCTCCAGCCTCTGGATATCAGATGGAACAGAAAATCAGTGGCTACATCCACAGTCAGCAGGCAGAGCTTTCCCTGCTCCCAGTTCAGGCAGCAGATCCTGCTGGGAGAGGGGAAAATGAGTCTGGCTCTTTGCTTCTGGCAGCCCCAGGGCCAGGACAGGTGAACCCTCCCCTGGGAAGATGGGGGCTCCGGGCTGGGAAGGGAAAGGAACTGGGAAAGCAGTGCCTCCTGGAAAAAAGGACACAGCACAGACAAAAGGGAAGCTGTTCACAGCTGAAGGGAATCAACCTTGGAGAAAAGCATCTCCCACCCCAGAACACTTGGCTGCCCCTGCCCAGGCGTCGAGACCCCGCATTAAATCCCACAAACTCTTCCTGCACTGCAGGGACGGGGAATTCTCCTGCCCCCCAAACCTCCTTCCCAGCAGCAGGGTTGTGAGTTTTCCCTGCAAGAGGGAAAAGGGCGAGTTCATAAATCCAAAGGTGTGGGAGCTTCAGGATCCGGCTCCTTTGGGCAGGAGAGGGGCCAGCGCTCAGTGGGGCAGGGAGATCCCAATCCCAACCCCGCTCTTGGCTGAGGGCTGGGAGCAGGGAAGAGATACAGCACTTGGAGATATCCACAGAAATCAGTTTATTTCCCTGCCGTCGGGATTATGAAACCACAGAAGCAGTTTAAATATTTACAAAGAAATCCAGCGCCCCGCAGAGATGAAGGGAACAAAGGATGAGGGATGGGGGCTCGCCCTCGCCATTGCAAACTCCGCTCTGGTAAAAAGCATCAGGAGCAAACGAGAGGGAATTTCACAGTGGGGTTTTGGAAGTCCAGGGGCCCCCTGACACCCCCAAGTCTCAGCTTTGGCAATTCTTGCAGAGCTCGTGGCTAAAACATGGCTGCGATGGGCGGAGGGGCTCGAGGTTATTGCTGAGGGTGGATCCAGCCCCGGGGCCGGCACTCCAAGGAATCACACTGAACTCAACACCCAGGGAAAGCATTCCCCTCTCCCAGCTGGCTGCCTCGCCATGGGCACACTGGGCAACGGCTCCTGGGCGGAGAACAGAGCTCGGAACACTCCGTCCTTTCATCCAGGCTCTCTCTGATTGGGATTTCGGTGGCCCAGCAGCCCCAGCAGCCTCCATCCCAGGCTCTCCACACAGGAAGGGAGGGACTGCACAGAGCAATGCTTCAGCTCCAGGCTGACGGGGAAGGCCACCACCGGCTGACAGAGGGACAACAGTGACCAGGAGGTGTAAGGGGCAATTTAAAAGTGACTGAGGAAAAGGGGGAAACACAGAAGCGAGCTCAAGAGGAGGGTCCAAGCCTCCCACGTGGCTGGAGGAGTCGGGGAAGTGGCAGAGGCACGTGGGGAGGGGCCTGAAAACCAGTGGGCTGACAGTGAGTGGGCTCTGCAGTCAGAGGAAGCTGCAGATGTGGCAGGGACCCCAGAAAAGCTTTCCTGCTGGCCACAAGCACTCCTTGAAATGGATTCCTTGGAACCCATCAGGTACTGGAGTAAAGGTGTGAGTGGAAAAGCTCTTCTCCCCCCTCTGCAGTCAGCAGGGACCTGCTCAGCTGCACATGACCCTTCAGCCAGGCTGGGGTTTCAAATTCCCCTGGCTCAGAGCCCTCCAAAATCAGCACCTGCAGAGCAGATTCAGGTTCTTCTACAAAGAAGGGGTTCCAGGTCACATCCAAACTCCCTTCCTGCCTGGCACTCAGGGACAACCCCCCCACCATGGCCCATCCTGCTCGAGCTGTGCTCCTCACACCAATCCCTGCACAGCACCTGTGCCCAGGTGTGCTCCCCAAAGCTCCCTAAACCATTCCTCAGTTACCACTCAGGACCAGCCAGGAGAAAGCCACTGCCCCAGTTTGCTGCTGCAAAGCCCAGCCAGACGGGCAACTTCCAGTGCCTTCACCTCCTCTCTCCAGCTCTAGGCTCAGGTGCTGCTCCACAGAGGTTTTCCAGCCCCAGGCTCAGGCTCTCTGTCCCAGCTGCTGCCTGCTCGGAGCATGGGGATCAAAGGGAAACAAGTGGCTTGTGAGGATTGCAGATTTAGCAACAGAGAGCCCAGGGAGAAGCAGGAAGTGATATTTTCTCTGGCACAAGCTAAAAGGGACCAGGGGCTGCCTCCCAAAGCTGCAGCAGGCTCCTGAAGGGTGCACCCTGCCATGAGCCACTTCCAAGGCAGCCCTTCAGCTTTCCTGCATTTCCAGGCTCACCAGCAGGACCAGGGGAGCCAGCCCAGCCACGGAGCGTCCCTCAGGAGTGTCCCACCTCAACAGCCTCCTGCCGCTGCTGGGGGGCCATCGCTGAGCGCTGGGGCACCCCACCCTCCCAGGAAGACCCCCACACTTCCCCTTTGGAATGTGTGCTGCTGGAGAAATGTGCCACAGGGAAAACAGCAACTCCTAACTGGAGACCCAGGGAATCTGAGGAAGCATCTGGTAAAGAGGAAAGCAGGTGATCAGAGAGACCCTCCCAAGGTGTATCTGCCTGTGCCACTGCAGGAGGCAGAGTTTGCCTTGAGGCTTTTCTTGGCACTGAAAGCAAAGGTGCCCATCCCTCTCCTTTCCTGATCCCATTCCCACCTCCCCAACTGCAGAAAGGGAGAGGGCAGAAGCTTCCAGACCCCTGACACTGGGAGAGACCATCGACAGAACAGAAACAGGAGGAAAAGAAGCCAGCTCCAGGAGACGAAGATGAGCTGTCACGATGGAGTGGGGCTGCCACCTTCCCTGGAAAAGGCTCCCAGAGTCCCTCGCCTCCATCCTGCTGGGTCAGTCACAGTTTCTTCCTTTGTGTGCTCAGGCACTGGGGGGTCAGGGCTGCCATCACCGCAGGTGGAGGGTGAGAACCACGGTCACAATCACCCCCAGGAAGAGGACAAAGGGCAGCCAGGTCTTCACAAACCCCCCTATGCTGCAGGAGGGAATGGGAAGAAGGTTTAAATGTGAGAAACCAGCAGAGACAAAAGGATGGGAGAATAACTGGAGGAATCAGAGGGAGACAGATGCCTGACTGTTACCTGCTGCTGGCACTGCCACACACCCCAGCCTGGAAATTTGGTGTTAAAAACTGAGACTCAGTCAGGACCACAATAAATATACCACAAACAACAGGGCTGGAGTCTCCTTCCAGCTTAAATTAAGTCAAAGACAAGCCCATTTCATACCTGCACAGACAGGAATGGTGACAGGAGGCCCAAAAAATGAAACCTCATTACCACAGGGCTTGTCATTCCAGCTGCTGGTGGATTTAACCAAGACAGCTGGAGTTATCCTTGCCCAAAAGCAGGTAAAGAAGCTCTTCCAGAAAAGGGAAGACTCCACAGAAGTGGAGCTTCATAAGCCTTTCCTTAAAGAAAGCTCAGGGTTTCCCTCCCCACTCCAGTGGGAAGCTCCACAGCAGCTGGAAATCAGACCAGTTTTTATGTAAACAAATTCAAGAGAGGGGAGGGAAACCAGTAATCCTTGGAGAGAAGCCATCCTGCGACCTTATGTTCTGACCTAACCCAGTCAGAAGACAACACAGAGTGAGATTTGCTTTAGCCAGCATTTCCCAAATTCCAGGCACTCCAAATTAGCAGCCAGAAACAGTATTTTGGGAACAGCATCTAGTGCAACCCAGCAAGCACTCCTCTTGCTGAGCACAGGCAGTGACAGCACCACCCACCAGCAAGACACCCATGGTTTGGGGGATGTTTCTCCCTTCTCCATGGGCCAGGTGATGCTTCAGAGGGCTCAGGAGAAGGAAAGAGCCCCTTCTGCTGCCAAATGCAGGCTGTGCCTCAGCTCACCTGACGTATTTCCCATAGAGGAGTGTAAAGAAGCACAGTTTCACCATGTTCCAGGAGGTGCTGTTATCGTATCTCATCAAGTTTAAGGCCAGAGCCACGTGGGAATGGCAGTTGTCACAGCAAAGGTTGTGCTGGAACACAAAAAGGGATTAGAAATCCTGTCCCCGAGGTCTCCCAGTCCTGGTGAAGAGCCACAGGTCCCACCCCTGTGGCAAGGAGCCAAATACTGGGGAGGGATCCCTTCCAACCACTGCAGAGATATGGAATTGTGGAATGGCTTGGGTTGGATGGACTTTAAAGCTCCTTGCTCCAACCTAGCCTTGAACATTTCCAGGGATGGGGTATCCAGAATGTCTCTGGGAACTCCCTGGAGCCTCTGGGGGATCCTCCCTCCCTCCCAGCCAGCACAGGAGCTGTACCATGCGGTGCTTGTACTCCTCGGACGCGTCATGCACGGCTGTGTCCCAGGCGTTGGGACCAGTGGCATAGACTTTGCTGGGATCCAGTTTCCAGTACCTACAAGGATGAGAAGAGTTTCCTTTGCATTGCTCCACTGCTGCACCTCCCCCAGTGTCTGCTCCTCCCAGTAGGAAGATGGTGGAATCACAGTCTCAAAGGAGCCACGAGCATCATCGAGTCCAACTCCTCGCTCTGCACAGGCTTGGAGGACTTGGGTAAACCCACTGCCTCTGACACGCACGGAGCCCAGCTCTGGGAGACGAGCAGAGGCAGCAGAAGGGCTGCTCAGCACCCCCAGCACCCCAGACAGAAATCACAGAGCTCAGGGACAGCCTGAGCTGCTCCCACCTCCCGAAGGAGCCTCTCGGCCATTCCGAACACAAAGCTGACCTGGGAGACACAACCCTGGCCCTTCTCCTGCCCCAGCACTGGCAGGATGGGAGTGACCTCAGCTCATCAGCACAGTGTTTACTCAGAGCACTTGTTAACACCATCCTAGAACGGTTTAGCCTTCTCTTTTCCTTTTCTCTAACAAAGGCTCCACACAGCTCTGGTTATTAACACCACCACGCTGCTGTCATGCTGCTAAAAAGATTTAATTTAATGTGGTTTCCTGAAAAGCAGAGACACAGTGGCCACCAAGGTGCATGAGGGCAGCTGAGCACCAGGAAAAGCAATGTCACAGCACGTCTGTCCCCAGGAACTGCAGGGCAGTTGGTCAGTTTAATACAATCAGGCAGCACTTACTTCACAGGTTTCCCAAATGCCATGTTGTCTTCCTAAAAAAAAAAAGAACTGTCTCAGGAGGTTGAAGCCAATATCCAGGGCATGGGTGGTGCTGGAGGTCTCACAGTCAGCTGGCTGAGTGACCCAACTGCCCAGACACCAGTTCCAGTGTGCCTGGCTGAGGAATCCTGTTGTTTCCACACTCCTGCTCTGGGCATGGGCACCTTTACACTCCACACACAGTGACATCACTTACCTACAAGTGCCTTGTTCCCCTCCCCCTTTTTTTTTTTAAGTGTTAATATTTTATTAACTCTTGGTTGCAAATGTCTCAATCTATTAGGAGCATTAATTATCCCAAATTAAAACTCTCTTTACTTTCAGAATGCCCTGGACCCTCAGCAGCCTAAGAGGCCTGGCACACACCTGATGCTGAGCAGCATGACAGAAACAACCACGCTGAGGCAGCTGAAGGCACTTCTGCTACTCAGAATTAAGAGAATTTAAGTCCTAGACTCCTAATTTAGAGCCTGGAACACAAGATGTTTTTCCCCCTTCTCCTCACCCAACCAGCTGTTATTTATCAGGCCCCCCAAATGAGCTCCAGTGGAGCAACAGCAAGGATCCCAGCCTCTGGAAAGCCCCTGGAGGTGTTATTTGAGCAGGAGAGGGCAGGGCAGGAGTCCTACAGGAGCCCTGGATACAGGGGTACTCACGGACACGAAGTAAGGCCCCGCAAAGTCGCGGATGACGCCAGCCGAGGTGCAGATGCCCATGTGGCCAATGATGGGGAACAGCCACCTGCGGGGGACAGGGACCTGTCAGATGGCACCTGGCCCTGCCCACACTGTAGGGAGCTGGGACACAAAGCCAAGCAGGGGCTGGAAGGGACCCAGGGAAAACACCAGGAGAGCAGTCCCAGCCGCCCTGGCGGGAGGCTGGAAGCAAACAGCACACCCCGAGCGCCCTGCACAGGGCAGGCACGGGCCAGCCCCAGCCCCAGCCAAACCTCTCTGTGCAGCCAAGCACAAAGACCAGATCCTGCAGGCACTGCCTCGGCAGAAAACCGGACTTTCCACTCCAGCAACCAAAAACCAGGTCACCCTGCCCGCCTTCCCATCACGCTGCAGCTTCCCACAGCAACCCAGATTCAAGCTCTCCAGACAGAAAACAGAACTCCCGGCTCCAGGAAGAGCATTCCCTCCTCTAAGAGATCCCACTGTGTCACAGACCTTCTCCCTGATGGATGTTTACAGCCCCAGGGAGCAGCAGACCTATATCCCAGCCCCCTTCCCTCTCCACATCTATATCCCAAACCCTTTCCCTGTCAGACCTGTGTGCCAGCCTCCTCCACAACTATCATGCAGGAGTGAATACTCTAGGTCCCGTTGCAGCCCTCTCATCTCCCTGATTTCCCTCTCCTCTCTCCCTGAGGGCCTGAGTGCCTCTGGCAGCTCCCCTCAGCACTCCCAGCTGGGGCTAGGAATGTTAAAAAGCTCTGGGAAAATCCTCCAGCAAAAGGCTGAGGTGAAAATTTTAAGCAGTAAAAAAAGAAAATAGATTCAAAAAGATAAAAGAGACAGCAGGAGGCAAAGCACAGCCTCTCCCTGGCGGGCTGTTCCCGATGCCGGCACGCCCCACACCGCAGCTTATACCTGACTCAGGTACAAGAGCAAACATCACCTGACGCAACGCCGGGGGAAGAGGCAGGTGCGAAAACAAGAACACCAGCCTCGCTGTGCCCGGACAGCCCCCACAGCCACAGCTTTGCACCTTCTCACGACCAGAGCTAACTCCCGGGCTCGCCCTGGCGCCTGCCCACGCTTGGCTGGCGAGCCCGGCAAGGCAAAGCCGGTCCCGCTCGTGCAAAGGAGCGCACCGAGTCCCGCCGGGGGCACGGGCCGCCCCCAGACCCCGGCGGCCAAACCCGTGCTCCAAAAACGCTCCCCACCTTCCCCTGGACCGCTCCCGCAGGGACAAGCCCGTTCAGCATGGAGCCGTCCCACACCCGCCAGCGCTGCGAGAACGAGCCCGTCCCCGGGCCGGGGTCCCACGGCGGCCGAGCACCCCGGGAAGGGCAAGCGGGACTCGGCCCGGGAGGGGCGAGGGAGGTCCGGGAGAAGGTCCCGACAGAGGCGAGGGGGGACCCGGAGGGGCAAGGGGGCCCCGGGAGAAGCGCGGGGCTGCCGGGACAGGCGAGGGGAGGCCGCGGCGGAGGCGAGGGGGTCCCGTCCCGGGCCCGGCCCCCGCCGTGCCGCCCGCCCCCGGTGCGGCCCCGGCGCCTCGCTCACGTCAGGACGGGGATCGGGGTCCACACCACGCAGTGCGGGAAGCGGCCGCGCTCCGCGTCCGGCGCGGCGCCAGCGCCGCCATTGAACTGCTTCATCCCGGGCTCCGCCGCCGCCATGCCCGGGGCGCGCCCGCAGCGCGTCACTTCCGGCGGGCCGCGCGCGCTTCCGGCAACCGGGGAACCGGGAACGGGAATGGGCCCGGACCGGGAATGGGAACGGGAACGGGAACAGGACAGGAACGGGAATGGGACTGGGAACGGGCCCGGACCGGGAAGGGGAACGGGAATGGGAACAGGAACAGGACAGGAACGGGAATGGGACTGGGAACGGGCCCGGACCGGGAAGGGGAATCGGAACGGGAATGGGACCGGGACCGGGACCGCATTGGGAATGGGACCGGGAACGGGAACAGGAATGGGCCAGGAACAGGACAGGAACGGGAACGGGACTGCACCGGGAAGGGGCCCGGGCCGGGGCCCCAGCCCCAGGACCAAACCCCAGGTCCGGCTCCGGACCCCAAAGCCCGAACCCAGCGCCCCAGAACCCCCGGGCTGGGTCCCCGGGACGACCCCTCCTGCTCCCTGCACCCCTCACTGGGGCAACCACGAGCCCGGGGCTGTGCCCGAGGCCAGGAGCTGGAGGAGCCCCCCCCGTAAAGCCCCCGAGGGAAGCGCGGGAGCAGAAGTAATCAGAAATCATCATCCCACGGAACCTCCCGGGACAGGGGAGGAACTGCCAGAGCAGCAACAGCATTTGCAGAGGGTTAGAAAAATAACAACTGCTTTATTAGGAAGTTAAATTGGAACTACACGAGGAAGCTGGAGAAATATGATTATTGCAGATTTCCACCCACCACGACACACTCGGAGCACAGAGAGACCCTCGGGGCTGGGGGAGGCACAGGGGGGCCTGGGCTGCCCCAGCCCAGCCAGGACGGGTCTGTTGTGCCCCAGGGGTGCAGGAGAACTGCCAGTGTCCACCTTCCAGCTCTGCACCCTTCCTCGTTTTCCTCGGAAGTCGCTCGTTTCCTCCTTGCCCAGGGGCTGTGGCCGTGCTTCCTGTCCAGGCGGTCCAGGCACGCAGCAGCCAGGGCTCTCCAGGAGAGCTGGGGTGTCACGCTGCCCTGCTAGGGCCTGGGAATCAAAATAAACAGTCCTGGCCCCTTCCTGCACGTGGCACAGGGGAGGATTTGGGTGGATTTGGGGACGGACAAACCCCGTTCCCAACACTCATCACAAACCTTCAGCTCCCACTTTTTACCGACATTCCTCTCCTTCACCAAAGGCTTCTCCCTGCTTTGTGCCCTGCTTTCCCTTCCCTGCCTTGTCCCACCTGTTAGGCTGAATCTGGCCACGGATGTTCTGTGTTTCAGGACAGAACAGCACTTCACACTGAGCTTTAGAGCCCTGAGGCCTCCAGGGGAAGGCTCGGGAGATGGGTGACCTCCACCCGCCTTGGAGGGGCCATCACCTGGGGTCCTTCCCTTTGGAGGGGCCACCGGGGCAGCAGAAAATGTCACTGAAGTTTCCTGTCAGGGTGGCCTCTCCCCCTCAAGCCACAGCAACTCCCCTTGAGTGTTCAGCTGTCTGATGGGAAAGGTATACACAAAATAGTCTGTCTCCAAAAGACAGAAAGCTGAGGAAATCAAACACGTGAGAGTGAAGCCATGGCTGGTGCTTTGGTTTCTGCTTTCCTCTTTCAGGACAAAGAGTAATGGCTACAAACTGAAAGAGGGAAATCAGATTGGATAAGAGGAAGAAATCCCTCCCTGGCAGGGTGGGGAGGCCCTGGCACAGGTGCCCAGAGCAGCTGGGGCTGCCCCTGGATCCCTGGGAGTGTCCAAGGCCAGGCTGGACATTGGGGCTGGGAGCAACCAAGGCAAGGTGTCCCTGCCCTGGCAGGGGTTGGAGTGAGATGCTCTCTGAGGTCCCTTCCAACCCTTAACATTCTATGATTCCATTTTGGCACAGGGGATGGGAGATGCACACAAAGGTTGTGTTTCAGTGAACACTTTTTGTTCGACAAAGAAAAAAAAGCCCTGGCATTGATTTGCTCCAGGCCAACATATCGGAGATTGTGAAAAAGCCACAAATGAGGGCCAATGTTCACATCAGCTAATGTGGTCCTGGCACGTCTGTCGGATTAGGCAATGGATTTGCTCTTCCTGCTCATGGCTGGGAGGCTGCTAAGCAGGATATCACCAGGGAGCAGCTCCTTGGCAAAGGCGCAGAGCAGGGACAGCTCTGACAGGACGTGTCTCTGCAGTGCCACCTCCAGCCTGGGCAAGGGGCAGCTCGGACTCTTCACTCCCTCGGGAGCCAAGTGCAGGAAGGCAAAGCCCACTGCCGGAGCTCGGGAAGAACACAGGTTTCCCCAGGCTGGATTAAAAAATAATAATTAAAACCCAAATCAATAGAGCACTGGTTTGCTGTGCAGCTCTTTGTGTCTGTCGGGAAAGCACAAGGGCTCTCCAGCCCCGACAGAGCACGGCTGAGCTGGAGCTGACAGCAGGGTCTTCCTAGTGACAACTGGAAAGCTGCTGCTGTTGTGCTGCTATTGATCTAAGCAGAATACAAAACACCTGAAGTCAGCAGGGAAAAATAGCTGCAGTTGGAAAAGGAACTGTGGGGGGGGACGACAGGGAGGGGAGAGCAGGTAAGAAGTTCTCCATGCATAAAATTAAAGGCCAGGGTTTTATTGCAGCTTTCTTGCCTGACTACAGCACTGGATCGATGTGCAGAGCAGGAATGGTGCCATCATTGTTTGTGCAAGCTCCCATTTCAGGAGAAACAAAAGGGTTTGCCAAGGACTTGCCACCGATGGCTCCTCTGCCTGCCCTCAGCCAGACACGCGCAGGACAACGGGGCTGTGTCCCCGCTCCCAGCTGTGCCAGCGGGCTCCCCGGGCTCAGAGCCTTCCTGAGGGGAGCCATGGGGCGATGGAGCGCCGTGGGTTTGTCCCAGCGCAGCCTGGAGCCCGGCCCGGCCGGACTCGGGCAGAACCCAGGAGCAGCGGGCGCCCGGCCAGCTCCTGCTCGGCAGCGCTTCCTTGGGAACCTTCCCTGTTGTGACAGCTCCAGCACTGGAGAGGGACTGCCAGAGCCAAAGCACTCCAGGAGGAGATCCCCTCCCCCTCCTGACATTGGCAGCCCAGGCGGCAGCAGGAGCTGACTGGAAATGTCACCGAGGCTGGGGCCGCTGGAGGACACCAGCCCCGCGTCCTTCCCGGCCCGCAGGGGAGCGTGCGCTGGGCTGGCTTTTGTTGTTCCCCTGCTGTGGTCTGTGCAGCCTGAGAGCCTCTCCTGGCTCAGTGAGAGCCCAAACGCCCCTCGGGGCTCTGCTGTGCCACTCACACCCCGCCATGAGACACGCCAGGCTCAGCCACCCTCCCCAAAAGTGGCCCTGAGCCACCCCGGCCCTCAGCTCCAGCCTTCAGGGCTTTTCTCTCTCCCCTCACTTGGAAGCTGCATTTCCTCCTCCTTCTCCAACCCACGCAGCCAACCCACAGGGCGGCTTCCCTGGCTAAAGGAAAAGCCACCAGTTTCTCAGGGACAAGGGGCACACGTGGAAGCGCTCCCAGAGCCGAGTGCTGGTTACACTGCCATGAAATCCAGGACAGAACCCAGCTCCCCTCCAGGCCAGCCCAAGGGGGTCCCCACCAGCCTCCTGTCCTGCACGGCAAGGCTTGAGCAGCCTCAAGGGCTGAGCTACTCCCAGCACCCACAGCAGGCACATTCCGACACCCTGCTCCCATTTTGCTCATACACAGGGCCCATCTTGAGCCCTCTGCAGTTTTGTCGCTGGCACTGCCAACAATTCCATCAGAGAAAAGTGAATTTGTCAGTCAGGCTGCAAATATGTTCCTCCCCCCACATCCCGGAGCATATCCCTCCTCTGCCTCCTCAACCCAATCCTCTCATCCAAATGACAAATACAACTCATTTTCTGGGTCCTTCTACCCATTTCCACCCACAATTCAAACACTCAGCTTCCAACCACTCACTCCAAGAGCTGACCCAATTAGCTGATTGCCAATTCCAGTTATGGATGCTCATTGCTTTGTTACAGCAGAGCTGCCTTTTAAAGCAATAATTTATATCAGACAGGATTTGAAATGAAGAGGCCTCAAAAGACCTTCGGCTGAAAGGTGTCCAACAGGAATTTTTAAGAGAAGAGTTCAAATGGATTCTGAGAATAACAGCCTGGTTTTCTAACTCTCCCTTAAGGCCTGCAGATTGGACAGCAAGGAAATACTTGGGAGGTTTTGCAGCAGGAATCCGGAGGAAGAAGTGAGTTTGTGAAATCCTTTAGCAAAGGAACAGCTCTGTGTGCAAAGGGCATGTACGGCATGGAATGTGCTGCTGCTGACACCGGAACCCCTCGGGAGCTCCCTCAGGAAGGGTGACTCGGGCAGGTGACCCCATGTCTTCCTGAGCCCCCAGCCCGGGCCAAGGGACTCCCCTGGGAGCAGCTCCAAGGCAGGATGGGCTCGTGCAGCTCCGTGCCTCCACACTTCCCTCGGGCTCCTGGGCTCAGCAGGGGCCTCCCCAGGATTTCAGAGTTCTGCTGTCTCTGAGAGCAGACACAGGGACTGCTGGAACAGCTCTGCAGGATGTGCTCCCTCCCCTCCTCCCATCCCCACCCCAGTGCTGGCAGCTCCAAACCCTCACTCCACCGACACCTCCGAGTTCCTAAACCTGGATAAATTAACTCAGCTGACTCCGTGGCCATCACAATTTAAGGGCCACATTTTGGGCTCCCCAGCCCCCTTCCCACGCAAGTGTTTGGAGCCTCTGTTCTCTGAAGAACTGACAGCACCTGGTCCAACCAGGCCACCCTCCACCCACCCTCACAGAGGAGAAAGGTAGAACAAAACCACAAGGATCCCCTGAACAAAACGACACCAAGAAAGAACTAGAACAAAGATTTGTTTAATCGCTTAACCCCTTCTCTTCCAGGGACCAGAGAAACAAGTTTTCTGCTCCTTCTAATGAGGGCAGTAAGGCTCGTGTGTTACCTCTACAACTGCAGGGGCAAAGTTTACGAGATGATCGTCTTTAGTACTCAAAAAAGGGAGAAGCAATGGTCACTGCAACACTAAGAGAATCCTAGAGTCTCCTAACGGAGAGCCCATTGCTAGAATACAAAAATAAAGGAGGCATCCCTGCATATCCCAGGCTAGAAAGAGTTAACCAGAAAGAGCAGGAAGAAGCTTTCCCAAAGAGGGGGCTGAAGTAAACAGCAGAGGTCAATAAAGCAACATCTTCTCCTGACTTCCCCAGTGTGTTTTTTTTCCTTCACGAATAAATACAAATTCCTCGTTAACAAGCGACAAGCAGGTAATCTGCCCACAGCAAGGGGAAAAGGGGCTAGAGGCAGAAAGATTTTCCTCTCCCCTTCTCTCCTATTATTATTAATCTTCCTTTTTTTTTTAACCAAAGCAGCCATTAAAAACAGCAACCCACTGCAGAGGCAGGGAATCTGGTTGCTTTCACACTGCAACTGGCAGGTAAAAGAGCTGCACTGTCTCACAAGGGTAAAAAAAACCAAAAAATAGCTGCCACAGCAAAAGGTGAATGGGGAGGGAGAGGTCTGTTCTCTTCAGAGCTTTCCATCTCAGTCTCTCAGTTTAAAAATCAAAGTCTGCAGACGTTGTCTACTGAAAGCTGAAAAAAAAGTTTGAGTGGGAGGAGAATAGGAAAAAAAAAAAAAAAAAAAAAAAAAGAGGATACATCTAGTCGGAAGCCTTAAGCAAAAAAAGGAAAGGGCAGACTATGTCAGAAAGCCACCCAAGTGAAGAGAATTTTCTGCTGCCTCTGGGTTTGGAAGAGCAGCAAATGCCGGGGGTGCACCTGGCCATGCCCCCAGCCAGGTGAACTCAGCCTCAGCACGAGAGGGGAGGCTGATCCTGCCCTCACAGCCAGGCAGAGCACGGGGAGCTGGTCCCTTTGAGGGGCTCCCACGGCAGCGGGGCGAGCGCAGGCTTCACCCCGGGACAGAGCAGGAGAGTCTGTCCGAGGGGCACCCTCGGCTCTCAGCCCTCCCTCTGCAGGAACAGAGAGATGCTGCCAGCTGACCTCTCTCGCTCCTCATCTCCAGGATTGTTCTGGAAGGCAGAGGCAGCCCTGGCTCAGGCAGCCCCGCGCAGCTGCGCTCAGCAGTGCCTGGCAGCCAGAGGCAGCCAGGGGAGGAAAGAGAGGCCTCTCATCTTTCCACAGCAGCAACAGGAAGACCAGGGATTGCACCACGTGGAAGAACAGCACACACACATGTGCACACACTCCCAGACACACACTTCACACCCCTGGGACCAAGGCTAACATGTTCAGACCTTCGGCAGGAAGAGACACGAGACAGCGCAGAGCGGTTCAGATCTCCAGGGGCTCTTTGGTCTTAGTTGATAGTCCTAGAAAAAACAACCTCCAGAGGTGGTTGTAGCACAGCTGTGTAAGATCTGTGGGGTATTTAGTGTTTGGCAACTGCAAGAGGGGAAAACAGGGCTGTGTGTTACAGGAGGGGGAAGGAATGGAAGTACAGTGCTGTGTTTCCAGGTGTGCTCCTGGCTGTGCAGCCAGCCAGGCCGTGGGGACTGGGAACAGGAAGGAGAGTTCCTGAGAGGACCACGAATCCATCTGATGTTACACCAACAAAGAGGCAGGGAAGGCCCACCTTGGCCAAGACAGAGCAGCCACCTGCACAAAAATGCTGCTTCTGACAGCTCCAGACTGTAGCTGTATCATTCACACGGCGACAACATCCTCAGCTCCTGCACAGGTGACATGGAGAGGAGGAAGTGAACACAGCTACACACCTTGGGCAATGGAGAGGTGCTGTCACCTGCCCTTTTCCTCAGCAGCTTTAGCTACACAAGTCCTGGGCCTCTGATCTAGCCTGTGCCCATTGCTGTCACCTCCCTGCAAGGACTCAGAGACCACAGGAGGGAGTATCAGAACTGGGCAAGCTCGTTTTGCCCCGTGGAGCTGCACACACCCAGTGCCTTCACTGATCCCTCAGCTACGACAGGGGGACAAGACAGGCAGCCTCCAGTCCTCAATACAGCACAGCTACATCTGCTGACGTGTCTGAGATGGAAGCCAGAAGAAAGGTGTTCTGGGACAAAACAGGTGTTTCATGGCCAACAACCGTAAACCAGGGGCCTCTAGACAGGCTGGTAGCACAGTCAAGCTTTCAACATCACTGCAGTAAATTAATTCCATAACCCCTGCCCTAGGTTTGTATTTTATTCAGGAATTTAACATCCCCCCTGCAATGCAGGCAACAGCCCCTGTACCAGATCATACAGCAGCTCTGGAAAAATAATCACCAGTTACACTGCTCACAGACAACTCAAAGACCCCTGCTGGGACTAAATTCCACTAAAGGCAGACCCCGGACTGCACTGCCATGGAAGAGGAGGAGGTGGTGATGATTTAGAGACGGCCGCTCCTGCCCCTGCCAGCTTGTCCTACCCTGTGCATAGTGCGAAACAGTGCAGTCATTCACCAGATAAAGTTCAGGACCAAGGAAACTCGGTTCCCTTTCAGCCAAACATTTAGAGGAAGGAGAGGCAGTTCTGTTTTAGCTGGGCCGGCATTGGACTTGCCCCTCTGAACTGTCTTCATCATCTGAGCCTCCAGCCCCACCACTGGTCAGTCCTGTGATCCGGTAGCCCATGTTGAGCAACATCACCTCCAGTGGGTCCGCGTTCATCCGCCGCTGGTTGGCTTGGGAAGCACCTTCCATGTCCACGACCACGCGGCCGTTGAGGGTCTCACTCTGCAAGACACCAGGGGAGAGCACTCAGGACCAAGGAGGGGCTGCTCCTGCTGCTGCAATGGGAGATCCCAGTGGGAAAAGACAGCAGGAAAAGAGGGAGGCTCTGGCTACAGCTCTTACCTCCGGCCTGGGGTTCCAGAGTCGCACGACCGGGTCGATGCCGCTGGTGGCCAGGAAGCAGTAGCTGGGATGAGGCTGGAGACAGTTCACAATGGACTCGTCTCCCTGCAGCACACGCACCAGGTTGGTGGTTTCCTTCTCCCAGATGAAGAAGGAGCCATCGTCCGAGCCGCTGACGATGTACTGGGCATTGCTAGGGCAGAGGAGCAAAGCCTGGGGGTCACACTCAAGAGCCAGGCTCCAGCAGGCTGAGAATTTCACATGGCTTGTCATCAGCAGGTTGACATCCCTCACACTTACGTATCCAGATAAAGCTCCCCATGCTGGTTCCCTGCATTCCCAGGAGCCCTGTTTTCAATCCCAAGTGGATTTCTGAATTGCTAGCCCAACCAGGTCCTCTGTGGATCTGCTCCTCATCAGCTGCTCATGCAGCAACGTGGGAGGAGGGTTCCTGTCAGCTCCTCCCAACCCTCCAAACCAGTGTGTCCGTGTCATTTTATGAACAGTAACATGGGGCTATACGTGAGGCTTCCACGGAACAGATAATCCTGCTGCTGTTCACTCCTGTCCTGCACCCTTGCTACCATCTGCCAGCATACCTGCCAAAGAAATTGGCCTCCTTGATGTCTGTCGTGGTGTTACAGTGGCCGCAGTACCGGAACTTGTAGTCGTAGCTGCGCTCCCTCAGCACCATCTCATCCTCAGAGATGGAGTCCTTGCGGCCCGTGGCTCGCAGCCGGATGGGGCCACCCCCCTTCTTGTCTTCAGCTGCAAGGACAACACGTTTCCCTCAGCACCCCTGGGGGAGTTCTAAGCAAAACACACCCCAGGAGACCCCAGCAGCCTTAGAGAAGAGTTAAGGGCAATTCCAGCAGGAAGCAGGGCTCAGAGCATGAGCTTCCTTCCTTCCAGATTATCTCCTGGCTACATCAGACTCCTTTTATCACACTCTCACTCAAGAGCAAACCAGGACCAGGCACAAGGAAAGAACAGGCTCAGGCCAGTTTTTGTGCACAGCAACAATCAATCTCTCTCAGAAGTTGGAGCTTTACTTCAGAGGGGCAGTTTAAGGAGGAAAGTCCTTGTGTGCTCATTAGATTTCACTGTAACCTTGGAGAAGCCCAGGAGGAGCAGCACTCACCGTTATCACTCTTGGAGAAGAGGGCAGCATTGATGTCCCTGTCTAGTGCATCGCAGGCACTGCTGTGTGCTTGTTCTGGAAACTTCCCTTTAAAGTCATCCAGACACTCCAGTGCTTCTGCCACGTACTTGAGTTCAAAGAGACAGCGGGCGAGGCGGAAGTGGGCCTTCAGGTGGCATGGATTTAGGGATATGGCCTTCAAGCAGTCCCTCAGAGCATCGTAATGGTCCCCATCCCTGAGGAAAGCAGAGCGGTGGATCAGCCAGCCCAGGCAGCAACAGCAAACATTTTCCACTGCTGTTTCCCAGCCCTCATTTCACTGCACAGCTTGTTGTTTCCAGCTCTCTACACAATCCCACACCCCAGGAGCTCACTAACAGCATTTGCTGTGACTCGGGGGCACCACCTGACCCAGCCCAGCCTCCCCAAGGCCTCAGCAGACGCCCACAGGCAGCTCTGGGATGTGACCACACCAGGCTGCCCCGCCAGCCCTGACCTGCCATTTTAAATCCAAGAGAGCAGAGCTCCCTGCTGCAGCACATTTCGGGAAGTCCTTTGAAGATGGAGGATGCAGCAGCCCTCTGGCCAGGCAGCGCAGCCCTCCCGTGCCAGGCGGGCTCCCTGTCACAGCTCAATCGTGCCCCTGTGTGGACACACGGCACAGCTCCGGCCCACAGAGCCCCGGCCAGCAGCTGCAGGACCTCCCACCACCAAGGGACAAATGTCTCGAGCAGGAACCTTTTCTCACCTTTACAGGAAAAAACGGCAGAGTTTTAGAAGTGAGCGTTACAGCAGATGGACTGTTCTGGGTATTTGTATCCCGTTTACAGCCTGATTTCCCCAAGCTCAGGGCTCTGGCAGTGAGGCTGTCTGTGGCTGTGTTCTGGAAGCAGGATGGACTTGGTGAGCCCTGTGTGGTGCCCAGCTCAGGCTGGCAGGGCAGACACACCTGGGGTACCTCAACTGCTCAGACACCACAAGCTGCCTAAACAGAGTGCCAAGGCTCCATTTGATGGTTAATAATAGTAATAATAATGATAATGTTTCATATCTGTAACCTGCATGCCCTACTGTGACTGCCCCATCCCTGGAAGTGTCCAAGGCCAGGCTGGACAATGCTTGCAGCAGCCTGGGATAGTGGAAGGTGTCCCTGCCCGTGGCAGGGAATGGAACGAGACGGGCTTTAAAGCCCCTTCCAACCCAAACCATTCAAAGATTCTGTGCACTGTTTTGCACCAAGGTCCAAAACACTCCCAAGGAGAGGATGAATTCACAGAGCAGCAATTTTAGATCACGTGAAACTTCTGTCAGGGGACCACAGGTAGGCTCAGGTTGGAAGGGAGCACTGAAAGTCATGCAGGACCCCTTCCCTGTACAAACAGGGCTCCCTACAGCACATTCCTCAGGACTGTGTCCAGTTTTTGATTATCTCGAGTAAAGGAGACTCCACACCCTCTGTGGGCAGCCTGTCCCAGTGCTCTGTCACCCTCACAGTGAAGAAGCTCTTCCTTATGCACAGGTGGAACAGGGAAGAGGCGTCTCAGTGTCTGGACTTATTAAGGGGAGCTCCAAATCTTGCAGGAGCTTGTTTTGCAATCCATGCACGCTGCAGCTCCCTCCTGTCCAGGTGGGTCCTGGACACTCTCCAGCACAGCCCTGCCCATGAGATCTGCAGCAGGAACATGGCTCTCCAGGTACCTCTGCAGCACTGCCAGGGTTAATTCAGGACATGCAGCAACAGGCCATTTTTAGTCAGAGAAAGAGGGAATGCAAGTTACCTGTTAGGGTGACAGACAGGTGTCCCACACTTGCACACATGACTGGGCTTTTAAACTGCTTTGCCACCCTCAAACATCCTTCAAGCTCAACTACCAGCATTGACAGCCCAACAGACTGGTGTGAAAATGGACATGGTAAAGCAGGCTCTGACTTCTCCCTTTGTTACAGGATTGACTCAGCTTGTGCAAAACTAGAAATCAGCTCAGTACTGCCAACGTGGACTGCTGAAAGCAATCCAGAGGGGGATGCAGTTGGCTTTTAGGAGCAAAATTTCAAAGGACAGCCTTAGAAGTGCTGGAAAATATGAGCAGCATCTTAAGGGAGATGAACAAGGGGAGGTTAGGAAATTACAGACCTTCCTTTTTTCCTTGCTCTGTTATTCAGAGAATGAGGCCAAAGCAGAACCTGCAGGGTTCTGAGGGTGGCCTGTACCTGTACCTGCTCCAGACATCAAGAACACCTCAGAGACACATAGTGGTTCAGCCTGGGTCACTGTCTGCCTCTCCCCCTGCTCAGTGACATCCCAGCCACCTTCCCCACATTCCACAAACTGTTCCTAGCAGAAAAGTGCCCCATTTCTGCACCTGGCAGGTATCACCTCAGTGCTATTGAAATCCTAGCCCCTGCATGCCACAGAAACCCACTGTGTATGTTTTCCACATCTTCCTGCTACCCAAAACTGTGGCAAAGCAGTAGCTGACACACTGAAAGGTTCAGATGTGCCAGCACCCTTCGGGAAAAATGATTCCTATAAGAAAACTGTCATTCATGAGATCAGCACTCAGCTTCTGTGTTCCATCCCTTAATCTCAACCTATTGTTCTTCTCCTTCTGAACACTGAGGTCTTTTTGAGGCAGCTCCCAAATCTCTGCTATTGCAAAACAGCCAGTAGGCCAGTTACCAACAGTCACAACTGCTGGCTGCTCTTTATCTTGGCAAGAAGAGAGGAGAATTCATACTGGGGATTTCAGCAGGGAGAGGAGAAGGATATCCTCACAAAGCAAATGGAGATGAAGGACCACAGCTATTTTAAATATGTTAATGGCAAGTCATGGTACTCAGTCTTACTCTACTCAAGGGGACAGGCACTAAAATAATTCAGCTGTATCTTGCAGATGCAGCTCTGGCCACTGGTCAGAGCAGACATTACCTACTGCAGAGACTGACAGGGTGTTTTGCAAGCAGCAGGGCAGAATCCTCTCCGGACTGCAAGGATCCACCACCTCCCCAGACCCCCCCAGAGGTTTGTTTCCAGTCAAAGGAGTGTGGGTTAACTGGGGTAACACAGGAACCACTAGGTCTGAGTGTCTGCAGTGTGAGGTTCTTGGATAAAGCAGTAACCAAAGCCACCCCAGCAGCCCTAAAGCAACTTCTTGTCATGGGATATTATAAAGCACAGTCACCATTACATCATGTGTTGAGAGCAGATTTAAGAGCCCTTATTTAATGCAAATCCAAACCATCCAAAGAAACACAGACATCCTTGGAGACATCCAGAATGCTGTGAATCAGATGTGGATTTTGGGTTTCTTTTTAAACAGGAAAGGATCAGGATTTCACACAGCACATCAGTAGGTGGGCTGTGCCTCCCCAGAATTTGTCCAGCACAGACTGCTGCACCACCCCTGTGTGCCAGAGGTGCCCAGTTATGTTTCAGTGTGACAACCCCAACCCTGCCTGCCAGAGGGACCAAGGTGGCCCCTGGGAGTCACCTGCAGTGACACTGCCCCCTTACCACTTGCGCTTCATGTAGGCAGCAGCTCTGTTCCCATAGAGCATGGCATTGTTGGGGGCCTTCTGCACAGCTTTGCTGTACAGCTGGATGGCCTGCGTCCACAGCTGGCAGGCAAAGGCCTCGTTGGCTTGTTGCTTGATCCTCTCCAGGTATGGGGGCAACTCCACCTGGGGGCTGCAGGAGAAGAAGGGAGCAGCACAGGTAAGTTGTACGTCCTTTGCTCCAGGTTAGAGTCTGCAGTGTTTAGTTCCAGCTTAGCTAATATTTGCTAGACTTCCTAAAAAAAGATTCAGGAAAAGGCAGAAGGGATTCTGGACCTGAAGAACTGGAGTTTAAGAGGAAAGTTTGGTTTTGACCACAGAATCCCAGAATAGTCTGGGTTGGAAGAGAATGTAAAACCCATCCCGTCCCACCCCCTGCCATGGCAGGGACGCCTTCCACCACCCCAGGTTGCTCCAAGCCCCATCCAACCTGGCCTTGGACACTTCCAGGGCAGCCAGAGCTTCTGTGGGCACCCTGTGCCAGGGCCCCCCACCCTCTGGCAGTCTCACTACATCATTTGACTGTTTCCAATTTTTCTTCATCTACAGACACACTCCAAATTGAGCAGTGGGTATTTTAAGCATCAGACTTCACCAATACGTCTTTGTTTCAACTGCATAAACAACGTTTCCACTGCTCTTTTAGAAATGCACAACCATGCGCATGCAGAAGCATCTGAGCTCACCAGGCCCATGCTCCACAACCCAAAATTCCAGCCCCATTCCTGCTGCCGCGGTGGAGGGGCCATCTAGAGGAGAGGAGCTGAAACAGCCCACAAAGTGACTTCGGAGGAACCCAGACTACCCATATATGGTATTAAATAAGTGTCTTGACTTTGAACCAAGTCTCAGCAGCTGGAAGAAAAACAGCCACCAAGATGTGCTGCTGCTCCTTCACCCCAATTGCATTTTGCTCCTAAAGAAAGAAATCAGCAGGAGCAATAGAAGAGGCTCCATCCAGTCCTAGCTCCCATGTGCAGAATGGCACTAGTGTTCCAGTGTTGTCACAGAACAATTCTGGCTGCTTCAGTTCAGTTTGCAGCAGGCAAGTGCCCAAAAAATGGCAGAGGGAAGCAAGGTTCCTTCACCTGCCAGCCTCCGCCACTATCAACACACAGTTCCTGCAGGCCAGGAAGCAACTACCACTCAGGACACTTTGCTTCGAGGCCTGAAAAATCATTTCTTGGTTTTGTCCACCTTAATTCATCATAAGAGGAAATATCCTCACAGACAATTCCTCCCAGCCCAGGCACAAGTGGCCAACACAGCCCCAAGGACAGAGGCCACTTGGCAATCCAGGAACAGGGCAAGGGATTTGAAGCTCACACCTTTCTGGCAGCACCTCACCCTGAGAGAGGCAAAGGACAAAGCCACAGAACCACCTGGAGGGGCAGCTGTGCCCTCACCTCACGTGTGCCCTTCCCTCGGCCAAGCGGAAGCCATTGCTGTGGAGATGGATCCCATTGGACACTCCATTGGTAGAGGTTTTTCCATTCTGCACTTCTGAAAGTCAGAGAAAGATATATACAGCCATGCTAAGTATCAATGTAGATTATACAAGCTCAGGGTTTATTTTACAGCAGGGCCAACCAAACACGACTGCTCCATTCAGAGCAGAAACAAAACTTCCATGATTCCACCTGCTCCAGCCACCTGGATTTGATTTTTCCTCTTATATTTAGAAATCTCTGCAGTGTCCTTTGCAATACAATTCTAGATCAGAAAACCAGACACACAGAGAACTAAGTGCTAAGGGAATTACTTTTGACCGATTTCAGGCCATGGTTGGAGTATCATGGAATCCTGGAATGGTCTGGGAGGATACCAGGACCGCAACCACTGAACAGTCTACTTAATCCTGAGCACAGCTTCAGGCACTCTCAACTCACACACCCCCCACCCTCTCCACATGGCACTTCTGCCCTCATGTTTTGTCCCACTGCAGAAGGATTTTAGCACGAGGGTATGAACTGCACTGCAGAAGCAGCCTAGCAACACCCACAGCCTGCTTCATTCTCCTCCTGCACCCTGAAAATGAACTGTGCAGTACAGAACTCCCCTCTGCTGTTTGCTCCCTTTGTGACTGCATCACACTTACCCCCTGAAGTGTGGCACTTCTTTGGGAGGAGAAAAGTGTATGGTCGCTGCTTGTATGTCAGATCAAACAAATAGACCTGAGGAAAGGAAAAAAGAGCATGAGACAAATCTGCAAAACAGAGATGCTCAGGTCAGAAATAAAAGAGGGCTCAGTAGGTACACAGATCCGTGTTTGTGTTTGCTACTTCCAATTTTCTCACTGGGAATCTTTTTTATAGATAGGCACACAAGGGATGGCAGCAGTAATTGGGGTGTGTCCCAGTCCAGCCCAGTTCAGAGAGAACAACACTGACTAACAGGAACCTGGTCTTACTCCACACCTGCAGAATTAAAAAGATGACCTGACCACTGACCTACCTGCTCAGAAAGCTTCATATTTCAATTAAGCAACTGAGATATTTCAATTAACACCATGATAATGAAGAAACCAAACACCTATTGACAGAGAAGAGGCAGGACACTGAGGAAAAGTCTCCCTAAGGTGAAACCAGTATTTCCCGAGAACCTCCCAGGGCAGCTCTGTGAAATCCTAATTTACAGCTGTACTGGGACAGGAATGGACAGCCCAGGCCAGTCCCACGGTTCACCCTCTCCTAAAGGGAGTGAGTGCACGTGTGAGAAAGAGCTGGAGAGGACAAGCACAGTGCAACCTGCCCACAAGCAAAGGTCCTGTTTAATCCACGCTGATTAATGCTGTCAGGAGGATTTTCTCATTCCATTGATAGGCTTTACAAAAGATCCATGAATATCACCCAGAGCTTAAAATTAAAGCAATCAATATTCCAGGTGAAGGCCTTTGCTTCTCCAAGTTCCTCATTAACTACATTCTATTATAGAAGCAGTTTGATGTTTCAAGAATGAGTTATGAAATCCTTTCTAGGTCAACAAAGGTCAGTTCCAGAACTGGTTTTGTTTATTTTCTTTCCCCTCTTCCAGAGAGTGAAACGTGAATTGGAAAACCACAACAGAACATGGTTTAACTTTGATCAGTGACAGCGTAACAAATATATCCCTAATCCCAAGTATTTAGTCTGAATTAATCAGAAAGCAGTTTAAAATCAATCACATTACCCACAGAGAAGTTGCTGTACCTATTTTCAGTAGCACACAACAATGTCCACTGACCCAATGTGAAGCTTTTCTGACTCCTTACCTGCTCCCCTCCCATGTTGACCAACAGCTCGGTGCCATCAGGGCTGAAGGTGACGTACGTGGCCACTAGGACCCTCAGCCGGTTGTTGTAGTCTGGAAGCTTCACTGGGAGGTGCCCTGTGGAGAGGACAAGTCCAGAATTATTGGCTTAACTCTTAACTGTTGTCTTTGTCCTACCCCAGCTGCTCCCTTTTACAAGAGCAAAGCCATGGAGCACAAGCACCCATGGGATTTTCCATTTCCCGCTGTTTACAGGATCCTTCCACGAGGAACCAAACCATGCACAGAGGCCTTTTCACAGGTTCTGGGAATTGATGCCCCATCTCTGGAAGTGTCCAAAGCCTGGCTGGATGGGGCTTGGAGCAACCTGGTCTAGTGGAAGGTGTCCCTGCCCACAGCACGGGTGGAACAAGGTGTGTTTTAAGGTCCCTTCCAACCTAAACCGTTCCGTGATTCCATGATTCCAATTTTGCACAGCAACCCCACTTGAAGACAGGAATCATAACTGCCTTGTTAACAATGAGCCTCCAGAACCCAGCAAATCTCAGTTTTGGGGATTCACTAGGATTTGGCTTTTGTGATTTGTGGCCATCTGCAAATACCTCCATCCTCAACCCCCTAATTAGGTTTCCTTAATAAAGCCCTCAGCACAAGGAAACCAAAGCTCCTAAATATTCAGCTCACACACAGGTTCTGTTCTTCAGACAGCAGATGTGTTGCATGACCAATTCAGGGGACCTGAGGAATCCTCTAGTGGGAATCATCAGGAGCAGGACTGTCAGAACTGGTCTGCTGAACATGCTGGTCTGAGATATTGTAAAAAAAAAAAAAAAAAAACAAAAAAAACCACAAAAAAACAAAAAAAAAACCAAAAAAAAACCCCAAACATTTTGGGGTAAAAGAGAGTAAATAATGAGCACTGGAGAAAAATGTCATCTAGATTGCTCAGATACTGCATCACTGATTCTTCATCTGCAGGATGAGGACAAGTCACTTCTGTGCCAAAAAGATTTTGAGCAGCAGCTTTGCTGGGACCAGTTCCAGGAAAGCCTATAGAGCCCAGGTTATATCCAATCCTTCACTGTGCAGTAGGAGTGACAAAAACACAGTTATGCTGGACAAAAAGCAGCAAGGCTAGCTCACCACCCCAGTGAAATGACCTGCAATTCCATGGAACATCCCATGGCAGAGCTCCCCTGAGCAGGGGTTTGTGTGTGATGGGCAGAACTCTGTCTCTGCAGGCAGTGGAGTCCCCGGTCACCCCCATGCCGCCCAGAGCGAGGCCCGTACCTGCCACGTAGTACTGAGCCGCCCCGTCCGGGAGGGGCTTCTGCCGGTCACAGAACGTGTGCACTCCAGCTGAGGGACTCTGCTTCATGCTCTTCCTACCCAGAGAGAGGAACAGCCTTATGATAACTCCAGCATTCAGCTGCTGGAAGCCTCATCTACACCAGCTTTTCTTGTCCACCCACGAGGACAAGGCCTGCTGCCAACACAGCAATGGGGTCACCAGCCTCACACCACCCCGGTGTGCTCAGCTAAAAGACTTTGGGTGACAGAAAAAATGGAGGGAAACTTCCCAGAAAGAGGCGAGTGCTGGACCCCTGCAAGTCCCTCTTCCCACCAGATCCCTGCACCAGGAAATCCCCAACAGCCAGGTGCTGTTACCTGTGGTTGTGGATCATGCGGATGTCATAGAGCCGCACAAAGGGCCCGCTGGCCCCCACGGCCAGGTAATTGTTGTCCTGGGGGTTCACTGTCAGGCACTTGGCCTCCACCAGCTGCCCACAGTACTCAGTCAGGTCTATCAGCACCTCAGAACGTTTGCTGTTCTCCCGCAGGTCGTACTGCCTGCAAAGGGGTGGGAGTGAGGCAGACATATCACGGGGGAACAGAAGCAGCAGGAAGAGACTCATGCGATGTCCTGAGCTGGGACCACACACTAGGCCTCAGTACCAGGATAATCATTAAAAGCAGATCTATAATGTGCAGAGATTTATTCACATTCCAAATGAAACTCCCAAGTCATGACCTGCTCCTTTTCTGGCCTCCCTTTCCAGCAGTGAGGAAAATGGAGGAGCTGAGGAGAGTCTTTATGACTCTACAAGATACATCTTTCCAGTTTTAGGAAAGGGAAAGATGAGCTTAAGCTGTTTAGTACAGAGACAGCCTCCCTTCAGGTCTGTGCACAGCACACATTGCAATGGTTCCCAAAACCAAACCAACCGGAATTCTGTACCTGATTAAGCCATCTTCTGCTGCACTCCAGAAAGTGTTTGGCCACATGGGAGCCGTGGCAATGCGCTTCACTCTGTTGGTGTGATCTCCAAACATGTGCACAGTCTCCTTGACAGTCAAGTCATGGACGTGCACCTTGGAATCTGCAGCTCCCGTGATGAGGATCCGATCCCCCGAGTGCGGCAAGAACTGCAGAGAGGGATTGGACACTCAGCTGGAGAAGCACTGGGGCTGCTCACATGGACACCCTGGCAGTCACAGAGCAGGAACTCTGCTTCAGGAATGTGGGCCAACCCATGTTATTCCCTATTACACAGGTCAGTATGCACACTCAAGAGTCACCAGCTATAGCAGGACACACAAGAGTGTCTTCATCCCACATCCCAATCTGCTACAACAATTTCCTTCCAACTCACTGAGAGAATAAGCTTGGGATCTGCATAAACTAAGTGCAATATTAGATTTAATCCTTTTCCCCATAATTAGAAATATTAATTTTTTTTTTGCGGGAGGTGGAAGTGCTTGCAGGAAAATGCTTCCCAGCAAGGATTTATCCTTTTACTGCTCAGGTTGCTGTTTCTGTTAGCTGCTCTTTCCTTCTAAGCACATACCTTGACAGAAAAGATGTTTGCAGTGTGTCCTGTGTGCATAGAAAGGAGTTTCTTGTGGTGCAGAGGATCCCACACAATGGTATGCTGGTCATCAGAGCCAGAGGCCAACAAGCTAAAAGGAACAGGAGACAAATATGCACCATAAATTCTTCTGTTCCACACCGTGCCCGGGTCTGTGGAGCTGTTTGACCACAGACATCCATTAAATTAATTCAGCCCTAACCAGCCCATTTCCTCTCTTCCCTCAGCTCTCTGTTCTTGCTGCTCACCGTGCACCCATCCCTTCAGCCATGTCTAGAAGCTAAAGCAGACAAATAGCAGCTCCACAGGAAACACAGTTGACTGAGGGATCTCACCACATTGTGATGGGAAAGCAGGAGTGTTTGGTCAACAGCAAAATGCAGGGTCTCCACCTTCCCTACCACCCTGGCTGTGTTAACTGCTCCACATCATCTCTGAAGCCCAGCCAAGGCATTCACTCCCAGGCTCCAGAGGTGCCCAGGCAGTCCCAGGGCTCACGGGGTGAACCACAAACTGCTTTTAAAGTCATTGCAAGGTGCTCTTGGCCTTGTCCATCCATCTGCATCTGGACCAAAGGAATCTGACATCTGCAACTCTCTGGTCTTTTAAACTTAGATTTCTTCATAGCCATTCTCTTTCAAGCACATGAAATTTTCACTGGTAAATAATTCTGAAGAGTATCAGAGGGCAGACTTTGGATGTTGTAAGAGGCATGTGCAGAAACACCCACTCTTCCTCCAGTGCACTCATTTCTCACACAGAAACTCTTCATTCCACTTGGTTACTGGAAGTTGCTCTTTAGAGTCCCTCTAAAATTGCACAGGGGCGAATTCTCTACCTCCTTCCTTGGATATCTGTCCACCAGCAGCAGCTTTTAACAGCATGGTGAAGGGGGTGGGGAAATGTCACCACCGCTGGGCAAATCCTAAAGATCCATTATAATCCATAATACCACTTAAGAGAAGAGAAGAGAAGAGAAGAGAAGCAGACTTCAATCTCCACTTCTTAGTCTGACCATTTCCCTTCTGAACCAACTAAAGGGCCATTTCTAATAATACCCAGATATATTTAACAAAATAAAGCTTCTTTTGAAGCGTGAGCTCTACTACAGCTCAAAATTTGAGCTTGAGCTCCACTTTACTAGAAATGGGAAGCAGCTGCTTATGATAACATGACCTACATCCTACTCTTGGGAAAACCTGGGGCTATGGCTTTGCTGATTCCCCAAATTAAGCCACATACTTACTCTCCTTTTTCATTCCATTCCAGACAGTTGACACACCCAGAGTGACCCTGAGGGAAGGAGGCAAGGGAAGATGGCATTACTCAAACTTCAGATGTATCAAACAGAGCTGTCCTAAGACAAGGACACAGTGAGCTCCTCACAAATAACTTCTTCCAATAAAAGTAGGGTTTTTTTAATTCCAACCCTGCAACGAACTCCACATGCTCAGTAGATAAGCACCTCCAGAAAAGACAGACATGCTAGAGCAGTTGGGGTAGAAAAGGCAAAATGAAACAAATAGAAAGAGGTAGTGTTGAATAAAATGGCAGTTTAGTCTCAGAGGCTACAGCTGAAATCCTGCTGTACACACAGAAAGGTGACTTTCCTTCCAAAGCCCTTGGCTAGGCTGACAAATTACATGTACAGGCACTCTGGGAACACAGGGAAAATACACTTTTGATAGCTCTGTTAGAAGCACCTTGCTGCTGGGTGACTACATCATCCATTTTCATCCACATTAACCAACAACTGCACCAGGAAGCGGGGGAGTGTTGAGCAGCATTTGATGTGGAAGATGTGACTGAAAAGGGGGACAAAAGAATCCTTTTCTCCCCCAAACCAAGGTAATTGATGTGTTAGAGGTTGGCTCAGTTGGGTGGAGCAGGGTATAATGGAGCAGTTGATAATGCCAAGGTTGCGGGTTTGACCCCCAGATGGGGCTCTTCACTTAAGACTTCAATGATCCCTGTGGGTCCCTTCCAACTCAGAATATTCTGTATACTCTTACAATGTTTTCTAAGGTGTGTCAAAGTGCACTACAACCTGTTCCTTAGGGATCCCATTAGAGCTGGGCACATTGAACAGATGACAGCTGTCTTCTTCAGGCATCAGTGCTGAGATTAGGTGTGCCCACCCTGTTAGAGGTTCTCCTGCAGGTGCACCAGGTAGTGCAGAAAGCTCATGCAAGCTCTCACTGGGCTACTCCTGGCTCTAATGCAGTTTCGGGGACCAAGAAATCAGCACTGACCTCATAAAACAGAGCAGTTCATACACTCCTGCAGCAAGGGGCACTCCAAGGAGCTGGTTTGCTCTCAGGACACTCACCTGCAGTTCAGCCTCCAGCCCCAGGCGGCGGATGAAGGGGTCGGTGACATGGTAGTGGCGCTCGAAGCCCAGCGCTCCCCTCTCCTGCAGGAGCAACAGGCACCACACTGAGCACGGCAAGCACAACACTCCTCCTGCCCTCTCAGAGAACATTCTTCAACTTTAAAAATCACACCAGGTATTGGGGCGTCCACAGGTCCTGTACTGTAGTAGGGAGTCACAGAATCCCAGAATGGTTTGGGTGGGAAGGGACCTCAAAGCCCCTCCAGCACCACCCCTGCCATGGCAGGGACACCTTCCACTGTCCCAGGCTGCTCCAAGCCCCGTCCAGCCTGGTCTTGGACACTGCCAGGGATCCAGGGGCAGCCACAGCTGCTCTGGGCACCCTGTGCCAGGGCCTGCCCACCCCCACAATAAAGAATTTCTTCTCAATATCCCATCTAACCCTGTCCTCCTTCAGCTCAAGGCCATTCCCCCTTGTCCCATCACTACACATTCTTGTTACAAGTCTCTCTCCATCCTTCTCATCCTCTGAACATCTCCAGGTGGGCAGATCTTAATCTTTGCCCCTGAACTGATTTAAAACGCTGTGTAACTCAGTGCCAGGCTCCAGCTGAGGAGCCAAAACCAGCTCTGGGAAGCCCACACTGAGGCAGAGTGAGTGGACCCTAACTGGGGCCTGAAAGAGAAGATATGGAAGAACTTGGGAATGCCTGCTATTATCCCTTGGCAAGGACTTCAGCAGGACCTCCATCCTGAGCACAGCAGTCCTGGACCAGAGCTGCCCAGGAGAACTGTGCCACTGCAGAGCCTGTCCCAAGGCACCAGCAGCATAGGGTGAAGAGCTGGGGAGTGGAACTGGCCAGCTGCCCTCAGGGATAGGTTATTCCTCAGGCAGGGAGCAGAGCTGCAGCACACAGGCTGTTCCAGAGGGATGGGAACAGCTGCCACAGAACTGCATCAGTACAAATGAAGGTGAAGGAAAGCAGGACAGTTGTTTCCCCTGTGATCTCACAGGGCTCACAGATGCATCAGCAGATGGCTCTGATGAAAGAAGGCCAACTGCAGAGGCAGGAATGGAGGAGAGAGAATGCCAGTCAGATTTTGGATGGGACATCTAAATGAAGATTCTTCCCTAGGACTTGACCTAGCTGTGGTCTCACTCCATGCCACACTCGTCAATGTAATCCTTTGTCATCAGCATTTAGAGATGGGAACACCAATGTCAAAATCACCCTGGTGGTGCCCAAGAAATCACCCTGGTGGTGCTTGGAGCACATCAGCAGTCCCAGAGCAGACACAGAAGTGCTGAATTCCCTTCCCAGCCCAATGCTCAGTAATGAACTCCACACACCAAAAGCTATTTGAAGACAAAATGGAGACAGACATAAAAGCATTGGAGGCAAAACAAACCAGGCTTTTTGTAGGAGCTTCCATGACAGACTTCAAACCCCATGATGTACTTCTGTGGAGAGCATTCCTAAAGCACTGCAAGGCCCATGCAAGGTGCTGTAGGCATAATTCTGTGCTACTGCAGCCTCAGTGGCTTTGTGAGGGCTGTGGGGTAGGATACTGCTTTTCCTACAAGGAACTGCCTGACTTAGCAATCTTCCCAAGGTCACATGTCAAAGTCTGACATGCAGACAGTCTGAGACAGTCCCAGGCTAAGACTCAAACCACAGAACCAGCCCTTCCTTGTTAGGGCAGCAAAACAAATCTTTGCACATGGATTGAATTACAAGCTTATAACAGAGTTTATAACGGTACCAAACTGCAAAGCGAGCACTCGAGCGCCCAGTTCCTTATTCTGGCCACTCACAGATGCCTTTCCTGAATGCTGATTATCAGCAAAGCTGCAAATGATTTCAGGCCTCTGAGTCCCAGCAATAATTGCCTATTGTGTCTGCTGCAGCCAGTCCTTTCACGTTGATATTCCACCAAAGCAGCCATCAGATGACTGATCCCACCACTGCACAAGATTTTTTTTTTCCCTACACAAAGGAAGTAACACAGCACTCTCTAAAGAAAAGGAGACAGAGAGGCTGTGACAGAGATCATTAGCTTTACTACAGTCAGAAATACCTCTGATGGCAAGATCACACGGGGAGAACACAGAAAGCAGAGAGGGAAGCTGGCTAAGGGCCTTTGTGGTGCCCAAACATAAGCAGCTCTATTTCTCTCTTCAACTCAGAAGGAACAGAGCTGCTGATGGCAAACCAGCCCAGGGAGAGGAACTGTGCTCCTGTCATGCCAGACTTCATCCCAGGTCTCCATTAAGGACAGTGACAGGTCCTGTGTGGTTGTTCCCCTAAGCTCCTTACAGGGCTTATCAACATGTAAGTAACAGAGATCTCGTTCCTGAGTAAAGGCAACACCAGGAGTTTTTCCCACTCCAGCACTGACTCTCCCCTCTCCACCAACACCAGTGAACACGGGGTCACACGTACCTTGATCTGCCTGTGGATGATGTCCCTGGTGATGTTGGCTTTTGCCATCTTCTTGCAGTGGGGCAGACGAAGAGAAGCTGTGGGAAGAGCTGCTGTGCATCCAAGCATTCCAGCTGGGCCAGGATCCACACCGAGGGTGTTCAGTTACCTGAGGGCAGCACGGGGGACAGGGCAGGGACACCACACGTTAGGCCGCTCACACAGTGTCAGGCTCCCAGAAACAGTGGTGGCTAAGAGCTGGAAAGTTTGGAATAAAGGCTCCTGAAGAAACTCAAGGAAGGAACAATGGGAGAATGAATGTCTGGCTCAAGGCCGTTCCCAGTTTGTGGAAAAATTCATGATGAGCAGAATTCCAGGACTATATCAGCCTGGAAAATCCATGTTTCTATCCCAGCAGAGACCCTATGAGTCAGAAGCAGTTTCCTGTCCCAGGCTTCCCTCCCACCATTCCATGACCACTCATGTCCAATGTCACGTTTCCCAAACTCTACAACCAACAAAGATTATACTATGCCGTGAATAAACACAGCACTGATGCTTTTGGCCACATCTTGTCTCTCATTTACTACATTGGATTATCAGCAAAACACCCCTAAAATATCCAAAAGGACATAAACATTCCTTGGAAATCACAACAGCCAACCAGGAGGTCAGAACTGAACACCTAATTACCTCAGCAAGAGAAAAGAGGTGACCAGTTAAAATTGAATTTCCAGGAGAAATTAAAGAGTTTTGCACACTCTTAATGGAGTTTAATGTACTAACCTAAATAATTGAAACCCCATGGAATTGGCTACATCTGCTAAAAAAAACATTCAAATTGCAGACTGATGGTCACAACCCTGAGCTGGACAGGCTGCCTAGCAAAGGATCAGTCAGTCCCTGAGAAATGCTGCAATTCCCCCAGTTTCCATCCCACAGCCCGGCCCATTTAGGCATTTCTACAGTTCTCTTTAAAATAACAAAAAGAATGAAAATGAATTTTCAAACACCCATTTTGTCCTATGTAACCTTCTATCTTAAAAACATTTCCAAGCAGAACAAGCCAAATTTTTCCTCTTCTAAATGAGGAAATGCTGATTCATTGAAACAAGAGCATTTCACAGGAATGCCGCAACAAACAGGAGCCCTGGCAAACCTCATCTGATTCTCTGCAGTCACGGGAGGGCTTCCACTGGCCCTCCCTTGACCTTCCCACCCTGCCACAGGCAAGGACACCTTCCACTCTCCCAGGGTGCTCCAAGCCCTGTCCAGCCTGGCCCTGGACGTTTCCAGGGACGGGGCAGCCACAACAACAACTTCCTCAGGAATGGTTCCCAAGGACAGGAAGGGGAGGAAGCAGCAGCATCTGAGCACAAGGGCAGGTGGATCTGCTGACTTTGCAGCTCCTGAGGGGTTTCTGAGCTGCTTCCCCAAACTTCAGGAGAGAGACTGAGGAGCAGGAGAGTGTCCAGGGAAGGGAATGGAGCTGGGAAGGAGCTGGAGCCCCAGGAGTGGCTGAGGGAGTGGGAAAGGGGCTCAGCCTGGAGAAAAGGGGGATCAGGGGGGCCCTTCTGGCTCTGCACAACTCCTGACAGGAGGGGCCAGCTGGGGGGTTGGGCTCGGCTCCAGGAAACAGAACAGGAGAAGGGGGAACAGCTTCAAGCTGTTACCAAGACCATCCTCAAAAGACACAGGGACAATATCCCAGCACACCTCAGCACCTTCCACTCTTCTTAGAGCCTCCCTACAACATTCCCAGGCTCTGTCCACAGTCTCCCCTCTCCAAACAACATCCAGCTTCCTCCTCTTCTTCCCTGCCAGGCAGATTTCTTGTCTTCCTCTATGAGAGCAATTGGATTTGGCTCTTAGGACCCCGCTATGCCAGTGCCAGGCAGGCTGTCACCTCCCGACTGACAAACACTCCACTGCTCTTTTGGGAGCATTTTTGTCACATTTCCTACCTCTAGTTATGGCTAATTTCTAATCAGCTCCTTTCTCCTCCAACAGCACCAAATAACCTCAAGGACACACGTGGAAAAACGCATGTGCATGGAAAGATCCAGATCTCCCATACACAGCCATAAATAACCCACACCAAGAGGCCAGTTTAGAGCTAAATAAGTCACTGCAAAACCATTAACACCCTATAACCCCTCTGTACAAACAGACAGAAGGAATATCCAAACCTCCCAAAACCACCACTCCTTAACAGACCCAAATTCTCTGGTGTTTCAACAAAGACTCCTCTGTGCCAGCATTTTCTACCTTGTGGAGCCCTGACACCCACCCTGCCTGGGTGGGAGCAGCAATATAGAGGAGCTGGCTATTTCTGGGAGGGCTTTTGGGATTACTGATGTGTTGTGGAGCTTCCCAACTCTCTGGACAAGTCAGTGCCAGCTGTGGTAACTCAGAGGTGGCCCAGGTCTCAGGAGATCAGCACATCTTAACTTTTCTTCTTAAAAAATACAGGCGAGGAAAATCATCCAAGAGATCAGACCTTGGGTAACAGGCTTGGATAAAACCCAGTCCAACAGGAATGCAGGAGTCTAAGGTGTCTCTCTTTCCAGGAAAGTGCTTGATTTGGCAACTGGATGGAATAAAATGCTCAAAGGCCTCCCAGATCTTGTGCCTTTGCTTGGCCAAGAAGGCTCCAAGAGCCTTTCCTCCTTTCCCTTTGCTATTTTTTTGTTACTCAGCAGGTATTCCACAACTACAAAGGCTCTGGCAACCTTTAAATTATCATGGAAACACAGACAAAGGATTAAGAAGCCCAAAATCTCATTCCAGATCACATTTTGAGCATTAGCCACAACTGATCACAATCCCAGACTCCCAGTTCCCATGGATATGACAGTGACCTCATTCAAATATTAAATAAATAAAAAATATTAAATAAAATAAATATTAAGTGTTCTTAACACTAAAGATTATTGACCCCACCACTGTACAGGTAGATCCAGCCTCCAATGTCAAACTGGAATAAAACAAAATCTCCCTAGATTTGTAGATCTCCTGCAAAATATATGTAATAAAAAAAAATTAGACAAAAATCAACTGTGCCTCCCAATTTCTTATGATACGAAGGCTTCCAAACATGAAGCCCCTCCAAAGAGTCTTTGTCACCACTAAAGGAATTGGAAATTCCTTGGAAACTTCCACCATGGAAATTGGCAAAGAATGTTCCTCTTTAGGCAAAACCACCGTGCAAATTCTGCTCTAACCCATTCTTGCAGCTTCTGGCTTTCAACTAACCCGGCACAACCAGCCCCTGGTGGAATGAGGGATTAAGTCCCAGAGTGAGGGACAATTTAGGACAAATCTGCACTGCTGCTACTAGGGCTGGCTCCACAAGTAGCTTCACTTTGGCTACACGTAAGAGATAACCTCATCCCTCCTTCTCTCTGTTCCAGGCCAGGCTGGACAGGCTTTGGAACAATATGGAAGGTGCTCCTGCCACTGCAACAAAATCATCCATAAGGTCCCTTCCAACCACACCATTCCATGATCCCGTGACCTCTTTGTGGTTATTTCTTGGATGACACCAGGGCACATTTCTCTATCACCCTTCAAGGACAACTTTCCCTCATCCCTCACTGCTCCAAACCTGCCTGGGACACCCCAGACAGGACTAAAAACCCGGGATCCGGTAACTGCTGTCACCTCCCCCAGTGACAAGCTCTCCTCAAGCTGCTCCCTGGAGCACACAGAGGATCAGCCCACCTGCAGCTCCTGCACTTTCCCCTGGACTCTCCAGCCGCTGCCACACAGAACTCCAGGGCACAAACGGAACTTTCGCAACGCTTAAATCCACAGTCAAAAATTAACAAGGCACAGATTTCCATGGGCTCCAAATCTGGCAGGCTCTGTTTACACTGACAGTCACTTAAAAGCCCCTTAAGCTCCTGGGAAAGTACACTTCCAAAGGGTACTCCAGGGCATGGAGAGGAACACTCACTCCAAGCCTGGAAACAAAACCTCGACACTGATAACACAAATAATTCCATCAACTTAACATCAAACGCTTCCAACACAGCCTGGATTTGGGGGATGGCTCCTTTGCTTTGTATTTCCCTCTCATGGAACCACCTGAGCACCTCCCACCCACAGCAACACAACGACAGCGATGGGCTCTGCACTGAGGGGGCTGAGCCCCAGCCTTGGCACCAGCACCCTTTGGGAAAGCTCCATCCACCCCAAGGAACCCCACAGAGCAGCAGGACTCCTGAAATCAGCACTTTTAAACAAGCAATCCCATTCCTAACTGCTTGGATGAGCCCAAGTGTCTCAGGCTCCAAACTCAAGGTCAGTGGAAAAAAGCAGCACTCTGCACACCACGAGCCTCTGGATACATGGCTCATCCCAAGGGAGGATTCCTTAGAGCCTTCCCTTCAGCACCTATAAATTATTTCACCCATCCAAACACCACCCAGAACCCACCCTGAGAGGCTTCTTTATCCTCACAACTTGTTTCCCGGCCTTCTTTACCGTGACTTTCCAAGAGGTCACAGATCAAATTAAAATACATAAGTGTAGATAGGAATATTTTTTTTTTTTAGGAAACCTGAAAAACCAAGAGGGAATGTCCTGGCTATCAGCAAACACCTTGTTAAAAGAAGGTTTTTCTCCAGCTGAAGGAGTTGTCAAGAGCAGCAGTGGCTCCCCAGGACAGATGGCTGGAGTAGGGAGCCAGAAGAAGAGGGTCTGAGGTGGGATCCCTGACAGAGCCAGCACAGGGGACTCTCAGGGAAACTCTGACACGCTCAGGCCACACGGTGCTCGCAGCCCAGCCCTCCCACTGCAATCCTGCCTCTCCCCTGACCCCCAGCTGGCACATCCACGGGAAAAAGCGAAGACGCCAGGCAACCCCTCAGCCCCGCACAGGCAACACTCCAGTGCCAAGTCCCACATGGAGCTCCAGGAAGGAGTTTAACTGCAAAGGAGGAGAGGCTGGTCCCCTCTCCAAGGAGAGGGGCTGCAGGACACCCACAGGGCAGGGAACGCTTCTGTGAAGGCTTTAGCCAGGGGACAGCAAGCAGAGGAGGGAGCAGGGCACGGTCACACCCAGGAAAGGGGAGAGGAATGTGAGGACAGGGCAGTGCCAGGGCTGGGATAGGGAAAGGAAGCCAGAAAGCAGGAGCTGTTCCTGGCAGGGGGGGCACCAGCAGATGATGCAGGGCTGGGGGGAATAGGGCCTGGGGAAAACAGGGGTCAGGGGCTGGGGTGGGAGGATGGATAAAGGAGAGATCCTTAAAGGCAGTCAGACTCCTGGTAAAGGGAAGGGGGTGACACCTCGGGGAAATAAGGGGACACCTGACAGAGCCTGGGGTGGGGGGAACTGATGGGAAAGACAGGGGTGGGGGGAAATGTCAGAAAAGGGAGGTGAGGGGGGACAGCTGAGAGGGAAGGGGTACGTGGGGATGTAGCTGTCAGGGAAGGGTTTGGGGCCTACAGGGCGGGCAGCTGACAGGGAAGAGGGTACAGGGGCACAGCTGACAGGAAAGGAAAGCCGGCTGACAGGGAAGGGGGACGAGGTGTGCTGGACTGGGGAGGGAACGGGGGATGCAGCTGCCAGGGAAGGGGACACCGGGGGAAGAGAGACCTGCCAGGGAACGGGGCACCGGGGCCGGCTGACAGACAAGGGGCCCGGCAGATGCAGCTGCGAGCGAAGCGGGTGCAGGGTGCAGCTGCCAGGGAAGGGGGCATCGAGGGGCGGCGGGCAGGGAAGGGATCGGGGTGGGGGGTGTGTGTCAGGGCGGCGGGGCCCGTCCGGCCCGCGGGGGCCCGTTACCTGTCAGGCCTCCCGGGCGCGAGCGCAGCGGGCACGGGAGGTGGCGAGGCTCCATCCATGCAAGGCAGAGCGGGACGCAGCGCAGGGGCCGCGGCGGGGCCCCGGCCGTGCCCCCCGCCCCCGGCACCCCCGCCAGCTGTCCGGGGCTGCGCTGCGCCCCCCGCCGCCGCGCGCTGCGCATGCGCCACGCCAACTGCGCAACCGCCCCCCCGGCGCGCCGCCGCGCCCCGCCCCGCGCAAAATGCGTAAATCCCGTTCGTGAATTCCGCCCCTTCCTGCCTGCCGCCACGCCGGGACTGACAGCTCACCGAGCCAATGGAAAGGGAGGAAACTGATCATGGGAGATCCGCCAATCGGCGCTGAGGAGGCGGGAGCGTAGCGAAGGGACTGCTGGGAGATGTAGTCAAGGAGGGGGAGTGATGGCCGCCGGCTCCCCTTCCCCAAACCTGAGGGTTAAAGCCCCCTGAGCTCGGACCGCTCCACAGCGGCGAGGATGGTGAAGGGCCGGGAGGGGAAGCCAGGGAGGCATAGGCTGAGGTCACTCAGTTTGTCCAGCCTGGAGAAGAGGAGACTGAGGGTCCTGTTCCTGTCCCTGGAAGGGCCCCATCCCACCCCTGCCATGGCAGGGACACCTTCCACTGTCCCAGGCTGCTCCAGCCTGGCCTTGGGCACTGCCAGGGATCCAGGGGTAGCCACAGCTGCTCTGGGCATCCTGTGCCAGGGCCTGCCTACCCTCACAGGGAAGGACTTCTTCCCAAAATCCAATCTAAACTTACACTCCACCAACTTAAGGCTATTCCTCCTCGTCCTGTCACTCCAGACCTTTTTAAACAATCCCTTTCCCTCTTCCTTGCTGGCTCCTTCAGGTGCTGGAAAGCCGCAGCTGGGTCACCCCGAAGCCTCCCTGCCAGCCTTTCCTCTGGGTACCCCTGGTGCTGCGGGGCCCTGCGGGGCCTGCCCGGGCCGTGTGTGCCTCCGGAGCCCCCCGGAGCCGGAGGCCTGCGGGACAGCCCAGCCCGGCTGCCAGCAGCACCGAGCTGTGCTCGAAAAACAAAACTGCCATCGAGAGCCAAGAGCCAGGCGGTGGCAGTGTTTGCAAAACCCTTCCCTTCGCCTGGTCACCGGCCCTGGGGACACTGAGGACAAGGGCGTCCCCTCCAGTCCGCGTCCTCCGAAGGAACTGTGGAAAGTCCACATTGAACTAATGCCTTTCTTTTACACACCTCCCCTTTTTGGGAGGGTTCTGTGAAAAACGCCAATCACTTGTTTTACAATTTTAAAAGTTTGATAGTAATAAAATGGTTACAAAAAATGGAGTAATAAGAATTTGGACAATCAGAGTTAGGACAATAAAAACCAAAGAAATACAGACAGTCTGGGTCCCTTCCTCGGGCATTTAAGCCCCGAAAGCACACACACTAACACAGGATTAACCCTCAAAAGCAGCAGCCTGTTGCATATTCATATATCTCATACATGAATATATCATATTGAGGTGATATTATATGACTGGCTCTTTGCAAAGGAATACTCTATGTGTTATGTTGTATTAATTAGTATTACTGTATTAACCTTTTTTTAAGTACTGTGGTAGATATAGTTTTAGGTTATAACATAATGTTATAATAGAAACTATGTAATGTAAGATATTTTTTTAACTAGCTCAAGAAAGGGATGAGATAATAAAGAAATTCTTCACACAGAGATAACAACAATAAGACACCTAAATCCTCCAGAAAAGAGTTACAGCCTCCTTATTGGAAAAGACAAACATTCTTACAACTCCTCTCCATCTTTGATTAAGGGGAAGAAGTTGACAATAACCAGAGAACACCCTTTGTTTGAAAAGAATTTATGCATCATGTATGAGATATATGAATA
The DNA here is from genome assembly GCF_024509145.1 of Vidua macroura. Classification (NCBI taxonomy): domain Eukaryota; kingdom Metazoa; phylum Chordata; class Aves; order Passeriformes; family Viduidae; genus Vidua; species Vidua macroura. The sequence continues at coordinate 3,464,358 of NC_071595.1, read as the reverse complement.
TGCAACAGGCTGCTGCTTTTAAGGGTTAATCCTTTGTTAGTCTGTGTGCTTTCGGGGCTTAATTGCCCTAGGAAGGCACCCAGACCATCCATATTTCTTTGTTTTTTATTGTCCTTTATTGTCCTAACTCTGATTGTCCAAATTCTTATTACTCTATTTTTATAACCATTTTATTACTATTAAACTTTTAAAATTGTAAAACAAGTGATTGGCATCTTTCACAGAACCCTCCCAAAAGGGGGAGGTGTGTAAAAGAAAGCAAAACTTACCAATTCACCTCCCTATAATTTATTATCAAAATTAAACATTCCTAAAGTCTGCTAGAATAGTTTAAATTTTCATTTGGAACTTAATTCCCTGGCTCCCAGATAATCCCAGCTGCATGGCAGAAGAAAATTCCTACTTGATTATTCCAAAAGAAGGAGGAAAAGCCCCTTAAATCAGAGACATCAGCACTCTTCCTTGCACCTCCAGCCTCATAAATGACAGCTACAATGATTTGTCTTCATCTTGCAAGTCATTAACCTATTCAGCTGTTGTCAAAGTCCTTTACAGAAGGTAATTGTTAATTGTTGCCTCTGCATCAGTCCAGACTCTAATTAAACAAATAATAATCGGGATCCATCCTCACAAAAGGGTTTTATCTTCTTTTCTCAGATGCCATCTCCATGGGGACCCAAAGCTCCATGCAGAAAATCAGGCAGGCTTCAGATGTCCTTGACATGGAAGTTTTCCTCGCTGGTGGAGAGAAAATTGGGGCATGGGAGCTTGATTTTTTCTCAAGCTGGTGACAGGAATGCCAGAGCTGGAGCCAAGGAGGACTTGCTGGTTCCGACTGTCAGACCTGGAGCTTCATGATGCAGTCTTGAAAGCTGGGGAATGCAAACAAGGTGTTCTCCCAGCAGCACAGCTCCTGCAGGAGAACCACACCTTGGAGAGGATCCTTGTGGAACAGGGCTGTGGCTGTTCCAAGAAAGGGACAGGGAGCAAGGAATAAATCTGCCTGAGAGCTTGCCCTTCTTACAGTTGAAGGGAAAACAATTTAAGTCATACAAAAGACATTTTAAATTATTATTAATTTTAAAAGGCATTTAAATAAATACCTGTCTCCTTTTCTATCTGCAACCTATGCTACACAGAAAAAAAAAAAGGAAATTCAGTGTAAAAACCCCACAACACGCACATAAAGTTCAATTTTACACCCTGTGGCATAGTTAGGATGTCCCAGGGTGCAAATGCAGTTTCACAGACACGGATCTTACTCTGTAAGTGGCTTGTCCTGCAAACACCTGGAGCTGGACTAGGATTTGTTTGCAGGTTAAAATGGTCAGGCTGGAGCAAGGAGATTTCCTCTTGGCCAAGAATCTGCACCAACCAAAATCCTTTGCAGAGCTCAACAGGCTGACAGGCCCTTGTCCAACCAAGACAAGCAGGATCCTGCTGCCAGAGCCATGAGGCCTCCCCAGGATGCTGCATCCCCCCTGGCCAATGCCCTCCACCACAGCTCCGGCTGATCCAGGCACGAGGAGGGAGCAAAACACGACCCAGTTATTTCACAGGAACATTGTACCTGTTCTAGCTTCTAGGAACTGTTTCTGAAAGCCAAGCGGCCCGTGTTTTTGCCTCGAGGAGTCTCCCGCTGCCAAAGCACAGTCCTGCCTCAACCCAAACATCACCAGCTGCATCACCGGCCCAGGCTTCTCACCCAGATATGACTAAGCCCTTCAGAATGAGAAACGCTCAGGGTTTCTTGCTTAATTGCTAAAACAGATAAATTTGACTACCCAGCACACAGCCAAACGGAAAAGAGGAATTGACACACCTAGCAGGTTCCTGCTGGGGCTGATCATCTGCTTTAATTGATGGGTCACGTCTGGGGATGATTTTCCATCCCGTAAGCTGCCACAGGCTCCCCTCCTGCCTTCTAACCGCTAACGCTTTGGGAGGCTTAAATCAAGAATGTAACTGATGCAAACCAGCAAACGTCACCTTCAAAGCTCGAGGCTCAGCTGCCACATGTCATGGAAAGGGCCCATGCCTTCCCCACATGCAGTTCTCCCCAGAATTAGGGGCTGCATCTTTACCAAAAGGCCCCTTGGTGCCTAAAGTTTAGGTTTGGCAAACCCAGCTTTGGGTTGCTCTGGTCACACACATGTGGCAGTCAGGATGCTGGAGACGAGCCAAGAAATCAGGGTGGCTGAGCCTGGCCGCAGTGCCAAGTGACACCCCCCCCCCCCCCCACTGCTCCAGCGGTTTTACTGGAGCCTTATCAGATTTCCTGGTGACTCAGAGCAAGCGGTCACCGGGGAGAAGGGCATGGCCACAGCAGCAAGCAGAGATGGGGTTACAGCCCCACGGTGGTCCAGAACAGCAGCCAGTGGCCACCAGGCCCCTCCGTCCCCCCAGAGCCCCCCACCCCAGAGCTCTCCTGCTGCACACTGAGGACAAGCAGAGCACGCTGTGGCTCTGCAAGGAGCAAACACAGCAGGCAGTGGCTGCTCAGCCATGCCTAAGAGCCCAGGGAGCTATGCCAGTCCCCCGTGGCCTGGCTGGTCCCCACAGGGTGGCTGGGCACCCCCCATGTCCCTGCTAGTCCCACGCTGCCGGGCAGAGCGCAGAGCTCCCCTCTGCTCCCCTGCAGCAGCAGCCACCTGCTCGCAGATCCCGCTTTCCTCCTGTCCTCTGGCACCCCCACCCCTTGCTTTGGGGCCTTTGATTCCCGCACAGTTCCCCTCCCTGTGCAGCCCCTCTTGCTGCCCCCGAGCCAGCCTTGCAGAGCACCCCCCGCCCCTGCACCCCCTCCTTCAGCAGCACCCCCCTCTCCCACACGCACACACCGCATCCCCTTCCCCTGCACGCTGCCTTCCGCCCCCTCCCACGATCTCTCCTTCCCCTTCCCTCCCTCTGCCATCAGCACCCCCAGCTCCCGTTCTCCCCCTCTTCTCCCCCTGTCCGCTCCCTGAGCACGGCCCCGGCCCCATCCCCATCCTCTCCCTCTCCCTCTCCCTCTCCCTCTCCCCTCTCCCCTCACTCCGCTCCCATCCCCATCCCCTCCCTTTCCCCTCACCCCTCTCTCCTCTCCTCTCCTCTCCTCTCCTCTCCTCTCCTCTCCTCTCCTCTCCTCTCCTCTCCTCTCCTCTCCTCTCCTCTCCTCTCCTCTCCTCTCCTCTCCTCTCCTCTCCTCTCCCTCTCCTCTCCTCTCCTCTCCCTCTCCCTCTCCCTCTCCCTCTCCCTCTCCCTCTCCCTCTCCCTCTCCCTCTCCCTCTCCCTCTCCCTCTCCCTCTCCCTCTCCCTCTCCCTCTCCCTCTCGTCCCGCTCCCCGCCCCGCTCCCGCCTCCCGCCGCCGGCGCCGCCCCGCCGGTCCCTCCCGCCGGTCCCTCCCGCCCGCTCTGTGGGCCGTGCCCGGCGCCGCGGCCGCCCCAGCTCCGCTCGGGCTGTGGCGGGGCGGCTCCAGCCCTCGCGGCCGCGGCGGCTCCGCCGCCCCCCGCCCGCCCGCGCCCCTCGCCTGCCGCCATGGGCGCCGCGGCCCTGCGCGCCCTGCCCTGGGCGCTGCTGCTGCTGGGGCCGCTGCTGCCCGGGCAGGTCCTGCAGGCCAACCCCATGCTCACCTCCGAGGGCCAGCCCGCGCCGCTGCCCGGCGGCGACGTGCCGGGCTTCACCCCCGCGCCCCCCGCCGCCCCCGAGGAGATCCACCCGCTCAAGGAGCAGCCGGCCAACGGCTCGGGAGAGGGGCACACCAAGCCCCGCAAAGCCTTCCCGGTCATCGGCATCGATTACACGCACGTCCGCATCCCCTTCGAGATCTCCCTCTGGATCCTCCTGGCCTGCCTCATGAAGCTGGGTAGGTGGGCGGCGTTGTGAGGGGAGTCCGTGGGAGAGGGCCTGGGAAGGGGCCGCCGGTGGCCTGGAGAAGGAGGGACCCCCGGAGCAGCACAGAGCGGGATGCCCCGGGCAAATGGGACAGACACCCCCAGTCATCACAAGGAGTGACCCTCGTGAGCATCTGCCACAAGGGACACGCCGAGCATCCGGGGGTGGGACCCCCTGGGCAAGCCAGGGCAGGACCCCCCAGCTGGGTGGGACAGACACCCCCAGTCACCCCAAGGAGTGAGTGACTCCTGTGAACATCCCACAGAGGGATCCTTTCGAGCATCCTAGGGAGAGACCCCTCTGAACATTCCAGGGTGGGACCACCCCAAACATCCCAGGGCAAAATCTGCACACCTGCGAGCCTCCCAGGCTGGCTGGGCCGGGGTGGGCACTGCTCTCCCCACGACCTTGGGTCTCTGTCCTGGGCCTGGTGGACAGCGGCATCCCAGTCCCTCTGCTCCCACAGACTTCTCATCTCCGTGCCTGGAGATGCTCCTGACCCCTGCTTGGACCAGGTTTGCTTTCCTCCCTTTGACACTCAGGGCGGAAGCACCCAGTTTGCTCACTTCCTCTCTAAACCACAGATGCTTTTTGTAACCTTGGAGAAGTCACTCAAAAACCTCCCGGTGCTTCGGCCTCCCCTTCCTCCCCCTCCACAGCAAACCGGGGTGGGTTTGCCTCTGCTGCAAAGCATCCTGAGATTCCCGCATTAAAGAGAGCGGCTCAGGACTAGAAAAGTCACCCGCTGGGATGACCCACTCTGGAAAGCATCACTCTGCCAGGGCTGGGGTTGTTGACAAAGTGTTTTCCAAACTTCTGCAGCTGGATCAATACCAGCCTAATTAGCCCAAACCTGTGACATGATGTAACCTGCTGTGCTGTCCCCAGCCTCTGGCAGTGCAGAGGTTGAGCTGGCCCCGGTCCCATCCCTGGTGATAAAGCCAGGGGGACAGATGAAATGTTTGCTTTGGAGCAGGTGAGGAGGGATGGGAGCTCTGCACTCCTTCATTTTGCTCCTCAGTTACCATCACTGGTTTAATAAATGGGGCGCTCCAGCTTGCTGAGGGAAATCTTGCTTTGGGAGCTTTTAAAAGCTGGTTCCTGTTGTAAACCGTGCCCTGTTCTGGTCTGGAGGGGTCTGAGAGACCCCCAGGAGTTCAGATAGTTCCTGCTCAGCTACTCCTCAAAATATCCCATCCCCTTCCCAGCCCGCTGCAAGTGTGCGTAGGCAGGTGCAGTCCCATTTCCACAATCCTCCTGAGTGCTTTATTTACATGGAGGCAGAGGAGTGAGAACACTTCAGACCCGGAGGCTTGTCTGGGAGACAAGCAGTCAGGACAGGGTGGAACCAGGTGGGAATCATGGGGTTTCTGCCTTCCTGGCATTTCCCAAAATGACCTCGAGCCCGTTCAGCTGGAAGGTGCCTCTCCCTAGGGAACGCAAATCTCCTTTCGTAGGGCTCCGCTGTTGCACTGCGCCCTCAGCGCTGCTCGGAGAGCAGAGAGTGATGAAATCAGGAGTATCTGTGCGGAAGCTGGAGGAGAAAGGAGGGGCCAATGGCCTGCGGCCCTGCTGGGGTGCGCGGGGAAACTGCTGGCAAACACCCGAGTGGGCAGCGGCTCGGGGGGATGGACGGACGTGGTGGGGACACCCACCAGACTCTCCGTCACTGGTGCTGTGGGAAGCTGCTCCTGCCGCCCTTGCCTGCAGTCAGGGCTCGTTTGTGCTGCAGAAAAAGTTGTGGCTGCCGGCTGTCAGGTGTTTGATGCTACACATACTATGCAAGACTGCGTGTTTTAAGGGGTGTATTTTAGGAGAGGCTGCCCTGCAAGTTTGGCAAAGGTCTTTGGAGGTGGCAGGTGCTCTGCAGAGCTCCGGAGATGTTGATTATGCCAAAATCCACACCTTAGCTTACCTACAGCAGTGACAGGGCCTTGACAGCAGGGCGGTCCTGGGACACCCTTTTCCTTGGCCTCCTTTCCAGCGTTTTGAGTTTCTTGTCTGTGCTGCCTTGGCAGGTAGTTCCCAAGTTGCAGGTACAGCTCCCTGTGCTCGTGAGCAGCAAAAAACGTCTCACTGCTCTATGTCCATATCCCAGCCCCATCTATCCCCCCCTGGACCATGGGGCGTTGTTCAGCAGCAGAAAAACGGGCTTTTTTCCACGAAGGGATAGCTCTTACACAGCTGGGCACTGCTGGCAGCACAACCTGGAATGGCAGGATGAGGCTCACACAGCTCCAGGCTCCCTAAACCAGACAGGGTCTGCAGCATCCCATTTCCAGGACGAGGAGAAGGGGACTGATAAATGGAATGGGAGTTGCAGTGCTTCCTCTTTCTCCCCACACTGTCAGTGTGCATTTATTGATGCATCAGGGTGATCCTGAGGGGACCAACATCTTCTTTTTCCAAGAACAGCAATTCCTGCGGTGCGGGCTGTGCATGATAGCTCGGCACCTCCTGCCTGCCTCTCCCCAGCTCCACAGGCCTCCTTGCTGGACTGAAGCTGGTGACTGAGACACAGGTTGCTACAAAACTGAGTCTTCAACCCTGTGAGTCATTTCAGGGTGTCACCCTGGGGTAGTGCAGGGTGACCATGTTGAGGAGCTCAGAAATACAGGGCTCTGCTCCAGGCCAGGAGATGCAACCTGACCTTGTTCCTGTTGCTCAGTTTCCCCCTGTTGCTCTTGATGCTTTATACAGCTCTTCAGACTTAAATGCAGCCTCCTGTTGTCCCATCCAGGGGATTTGTCCTTTCTCCAGCAGCTCTCACTGTGAGTTTGTTTGGGGGATCAAAGGTGTGAGTTGAGCCCTTCCCCTCTTGCTGCAGATTTTGTAAAATGCCTCAGAGATGTTGGTTTCTGGAGGATTCCTCACCTGACAGGGTGCAGAGGGATGTGTCTGCCGAGTACGTCCTGCAGGCATGGGCTGTTCCTGCTTTGTTAATCCCCATGGAGAAGGGGAAGCTGGTGCTGGCTGCTTTACTTAATACTCACATGATATTTTAAGGCTGTGTAGAGGAAGAGTGAGGGGCAGCTACAGCTACATGCAGATCATGTCTGGTGGTGGCCTGACTTTGCCAGGAGAAGCCTTTGCAGCTGCAAGTTGCAACCAGACATTGTCTCAACCTGTTGTGTTGTTGCAGAAGGTCAGATCTTCACAAAACACCCCAGTCAGGAGCTCTCTGTACCCTTCTCCAAGGTTTTGCTGGGGTATCCTAAGGGTTCCTTCACACTGTGCCCAGGGAGTGGTTGGGAAGCTGGAGGGATTTCCCAGCAGGAGAACCTGGTTTCCTCACACTGATGGCTGACCTTTCAGCTCACGTGGCTCCCAGAGATGTTTAGTTTGACTGTAAATACGTCCTCATTTCAGGGGAAAGGGAAGGAGTGAGTCAGGAATGTAAATAACAGATTGTGGTCAGCAGTGCCTTTGCTGGCTGTGCTCAGCAGGCAGAGCTTTGTGGTGAGCACCAGCTCTTACCAACCTTGGGGAAGAGCTGGGGCTACCTGCATCTCCAAAGCCTATGCTGGCCCTTCCTTCTAAAGCCAGAAAGCAGAGAGTCATACTCCATTAGCCACCTTCCACTGAGGCATGTCCTGTTGTCTGTCTGCACCAAATGGCTTCCCAGCCTCCCTGGAGCATCCTGGCCATTCCACCACCAGCTCAAGGAGATTGCAGGGTGTGGTGGCTTCACCTTGACTAGAAAGTAACCTAAAATTTATGTCTTGAGTCCAAGGTTTGAAAGTTGGGTTGTGCCTTTCCTTCTTTTGTCTGGGAGTCCCTCTCCCCCAGATGGAAAGAGTCTTCATACCAGGGCCTGTCCTAACAGGACAGGGGGAAGTGGTTCTGTGAAGGCAGGTTTAGATTAGATATGAGAAAGAAATAACATGCTCAGAAGGCAGTAAGGCCCTGGCACAGCTTGCCCAGAGAAGCTGTGGCTGCCCCATCCCTGGAAGTGTCCAAGACCAGGTTGGACGGGGCTTGGAGCAACCTGGGAGAGTGGAAGGTGTCCCTGCCCGGGGTGGGGGGTGTGGAGCTGGATGGGCTTTAAGGTCCCTTCCAACCTAAACCATTCCATGATTCTGTGACTTGTGGTGCCCACCAAGCTGCTCTATCACTTCCCTCCTCTGCAGGAGAAACTGGGATGGAAAAATCCTCATGGCTCAAGATAAAGGTGGTTTAATAAAGAAAAAGCAAAGGTCACGTGCGGAAACAAAGGGAAACAAAAGATTTATTCTCTACTTCCCATCAGCAGATGATGTCCAGCCACTTCCTGGGAAGTACCTTCAGGAACGTAGTGGCTGCTCCAGAAAGCAAATGTCCTAATTGGAACTGCCCACCCTCTCTTCCTCTTTACTCATTGCTTTGTGTGGTGTGGAATATCCCTTTGGTCAGTTTGGGGCAGTCCCAGCAGTGTCCCCTCCCAGACTGCTGCCCACCCCCAGCTCCTGGTGAGAGGTGAGTGTGGGGGCAGCTGTGATGCTGTGAGCAGCAGCCAGAGCACAGGGTGTTACCAACCCCCTTCCAGCCACCACAGAGGCTCTGCACTCTGAGGGCTGCTGTGGGGCAGATGAGCTCCAGCTCAAACAGACCCAGGGCGTGGGGACATCACTCCCTGTGTCCCCACACCAGTGACCGTGCTGGGGGTCCCCATGAGGCAGCACTTGCAGCTGAGCTCCAGACACTGCTCACTGCCTTTGGAGCCTGTGGCTGTCACTGAGTCACTGCTCTGTCTCTCCTTCCCCCTTGGCAGCACTGCTATCTGGGGTGTTCCTTGCCCCTCCAGACCGAGTGACAGCTGCCAGCGCCAGCCTGGCACTCGCGGAACTGTCCCCACCGTGTCCCTGTTGGGCTGGTGTAAAACGAGCTAGGGACGGAGCCTTTGCTCAGCGAGCAGAGCCCAGAGCTGTGCCGGGGCGGGTTATGTGGGGACACACTGGTGCCTTGGGGAGGTTAGGTGTCACATCTCAGCCTGCCGTGCCAGTGCAGCACCGGTGCTTGGTGATACTGTTTTGGAGAGTACCAGTGGTCCCCCAGCACTGCTGCGCCTGCAGAGGAGCAAGATTAGGGAAGCTCTCGGGGCCTGTGAGCTGGTGATAGGAGCTGGGAGAAGAAGGGCAGAACCTGATGGGTGCAGGTGGGGTTGTGGAGCCCCACAGAGGCTCAGGGCATGGGGGGTGGCTTCTGCACCTGGAGGAGACAAGACAATTTCAAAATTGCAAGAGAAACGTTTGTAGAACGTTTGGTGGCTGCTGGCTGACAGTGAGCTTTGGGTGCTAAAACTCTTGGGTGCTAAAACACTTGGGTGCTTTTCAAATGTTTTTATCAGCCCACATCCCTGCTCTGAAATCGTGGCTTTTGGAGGGGCCACTCCGAGGTCTTACAGAGCCCTGCAAGTTGAGGAACTTGAGGATTCCTGTGGGCAAGGGTTGATAAGCAGGGTAGGAAACCTGCTGTGGTGGTGGCACTGGATGGAAGAGCTGGATCTTGAGACCAGACACAGCAGAAACACCCCGGAGCAAAGCCACTGGCGTGGGGACGCCTCTGCCAGCGCCACCTGCAAGGGTGGGAATGGCACAACAAAGAAACATTCCCAGAAGTGCTTTGTTGGTGATACGTGTGTCTGACATGCAGGATGAGCGTGCTGGGGTTATCTCTGTGGCCCTTCTGCCACCCAGGTGTGACTTCCCTGGGCGCCAAGATGGCCGTGCTGGGCCAGCTTTGCTGGGATGGCCATCCGCAGAGCCGGGCAGGGGGAAGGGGCTGTTCCTGCTGGATCCAGCACTGGCTGAGGCGGGTTCCTCACTGGGCCAGAGGGAAATGTTTGTCTCGTTCCTGGCAGGAATGTTTGTCTTACAACCTGGCTTATCACTGCTGGCTGCAGACACGGTGGTGGTGAGAGCTCGGAGATCGCCCCAGTGTCCCCACTTGTCCCAGGGAGCTGTTCAGGGGAGCTGGGCCTTGGGGAGTGACTGTTCAGAAAGGATTTTGAAGTGCTGCTGCAGCTGGTGTCACAGAAGTGTAAATTGTCAGGATAATGAATTTAAACAGTCTCTTCCAATGCAGACTTGTTGCATTCCCATTTCCTTATTGGGAATGATCTAAACACATGCTCTGGCTCCCTTTTCCCCCTCTTTGCCATCTCAGAAAGAACAGCCACAGCATTTATTTTTTCCTCCCTGATCTGCCAATTGCTGGTGTCTGAGCTAAAAAACATCCAAACTGTTCCCTCCATGGATCTGAGAAAACCATTAGTTTAATTATGGTTGGAAGAGTGAAAGATCCCTGCTGTGAAATACAGGATGGTGATGGAGTGGGAAAAGCAGAACAGGTCTGTAATCACAGCCATTCCTCCCTGGTGAGCCCTAATGTCCATTAAGGCAGGATTACACTCTGTTGCAGCCTTGGCTTTGCTCCCTGCAGGGACCCTGTTGCCTGTGGCAGCTTCTGGACCTCAAGGCCCTCAGGAACCAAAGCTTTTGTTGCATCCCATTTATCAACAAAGGCTTGGAGACCTGATGCTGGGGTCAGGGATGGGCTGGCTTCCCACACAGGCTGTGGGTGGAATTTGGGATGTGGGTGTTGCAAGTGCTGTGGCAGCCAGAGCCCAGACTGGTGCTGGCCTGGCTTTCAGGGAGATGCTGTGGAATTGTTCCTCCCCTGAGACCTGCAGGTGACCTGGGATGGTTTGTGGGGGAACAGCAGAACGTGTCAATTTTTGGCCTGTTTGGTTTACATCCTTTCTCCCAAATTGCCCAATCACCCAACCACAGTTTGCCCATGATCCCCAGAGATGCTGGAGTTCCCTTGGGAATTAGTGGGGTAGAGGACAAGTCTTTTGTCTGCAATTAATGTAGCTAAGTAGTCTCCTTTGGGGTTTGAGAGTTACCCATGGGAGAAGGGAAAACCAGGTGGTGGTGGAGGGCAGAGGGTTGTTCTTGGGGTGACAACAATCCTGTGGCACAGAGGGACTGCAGCCCCTCTTGTGCAGAAGAGACACAGATATCTCCCTAGCATTTGTACAAACCAGACGCTCATTAGGCTTGCAAATAAATACTTCTGTAACACAGTCCTTCCCCTTTTCCCTCCTGCAAGCCCTGGTTTTGGCTGTAGGTGCAGAGGTGGTGGGGGCTCTGAGCCTGTCCCAGGATCATGCAGGGCTTGGTCCTTTGGTCCTTTGTAGAGCATCATTGGAGCTGTGGCAATAATGGGGATGAATTACTGCAGCTGCCTTGTAAACATTTGGTTTCTCTTTTTTTTTTTTTTTTTTTTTTTTCCTTCTGATTTGGGTCCCCAAGGCCTAATTTGTTCAAATAAAACCCGAAATCCACACGGAATACTCTGTGAAAACACAGCCTTGCTGAGTGGAGCTGGAGCTGGGTTACACCTCATCCCCTCCCATCTTCACTGGACTGCCTGAGTCAGCAGCAGCTTTTTCTCACCTTTTGGGGCTCAAAACTGCCAGTGTAGGTTTGATGCAAACCTCAGTGTTCTGAGATTAGGGCAAGACAGCTTCCAAGGGAGCAGCAGAGGAGCAGGGGATGGTTTGAGTTGAACCAATGTTGGTGGTTGATCCTCTCACTCCACTGAGGTCCCAGCATCTGTTCCCCATGGTGTTGGATATCTCACGGACTGCTCTGATTTTACAATGTCTTCCAGTTGTGTGTTAAATCTTGTCGTGTTCTGTTCTTTGGCTCATTTCTAGGGCCGCAGAACTCAGGTGTTTCTGCTTGGGAAGGAAGAAACCAAATTAAAAGCTCAGCAGACGGGCGTGCACACACTCGTTGCTGCCTGTTTGTTGGAAAAGGCAAGATCCAAGGCTGAGCTTTGCTTGGAGTGGAGCAGTGAGAATGAATCTGGTGGTGTGTCACCTCTGGTGGTACAAAAATCTGCTGTTACATCACCCCACGTCTCTTGGGGTTCCTTCCCAGAACCTGCCTGCGAAAGAAGGGCACGACTAAGGCTCATTTGAAGCTGGGGTGGTGTTTTGAGTGGAAAGTTGAAGAATGCAAAGTACTTTTTTAGTCAGAAGAGAACTAACCCATTTTCTTGGGTTGCCCAGGAGTGACTCACAAACATCTCAGCATCCAAGGTCTTTGTCTCCAGAAAGTTGCAATACAATCGACCTCCAGGGACAGCACTTAAATCCCACTTAACAGAGGGTGCTGCTACGGAAATAATTCCCCTCTCTTGTGCAAGACACACACTTGCAGAGCAGACACCCCGTGGCAGCAGTTTATTTCCAGTGCCTGGAATTATTCTGCATTTTGGAGTCACAACATGCTAAATCTTAATCACGGATTTGGAGAGAAGGCAGCTTCCCACCCCACTGCTGGAGATTTAACAGCAGACACACCAGGGGCACAGATTTAAGCACACACAGGCCTTTAAAGAGAAGAGCTGGTGTTTCCAGCCCTGTTAGTGCCTCAGTTTCCCTTGGGAATGCTTTTCCCACAGCAGCCTTGGTCCCTGGGGGTGAGTTTGCAAGGAACAGCTCCTCTCCTGTCTCAGCTGCTGCGTGGAGGGAGAGCAGCTGCTCCAGGACCTGGGCTGGGTGTGAGAAGCATCGTGGCTGGGGATGGTGCTGGAAGGCAGCAATGGTGTCTCTGTGTGCTGGGGAAGAGGTGACAGTGGCTGGGTGCTTGTGCTGGCTCCGGACGCACTGCTGGCATGTGCTGAGAGTGGTGTCACTTTGTCTGGGCTTGCAAAGCCTGGTAGTAATCAGTGCTAATTGCAATTACCTCCTCCCTGCTGTCCGAGTGGAGACCAACAGGTTATTTCCTGAAAAGCTTTTGTTTGTCTTTCCTGCCCGTGTTCCGGGTAGGAAATCTGCCCTTCCTGGGAAGGGCGATTGGCATCGCTCTGCCTGGGGAGTTTGTCTGTGGTCACCTCAGGCTGGCTCAGGTTTAACTCTCCCCAAGGCTTTGAGGGTCAGCAGGAACTGGGAATTAAATGCTGTGTCCTGCGGTTGAGGGTAAGGAGCTGGGAGAGCAACTGGAGCCTTATTTTGGGTGACCAGGCACTTTGCATCACCTTGAGTCCCTTCTGCTCCAGAGCATCCATCTGCATCCAACAGTGTGAAGGCTCCCTTTGCACCACGCAGATGTTAACTGGGAGGATTCTATTCCATAAATCCCCTGGCACTGACCCCTCTAACCCAGCTATTCATGGCATCCAGCGCCTTGTAGCAGCTGAAGGAATCTGGAAAGAGCATGGCTGGTGAGAGTGAGTTATGTTTAACTCCCTGTCCCTTTCCCTGGAGCTAAAGAAGTTTTTCTAGACCTTAAGCCTCTTCAAAATGTGCAACTCCAGCTGCTGTCACTGTTCCGAAGGATATAAACCTGGATGAAGATGCTGTTGCCCTATAGAGAACTCACTTTTCCAAGGTAAATGGGCCGTGCCAGGAAGATCCCAGCCTTGCAGGCCTGGCTGTGAGCTGCGCCCATCCAGAGCTGGTGGGGAAAAGTCAAAATGAGTCTTGAAACAACCACAGCGGAAATCTGGGTGGCAGTTTGTCCCCGTGTGCCTCTGTGCCCAGCTTCTCCTGGGTGAATGCCATGGGTTGGTAAAGATTCGCGGTCCCGCCCTAGAAAGCTGTGTGAAGCCTGCCCAGAGGCTCCGAACAGGTTTGGTGATTGCAGACTGTGGGTTGGGAGCGGCTCTGGAACATGCCTGTTAGAGGAATGCAGTCAGCAGGATTGGGGTTACCGGAGCACCAAACCCTTGACTGGTGTCCCAAAGCTCAGCAGGAAGGGTGGGTTTGGCATCTTGTCATGGGGCAGCTCTAGACCTGGAGAGAGGTGGAGGAGAGCTGCTCCATGCACAGCTGTGCACAGCTGGGGCTGGAAGAGGACTTTTTGAGATGTGGTGGCACCAAGCCTTGGAGCCTCCCAAGCCATCGCTGCTCATTGGTTCTGTGTTTTCCTCCCTACTTGGAATACTGCAGCCATGGGGTGACAGTCCAAGGGCCCTGGGTCTCTCAGTCTTTAATGGCAATTAGGTCTTTCTTAATATGTGCTTTTCTTGCAGAGTGTCCCTGCCTTCCCTTCTGGTGTGAAGGAGAAGCATTATCTAAACACAGGACTGGAAACTGGGAGCTTCTGGGTTCTCATGCCAGCTCTCACACCATTCACTTGGGGACTCGGGCAAGTCCATTTAATGTCTTTTGTCTCTCATTTCCTTTTTACAGCTGGGAGGAAATTAATACCAGCTCTGTAAAAGACTCCCAATTGATCTGTTAATTTCTTGTGAGTGCTTCAAGATAAAACCAGGGTACGTGCTCTTGCTGCTCTCAAAAAAAAAAATGTGTTCAAGTGTTTGTGCTAAAGGCCTCTGTCCATGGATTGTTCTCAGAGCATGTTGTGGTTGTGTGTGGGCACCTTCCCCTCTGGGGAGGCTGCTGCTCCAGGTCTTCCCAGTCCTTCCCAGAGTCAGGGCAATGAGGTTTAACTGGGAGAGATGGCTGGCAGTTCTTTGGCTGCAGGCTGAGCAGTGTGTGCTCTGTGAGGAATGCCGAGTGTTGGATCACACCAGAGGCTCACCAGGCTTCTCGGAGCTGTCCCACAGTGTTTGGAAAGAGTGGTGCAGCAAACCAAGGAGCAGCCACCCATCCCTGTGCTGGGGGGAAGAGTGGGTGCTGAGCCTGGATCAGGGCCAGGGAGGAGATGTCCGTGCTATCGTCGATTCCCTGTGTAAACAGCTCATTTCTGAGTGTACACAGTGGGTTCTGGCAGGGGGGCCGCCCATCCTGGCAGGCTGAAATCCAGGGTGCCTGCAGATGATTCAGACCTGGGATCGCTGCGTCCTCTCCCGCTCTGCAGCACTGCAGCGCTGCCACGGGGTCCCAGTGCACCTGCAGCACTCACACACTGCACCCTGCACCCCTCCAGGAGTGTGCTGGGGGAGGAACACAGGATTTGCCTTCGCAGAGACAGTGTGCTGCTCCTGGAGGGGGTCGGGGCAGTGGGGAGCTGGGCTCATCTGCATGCAGCTCATGGCTCTGACTGCTGCAGGATGCAGGGATGCCTCTGGTCCTGTTCCTCAGGCTGCTCAGCTTTTTGGGGACCTTTCTGCATCTCCAGGTCCAGCCCGACATGGGAAGGACAAGCTCATGGTAGTGCCATCATCATCCTTGGGATGAATTTCTCTGCTGGTGCCCATGGCTGGGAGGGGGCTGCATCACCAGGGTTTGCAGTTTGGCACTCCCTGCATCCTTCTTGACCGTGGCAGTGCCTGCTGTGGCTGGCCTGGGCTCAGAGGCACATTGCTGCATGATGTTGTTGCAGGCACTGAGGTACCAGAAGAGACTTTGTCCTTGCACTCAGTCGCCAGAAGAAGCTTTGCCCTTGCCCTGCTGTTGCTGTCTGTGCCAGGGCTCAGCTGCTTGTCCTGTCCCTAGGAGTGTCATGCCAGTGGCTGGTGCTGGGTGGGAAGGAGCTGTACCCCCCTCCCCTGCTCACCCTCCTCTCTCCGTGCCCTGCCCCAACAGCTGCTTTGACAGCACACCAGAACCCATCCCATTATCACCATTAGCAGCTGCAATGCATGAAATGGCTCTAAAGAGCTGCTCTCCAACAGGCTCCATGCACAGAACAACCTAGGCTTCTCCCCCAGACCATCTCTTAACTGTCCTTGGCCCCTGGACCTTGCAGAGAGACATACCAGCATTGCTCCTGCTGGTGCCCTGGCATCCATCCCCTCTGTGCCTGGAGCATGGGAAGCTCTCAGCATCCTTCCAAGGAGAGAGGCTCTGGCTGCAGCTTATTCTGTGTTTATCCTGCCCTGGGGTGCAGGCTTTGCTCCCCAGAGGCCTCCAGGGAACAGTGAGATTTGGGAAAGGCAAGTGCACTGCTGCTCCCTCCAGCTGCCTCAGATGAGGTGTCTGCACTTGTCTCCTTTTCCATCAGAGGATTTATTCAGGGCCTGCCAGTGGGAATTTCCTGGGAGCTGCTGCTGCAGGAGGACAGTGAAGCTGTCAGACATCACAGCCCTGCTGCACCTGCCCGCCAGCCCTTCTCAGTGATCTCACAGTGATGCAGGGGAGCATCTGTTGTTTCTCAGGGATGAAGGGCTCTTGCCTGGGGCTGCACTAGCCAGGCCTCCTGCTTTGGCTGATGTGCCTGTACCTTGAGGCCTCGACCAAGCCATTTCTCACGAGTCTTCCTGTGTGGAGCCAGCTCAAGTTATGGGTTGTGGCTGCTTGGCTGAGCTGCAGCAAGGCTGGTACCTGGCAGAGTCTGCTTTTTGTCCTGTGGCTTTCAGTTTGGGAGTCACCCTAGGGCTGGCCTGATGCTATCAGCCCTGTTCTTATCTTCTGCAAAGCAGGCAGGGTCCGGCTGTCACCTTCCCACACACACCTGCCTCGCTGGGGGCTGGGGCTGTACCAGGCAGCCCTCGGGCTCCTATCGAAGGAGCTCCTTCCGTGTGCCCGGGGCTGTTTGCACTGGGTGGGAAAGAGGGGTAAAACCAGGGGCAGCTGGATGGCTGCAGGGTGGGGCCAAGCTGGGTGAGCAAGGTCTGTAGGCACAGGGGTGATAATGTCACAACAAGGGGAAATAAAACAGTCCCTTCCTCGTCTGGCAAGGGGTCCTAATGGCTATGGGCTGTGACAGCATGGCTTTTGGGGACGTTGTGTGCAATCCAGCTGGGCAGGGTCACAGCCAGGCTGTGCTGGGCACCTTGGGGTCCCCCAGGGTTTCATCCCATCCCATGTGGAGGAAGCTGATCCTGACTCCTGAAAATGCCTGGAGGCTATGGGGCACTGCTGGATGCTGATGGTTTTTAACCAGTGCTGAGCACCAGCCTGGTTGCAGCCCCTGCCCACCCGAGTTTGGGGTTCAGTAGTGACCCCGAAATCAGGGCTGGATGTTTTGCTTTTCCCTTCTCTGTGTGCTGGCTTTGCACGCTGTGCCCATGGCGAGGTTTGGAGGGTGGCTCTGTGGCCCTCGTGTGGGATCTGCATTCACTCAGTGACTCACAAAAAGCAGCATAAATTAATTACCTTCCTGGTTCTTGGCTTTGCTTCGTAATTAGTGACAACAAAATAATGAGGCTTGAATGAAACATTTGGTTTGTTCTGGAGGAAATTGTTTTGCTTAGAAGCACTTTCTGTACCTGTGCCTTAACACAAAAAACAAGAAGTCAACTTCTCACCAGGAAATGGCATTTTGGGGTGGAAAATCAACGCTTTTCCGTTCTGGACATTGAAGCCACTGGGTGCTTAAAAGATTGCCCAAATCAACCCAAGCTGCTGAAACCAACCCAAAAAGAGCTGCAGGGGAGCACTGGGGTGACCCAGACCTGCTTTAAAACTCTGCCTGCTCCCTGGTGAAACAGAAAAGGGTTTGGCAAAGCCCAAACTGCGTCATGGCCCCACATGTGCCCTCCCAGTGGGATGGCTGTGGGAATAAACCAGCTTGGAGCTCTGTGGGGCTGGAATTTCAGGGCACATGGTGATGTTGGAGCTTGTGAGAGGCAATGAGTGTAATTTAAGTACAGTGGTTTTACCCCCTCTCCTGGCAGGGTGACACCAGCCGTGGCCTCACTCTATTTATAGGTGTAAATCACCAGCTATTTAATTCCTTTTGAGCAAGTTCAATTTTCATCCCCTTCCCTCGAGGCTTCCCCATTACATCTGGTGCAGCTCTCTCTGCTCTCCTTGTTCCCTGTCTTTGCAGGGAGCCGCTGGATCTGGCTCCATTTTCCAAGGGAGAAGCACAGCAGAGACATCCCAACATCCCTGATGGCCCTGCTGGAGGCCACAGCAATCAGCAGAGCCTGGCTGATCTTTGGCCAACTGCTGGTCAGGCGAGGGAACAGAGAAATCCACTGTGTTTTTTTTCTGAGGAAGGATAAATGGAAGAAGCTGCAGCCAAAATCTGGAGGACTGGGATGGATTTTCCCCTGGGAGCCAGTTGCGAAATGTTCTGTCACTGCATCGCCATCCTCGCAGGGCTTTAACCCTGCTGGGGTCTTACCCCCATCCTCGACCTGCCCAAAACACAGCGTGGGAAAGCCAGATCCCAGGGGCTCGGAGCTCTGCAGACCCTGGAGCCCAGCCCAGCCCTCCTTCCCTTCCCTCCCTGCTGCTCCTTCAACAGGAGAAAGAAGGGCATGCTGCTGAGTCATGGCTTCGTGGATCACTTGTCCCCAGGGCTGGTGACACATCTGTGATTTTGGGGCTCAGCCAGCAAAGTGTCAACGTGCGGGGGCTCTCCGTGGTGCCTGTGTCACACGGGAATGTGGGAAGGTGTGCACACCTGCCTGCATCCCTCACCTGGGATTGCTGCTGCCCCTCTGCAGGGCCCACCCGGCCCCTGCCAGCCTGGTGTCCTAAGGGGTTAAAGTGGCCCTCGGAGGGGCCCAGTGCTGTCAGAGACTCGTGTCTCTTCCAGCCCTGCTGTCTGCAGTGTCCTTCAGAAGGGCAGCCCTTCTGAGCATGCCTGCTCCCCCTCGTGCCTCCTTCCCAGACCCTGTGCCGCTCCCAGCCACCCTGCAGCCCAAACAGCAACCAGCCTGGGGTCCCCAGGGCTGCAGAGAGCATCACCCGGGGGGCTTCACTGCCCCCTTGCCCAGACTGACCCTTCATCTGCCACCTCCTTCTAGAACAGAATCCCTGGGGGTGGGAGAGCTCCTAACCCTGGTTAATAATTGAGTGATTCCTCTGAGCCTGCCTGCTGGAGCCTGCAGCTGCTCCAATAAACCTGGGCAGCCTGGGAGGACGGGGGGTTTGTGTAACCACTCTCCTTTCTCGTGCCTCCTCTTGGCTGACAGGATCATCCTGGAAGCATCCAGGCTCTCCGAGGCTGTGTCCCTGCGTGGGTGCTTGGGAATGTGGGCTGAAGCCTCAGGAGCATCCAGCTTAACCATGAAGGTGCTGGGCCCTTCCAGCCATGCCCTGTGCTCCCTTCCCTCCTCCCTCCCCATCCAGCAAATCCACTGACCCCAGAATAAACACCAGAAATGCTTAGAAGCTGCAGAACAAACTTTGTCAGAGCCAGCTCTCCTTGCCTGCAATCTCTTTCATTTGAAGGATGGGATCTAACCAGTCTGTGGTTAAAACTGGGATTCCTGTCCCTAGTTCTTTCTGCCCAACCCAAGGAACTGCTGTTCACCAGTGAGCGATCCCTGTGTGTGCTTTGCTGGGCACGTGGGAGCTGATGTAGGCAAGGAGCTGTTTTCATAGGAACTGTATCTCCTGGATTTCCTTGTCTGTTTTTGCTCAAGCTCCTGGGGTTCATGTTTAACTCAGCTGTGTCTCTTTTAATGGTTCTGGTGGTATTTGGTGCTGGTGAGAGGGAGCTGCTCCCATGGAGTTTGTTTTCCAAAAGAGGAAGCTTGGGTGACTGTGTGTGCCCTGTGCTGGGGATTTAGAGATCTGGGGTCACATTATTATTATTATTATTATTATTATTATTATTATTATTATTATTATTATTATTATTATCATAGTAATCATCTTTAAAGCCATTATCAAGGCTTGTTCCCCTTTCTGCTGCCCCTGCATGTGCCCGTGGCTGGGCATCCTCATCTCCCAGCATCCTGCCACAGCCTTCCTCATTTTCCAGGAGGGAAGTTCAGGCACAGGGCTGGGATAAAAGCAGCTCACCTTTGCCTGGCCTCATCCCCACAGTGAGGGCATTCCTTCCCATCAGTCACCCCCATCCCAAAGTGGGATGCTGGCTCCCACCAACAGACTGGCACCAATGAGCTCTGGAATGCTCTAAAAATACTGAGCAGAGCAAGCAGGGAGCAAAAAATGGCTGAGATTCAGTGAAATCAAAGGCATAATTAAAATGCAGCCCGTGTAAGTGTATTTTTAGGGCCCTACAAAAAAGCTGTAAACCATTGAATTCCCATCAGCACACGAATGTTCCAGTTTAATGGAATCCTGGGGCCTGTGGGGAAGAAGTGAGAGATGCTTAATTGTCAGTGTTTGTGTTTTATTCATGATTGAACAGACTTAGCAAGCAAAAACTGATCTGCTGTTGGCTTCTCGCTGCTTGTGTGGCTTTAAGCCTTATTCGAGTCAGAAATTGCCCGGTGTGCTGGAAGGGTCGGTGGTTCCCAGGGTTTGCATGAGCTGTGCATGGAAAAGGGATTATCACCTCCCCTCCCATAGGGAGCTCCATGCCAGGGCTGCCTTGGGTTGCTCAGAGCTTGTGTGGGCTCCAGGGGATCCAAGGAAGAAGAAAAATCCCATGGGGGTAAATCAGGAGCTGCATCCGGGCTGGGAAGTTCCTGAATGCAGGTGCCTGGGTGCTGGGGGTGCCTTGGGACAGAGTTTGGATGTTCCCAGCTCCTCCTGCCTCCCCTCGAGCCTGCGGCCATCGAGCTGTTTGCTGGGGTTGGTGCTGCTGGGCAAAGCCAAGGCAGGAGCCAGACTCCTTCCAGCATCACTGCAGCACCAGGGACCCTCTGGAGCAGCTGGAATGGTTCCTGGAGTCTTGGGTGTGATGAATCCTCTGGGCTCGCCCATGCTGGAGCCTGTTCTGCAGCTCAGGTGAAATTTGGGGGCTAATCCTCCCCCCAGGGGCTGGGCTGGGGGCTGCTGGTCCTTAGGGAGGGCCTGTGGAAGTGAGGCCTTTTCCCGTGGGAGCTGGGGTGTCTCTGTGCAGGTGGAGGAGCGATGAGCCGGCCGTGGCACAGATGTGGCCCTGCGGGCTCGGGGGTATCTGGCTTGTTCTGGAGGGGATTTAATCTGTTGTGGAATTGCTGCAGATGGCACGGCCGGAAGGAGCGGAGGAACACGGCATGCCAAGGCAGGGTTCCTTATTTTAAACTGCTTCCCTTGCCAGGGAACAAATATGCCTCGCTTCAAAATAATAATTATAAAGCCTGGGAGGAGATCCAGGGAACCCAAAATCTTTCTGTGGGTGTTGGTGTGCTGGCAGATGCCCGGCTGGGGGTGTTTGGTGGGAATGTCATCCCAGCGGGTCAGGGCTGGCTCAGGCACCTGCATTTGGAGTTGTGCTGTGATTGGAAAAGGGGGAAATGTGTTCCCTGTTACCTTGCACCCCAAGGATGCATCCTGTCCCTGCTGCAACCAGCCATGTTAAACCTCCAGGAAGGAGAATTGCATCCTAAAATCCACCAAGCAGCCGCTCTCATCCACATCCCACAGTGCCTCGTGCCAGGGATGCCCGGGGATGGGCTCTGTGCCTGGCACACTGGGAATAGTGGCACTGGTGGGCAGGCTGCTGTCTGATGGGAGGGAAATGCCACTGCCTGCATGTACTCAGGATCAGTGCTGCAGTGGGAAGGGCTGGAGCCAGGGACTGCTCATGTGGAGAGAGCTGCCTGTGCTGCAGGGCTGTCACTGGCCTGGGGTCCACAGAGAGACCCTGGGGTGTCCCAAGGGTGACTGTCACCTGCTGCTGGGACTCCCAGGGTTCTGGCCTGAGACCAGCAGTACTGGTTAAGTTGCAGTTTCCACTTGACAGAGCAGGGCAGGAGGGGAAACTGAGGCACACGAGGAGTGACAGGTCACAAGGAGTGCAAGGAGGGCTGGGAACTGGTCCGACTCTGGCAGGGGTGTCCCCCTGCAGACAGCATCCTCCATTCCTGTAGCCAATGTGTCTCCTCCTCTCTCCTTCTCTCCAGGCTTCCATGTGATCCCATCAGTGTCCAGCATCGTTCCCGAGAGCTGCCTGCTCATTGTGGTGGGCCTTCTGGTTGGGGGGCTCATCAAAGGGGTGGGTGAAAAGCCCCCCATCCTCAAGTCGGACATCTTCTTCCTCTTCCTCCTCCCCCCCATCATCCTGGATGCTGGCTACTTCCTGCCCCTGCGCCCGTTCACGGAGAACCTGGGCACCATCCTCATCTTTGCCGTGGTGGGCACGCTCTGGAATGCCTTTTTCCTGGGGGGGCTCATGTATGCCGTGTGCCAGCTGGGTGGGCCCGGCCTCAACCACATCGGCCTCCTGGCCAACCTGCTCTTCGGCAGCATCATCTCGGCCGTGGACCCGGTGGCTGTGCTGGCCGTCTTTGAGGAGATCCACATCAACGAGCTGCTGCACATCCTGGTCTTCGGGGAGTCCCTGCTCAACGACGCCGTCACCGTTGTGAGTGGCTCGGCCCGGGGAAGGGGGTTTGCTTCGGTGCAGGAGCATCTCAGGGTGGTGGCAGCTGTCAGGGCCATTCCAAGCTGCCAGGTGCCTCCTGGCAGCTCCACTTGGACCAAACCTTGTCCATGTGCAAAGCTAAAAATAGAGGCTTAAAACACTGCAGAGTTGGGTTGAGGTGAAGTCTTTCTCTTGGTGGGCCGGGGAGGCTGAGGGCATGTGCCCAGTCAGCCTCTTGGTGCCATGGGCTCTGGGAATCTGCTCTCCTGGCTGGAGTTGCTGTGCCTGTGTCTGTCCTGCCAGGGGAAGCATGAGGGGCTGACCCTGGGTCAGGCAGCATGGCCATGTAGCTGCTGCTCCCTCTGTCTCCTTTCATGTGGTCACCCTTGCTGTCCTCCAGCTCCCAGGAGGTGGGAGAGCAGCACATCAGCCATGGCAAAGGGGAGAACTGGAGGGGCTGAAGCCAGGCAAGCATCCCACCTGGATCACCCCTGAGCCCCACTCCAAGCAGCACAGCTTTGCAGGGACCTTTGGGAGGTGGGGCCAGGCCTGCTCCCTTTCCAAAGGACATCATTGTCCAGGTGCTGGCTTGGCCATCAGCATGGCCTTCTCCTCTCTGCAGAGCTGACCTCTAAACTGACTCCTAACGCATGCTTTTTCCTGGCTCTTTTCCCATATCCCAGCTGTCCATTCCGGAGCTGGCTGCTCAGCCCCTACTGACAAGGTTCCTGGTGACAAAGAACACTCTGTCCCACCACGGGGCTTTTTCCAGGCACTTCTCCCCCATTTTTCAGCTGAGGGGTGCCTGCAGGGTCTGTGTCCCCACTCTCATCCCTGGGGAATGCTTTTGTCTGCCCCTGCCCCAGGGCCTGGCCCCAGCAGGCAGGAGCTGGCCCCTCTCCCTGCCTGCAGGTGCTGCTATTCCTGCAGGATGCTCTAAATCCTGTTTCCCATCCTGACATGTGCTTTAACATCTCTGCAGTGTCTGGGGGTGGGAGAAGGCAGCACAGCCCAGAGTCTTTCCCTCAGGTTTCCCTCAGCTGCAGAAGCTGCCTCAAGGGTTTGGGTTCTTCTCTGGGCTGTGCAGGGCTCTTCTCTTCTATCTCCCTGCATCTGTCAGGAGTCCCCCAGCGTGGATCTGTCCTGACCTGCTCATTGGGTAAACAGGAACAGCCTCTGGCTGGTGACCAGAGGCCCTCCTGGCACAGCTGGAGAGCAGAGTTGTCCCAGACACATCTTTGGTGGCACCGTGTCCCTGTGGGCACAGAGGACAGGGAGCCAGTCCCCTTGGCTCTGTGTCTGGCACAGCAAAGCACCAGCAGCTGGTTTTGAGTGAGCCTTGGTCAAGCACAGGACCCAGCTCAGGGTCACCAAACAGTGACCCAGCTCAGCTCAGGTGTGCCACACTCCCAAGGGAGGTCCCTGGGCAGGTCTTCTCCGAGGTGAGGCTGTCCCTTACCAGAGGGACAGTTTGAACCCCGCTCTCATTTCTCCCTGCCAGGTCCTCTACCACCTCTTTGAGGAGTTTGCCAGCTTCGAGCAGGTGACCATCCTCGACATCATCCTCGGCTTCCTCAGCTTCTTCGTGGTGTCGCTGGGCGGGGTCTTGGTGGGCGTCATTTACGGGGTGATCGCTGCCTTCACATCCCGCTTCACCTCGCACATCCGTGTCATCGAGCCCCTCTTCGTGTTCCTCTACAGCTACATGGCCTATCTGTCTGCCGAGCTCTTCCACCTGTCCGGCATCATGGCGTGAGTTGGCAATGGGGAGGAGGTGCCCTCCTGTCCCCAGGACCCCTGGGGGATTTATGGGGTGTAACCACAGTCTTCTGGCTGGCCCAGTGTGGTCAGTACATGCCCAGTGAGGCCCAGTGAGGCTGGGATATGCAAGGAGGCACACAAGAGGAGTGAGTCTGGGGAGTTGTTCCACACATCCCGGGGTGCTGGCAGCCTGTTGCTGTTCTCCTGGGCACACAGGAGCAGGCAGGGCCGGCTGAGCGCTCAGGACACCATGGGTTTGTGCTCCAGTGCTCACTCCTGCCCTGCCAAGGGAAGAAGAAACCTCATGTTGCCTTCTCTGGAGGCCCTGAATATTTGCTGGTGGTTCACAAGGCCCATCCTGCCCTGGAGCTTGGTGTCACAACACAAAATGCTGCTGCAGGGCCAGGGCTTGAGGCTGTCCCCATGTCCCCATGGCTGCTGAGGGCCCCAACCTCACCCCCAGGCTCATCGCTGCTGGCGTGGTCATGCGGCCCTATGTGGAAGCCAACATCTCCCACAAGTCCCACACCACCATCAAGTATTTCCTCAAGATGTGGAGCAGTGTGAGCGAGACCCTCATCTTCATCTTCCTCGGTGTCTCCACCGTGGCTGGTCACCACTACTGGAACTGGACCTTCGTTATCAGCACGCTGTTCTTCTGCCTCATCGCCAGAGTGTTGGGTGAGTGTCAGTGTGGTGGCAAAGCCCTCGGGGTGGTAAAAGAATCATGGCATTTTTTGGGTTGGAAGGGACCTTAAAGCCCATCTCGTTCCAGCTGCCATGGGCAGGGACTCCTTCCCCCATACCAGGTTGCTCCAAGCCCTGTCCAACCTGGCCTTGAGCAGCCCTCTGGGCCATGATGGTTTGCCTTGCTGGGGAGGCTGGAGATGGCTGGGTGGCACTGCTCCACCGTGGGCATCACCCATGCTGGTGGTTGGTGCTGTGGGGAGATGGGGCTGAGGCCGTGATTGTGCCAGACATGGGGTGGAAGCTGCTCAGGGATGTTGAGATGAGCAGACAACTCTCACCTTCACCCACAGCCCTGAGGGGCTGCAGGGTGGGCTCTTTGGGACTGGAGGGGATCCTTGACCATTCACACAGGACTGTGCTGCTCCCCCAGGTGTCCTTGTCCTCACCTGGTTCATCAACAAGTTCCGAATTGTGAAGCTGACGCCGAAGGACCAGTTCATCATCGCCTACGGGGGCCTGCGGGGAGCCATCGCCTTCTCCCTCGGCTACCTCCTAGACTACAAACACTTCGGCATGAGGGACATGTTCCTCACAGCCATCATCACTGTCATCTTCTTCACTGTTTTCGTGCAGGTTGGTGGCACTCAGGCTGTGCTTTCAGAGGGAAAAGGGGCTCTTCATGTCCGTGTGGAGACCGGGGAGCCCATCCCCAGCCTCCATCCCTGACCCCGTCACTGTCCCACGTCCCCAAAATGCTGCACAGTGACACCGACAGCGGTTTGGCTTTGCTGAGCCCATCCCATTCCCACCGCTTGCCTCAGGCAGAGATGTAACCCCCCTCCCCCTCGCCAGGGCATGACCATCCGGCCCCTGGTGGATCTGCTGGCTGTGAAGAAGAAGCAGGAGACGAAGCGCTCCATCAACGAGGAGATCCACACGCAGGTAATGCGCTGCTCCGGCTGCCCCACGTGCTGCCTTAGCCCTCTGCTCTCTCTGCTTCTGCCACTCCACCTCTGTCACTGGGACCTGCCCCTAAACCAGAGCCCAAGGTAAGGGGGGCCAGAGCGAGGGCTCTCCCCTGTCTGTGTCGTCCGGTGCCTGCTCTGACCCAGACCCCCCAGTGCCTGTAGAGCCAAGCCTGGTTGTGTGGGTCCATCCTGCCCTCCCAAAGCCCATCCTGGACCCACAGCCCTGATTTTACACACCTTGAGTGCCCTCCCCATGTGTCACTGTGGGTGGCAGGGGAGGGAGAGGCTGAGCAGGAGTCCTCCGAGCTGCTCACGCCTTGGACCATCTCTTCCAGTTCTTGGATCACCTTCTGACAGGGATCGAGGATATCTGTGGTCACTATGGGCATCACCACTGGAAGGACAAGTGAGTGGGGAGGTTTGGTGGCTGGGGAAGGGTTTCAGTCACCACCCAGAAGGTTTCACAGCTCTGTGCCAGGCTTTAACATCCACACGCAGACTCACCGTGGGGAATTATGGCCCTGGATTGGGAACAAGTGGGGCTGCAGGGCTGCACCCTTGCACCCACTCCATGGCAGGGTGGGAGCTGCCAGTGGGCAGTCCCTGCAGGAGCTCAGGACCATCCCTAGTGGGCACCAGCAGGTGCTGGGTGTTGTGGAGACATCCTGGCTTGGGAAGGATTCAGGGAAACCTGGCCTGAGCCATGCTGGTGGAACTGGACCCAGCACTGAGCCCAGCAGTGCTGTCCTGGGACTGGGGACTGGGGCAGGGCCAGGGCTGACCTGTGACTGCTCCTCCTCTCCCACGTTCCCGGGAAGGCTGAACCGCTTCAACAAGAAGTATGTGAAGAAGTGCCTGATCGCTGGGGAGCGCTCCAAGGAGCCCCAGCTCATCGCCTTCTACCACAAGATGGAGATGAAGCAGGCGATCGAGCTGGTGGAGAGCGGGGGCATCGGCAAGATCCCCTCTGCCGTCTCCACCGTCTCCATCCAGTGAGTTCCCTGCCTCCCGTGGCACCCTGAGTGCTCCCTGCTGGTGGCCACAGGGCAAGCAGCCCTTGGGTGCTGCGCGGCCATGGTGGTGTGGCTCTGAATCCTGTCTATCCATGCAGGAACATCAACCCCCAGACCCTCCCTTTAGAGCGTGTCCTTCCAGCCCTGTCCAAGGACAAGGAGGAGGAGATCCGGAAAATCCTTCGCACGAACCTGCAGAAAACCAGGCAGAGGGTGAGGTGTCCCCTGGCGTGTCCCTTGTGTGTGTCCCCTTTGCCTCGCTGGCAGGGGCAGGGACACTGCTCCCCAGACGCCCTCAGCTGGGCCTTCACCCCTGCTGTCCCTGCCCTGCTGTGCCTCGTGCTCCTGGCCTGACTCTTCTTCCCCAGGAGGCTTTTCTTCTTGGCATGGTGCTGGGATAGTCTGAGGGGCAGGCTGATTTGGTCAGTGGCTGAACCCAGCCTTTAAACCCTCGTTGGGCCAGGGTGGGTCAGGATGGGTCAGGATCAGGCATCCCGTGGTGTCACACAAGGGATGAGCCACGAGCCTGCCTGGACCTGCTCTGCCCACTGGTGGCTGTTCATCCATCTCCAGGAAGAATGGGGCTGCTACCTTTCTTTCCCTCTCCGTGTGGGATTTTAACCCGTCTCCTTTTCTCGGGATCTCTTCCCAGCTGCGATCCTACAACCGGCACACACTGGTGGCTGACCCCTACGAGGAAGCCTGGAACCAGATGCTCCTGCGGAGGCAGAAGGCCCGGCAGCTGGAACAGAAGGTGTTGGGGGAACACCAGGGCGGGAATGCTGCCAGGGCTGGGCAGGACAGGGGCCAGGGGGGCTTCCCAGCCTGGGTGGGCACAGGGAGGGGGCTGAGGTTCAAATGCCAGAGTGTGACCCCAAGCCTTGGGGGTCCTGTGATTGCCCCAGGCCCCAGGCTAGTCCCTGGAGCGTGGCTGGGAGGATCTGTGCCCGTGTCCTCTGCGTTCCGCTGCCACTCCCTGCCCATCCCTGTGTCCAGTTCCCTGCCTGCCTTCCTCGCCTGCCCTGGCCATGCTGCTGACGGTGCCTTGCTTCCGTTGCAGATGAACAACTACCTGACGGTGCCAGCGCACAGGGTGGACTCGCCTACCATGTCCCGGGCTCGCATCGGCTCAGGTAGGTGGGAGGGAGCTACACGAGGAGCGGCACTGCCGGCACCTGGAGCCCTTGGAGCTTGCGCTGTCCTGCACCTCTTCAGCTCCCTGTGGCTGCCAAGCCCCGACCGTCCCCATCCCACACCCATCTGGCCGAGCCCCAGAGGGTTGCTGTTCCGAGCAGAAGCACCCAGCTGGCTCCCCAGCACAATTCTCACTGGGAAGTCAGGTTGGGCAGTCCCTTTGGAGCTCGGCTCGCTCCATCCACGCAGCCACGTCTCTGTCCGTGCCCCTCCCAGCCCTCCTCAGGGGAGGGCATCAGGAGCACTTAGCCCCCAAACCTGTTGCCATTGGATTCCCACTTTGTCCATCGCACATTCGCTTTGGCACCCTCGGTTCCTCCTGTCCCGTGTGTCCCCTCCCGCTCCGGGGACAGGGTGTCGGGTGTCGGGGTGTGACGCGGCTGCGGAGACGGTGGTTCATCAGCAGAGGGCAGCTTCGCCCTTCCCGATGGAGCCGGGCTGCCGGCAGCTCCAGCTGGGGTGTGGGAATCGGGAAAAGGAATTACACAGCTGAATTGGAAATCAGCGAGACAGCCCAGGCACCCCAGCCCCAAACAAACATCTGGGGTGCATCGCCGGGGGTCCCTGAGACCCCCCTTCCCTGCCTGACCCCTCTGTGCCTCCCAGACCCGCTGGCCTACGAGCCCAAGGAGGACTCGGAGAACCTGCCCATCATCACTATCGACCCGGCCTCGCCACAGTCCCCCGAGTCCGTGGACCTGATGAGCGAGGAACCCAAGGGCTGCAGTGGCCTCCCACCCTCACCCGAGGAGGATGAGGAGGGGCTGGTGATGCGGGTGAAGGAGCCTTCCTCCCCAGGGACTGACGACGTCTTCACCCCGGGGACCAGTGACAGCCCCAGCAACCAGCGGATGCTGCGGTGCCTGAGTGACCCCGGCCCACGGCCGGAGCCCGAGGAGGGGGAGCCCTTCATCCCCAAGGGGCAATAGCTGCTGGCACAAAGCCTTCAAATCGTTTCTCTCTCTCTTCATTCATTCGTTCTTTGCTCTCCGTTTTGGTTTTTGGTTTCTTGTCACTACACACTGGGTTCAGGAAGGGGAGACTGTCCTCGATGGACTGGGATTGCCAGGACAGCTCTGCCCAACAAGCCCTGGGCTGGCCCCAGTGAGCAGGGAAGGAGCCCTGGGATGCCCTGGGCTCCTTGGGCTGCGTGGCCTGGGGGTGACGGACAATTTTCCGCCCGGGATTGGGATTTGCAGGTGCCTCACAGCCCCCGCGGGGCTCTCCCAGAGGTGCCCACCCACTCAGGACCTGCGGCTGGCTCTGACCAGGGGGTCTCCACAGTCAGTCCCCATGGCACAGCTTCCCCTCTCCCCTGTTGTGCTTTATTGCCCCCTGGCCTTGCTCCAGAGCGGAGAGATAGGACAGCAGGAGCTGTCAGCGGGGCTGGCACACACGTGCTCCCCCTGCACCCTCCCAGGCACCTCGGGCTCCTGCCGCTGCTCCCCCACCTTGGCAACTTCCCCGTGGGACCGGCTGTGCCTGGGGTCCTCCCTCCTGGCCTCACATTTCATCACAGGTCTTTTCAAAGAAATATTCTAGAGCCATGCAGGGGGGAAGCTGGGACCCCCCTTGCTTTGAGCAGCCTCTCCATCCCTCCTGGAACTGCTGTCACTTGTCCCCATGGGCACCCTCCGCCAGCCTCGGCCCCTTGCCCTGTGCCAGCGCGGCAGCGGCTGCTCCTCAACCAAAGATGGGGCCCGGGGTGTGCCAGGGGGATTATTTGTCCCCCTGCAAGTGAGAGGAGCTGGGGGGAGCCGAGTGCCAGCTCCCCAAGCGTGGGGACACATTGGATCCGGAAGGTTGGCACCAAGGGGACAACTGGGAGTGCCGGGGGTCCTGGAAGGACCCATCTTTCCCCAAGGCTTGTGAGGGATCACTGGGTGTTCTGGTGATTTGCAGCCCTCCCCAGGCTCAGGGGTGTCCTTTGTCTGTCACCTTGTCCCCCACGTGCCAACCAGCTCCTGCCATGTGCCACCTTTGCCATGGGTACCACGGGGTGCTCACCACCCCCTCCCCGGGGACCCTGGCCGCTGTCCCCTCCCTGTGCCGTGCCTTGCCACGCTCTGCCCTGCTGCCTTGGTGGGCACCTGTCCCACATCCCACCCGCTCCACATCCCACTGGGACGCCCAGATCTGGCGTCCGCGGGGCTCCGTCACCGGGGCGAGCGCCCACATCGCTGCCTGCGCCTGCCTGCTGCCCTGCTCTGTTTCCAGGAGGAAAAAAAGCAATGGAAATTCTCTTGTATAAAAAGGAAAAAAAAAAAAACCAAACCCACATGTAAAGAGATTCTTGGTTTTTATCATAAGTATTCTAATAAATTAATGCTAATTTTTAGTGGGGGTTTTTCCAGCTGTTCGGACTCCTGCTGCTCCTGCCACACGGTCCCGGCTGTCTCAGAGGAACAAGGTGGCTGTGACGCTTCGTCCCCATCACTGGGATGGAGGGTTTGCCTCTCACCCTCCTGCCTGACTCAGGGACAGCTGGAGCCCCCTCCAAGGGGGACATTTTAAGCCATTCCCAGCTTCGGCAAAGAGGCTCAACAGAGTCTGGGCTCCCAAATCCTGGAGCTGCGCCAGTGTGAGGGTGTGTAGGGAGGGTCTCCCGGGGGAAGGTCCTTTTCCAGGGGCATGGCTCACCTGGCACAGCCCCGGGATGCCGGCCAGGTGTCCCAGCACGGGATCATTCCAGCCTCAGCAGGAGTCCCCGCCCAAGGGCCAGGGGTGTCCCGGGGCAGCCAGAGCCGCTCGCTCTGGGCGGTTGCGATGGGAATGCATTCCATGGCTGCAAACCTGAGCCGGGAGCCGTGACTCAGCCTGCGGCCATCCCGCAGTGCGGCAGCGCTGGCTTGCTCACTTGCCCAAAATACCTGAACGCCGGGGTCCCCCTGGCCTGGGGCGGGACTCGGCTGGGTCACCCCACTGCAGGGGTGACCCGAGGGGTTCCTGGGCAGGATGAGGTGGCCAGAGATGTGGGGCAGGCGGTGCTGTGAGGTCCATGGTGGTGCCAGTTTGGTGGGTGCCACCCTTGCATCCCACGCAGGGTCTGAGGTAGTTTGTCCCCAGGGCAGGGGACACCAAAACAGGGTGATTTGGCAGGAAAAGGCAAAGCCAGGCCATGGCTCATCCTGGGGGAGAGCAGCAGCTTTGCAAGCCCAGTTCCAGGGATGGGAGCACAAGAGGTGCTGGACACTGCCCACCCTGGACACTGCCCACACCTGATACTGCCCACCCCGGACACTGCTCATCCCAGACACTGCCCACCCTGGATATTGCCCACCCTGGACACTGCCCACCCTGGACAATGCCCACACCTGACACTGCTCATCCCAGACACGGAGGGAGCAGCAGGAGCACAGCAGCCCTGGGCAGTGCCCAGGTAACTCACCTGCCCACGTGCTGGGGAGCATCACCTGCAGCCTGACTTCAGTCATACCTTTAGAGCGAGAACTCCCCAAACCAAGGCATTTCCAGGATATTCTTGTTTCTGTCTCAAAGGGTGAGTAACTTGTTTTAATGAAGGAGGACTAATGATCCCTCCAGGGCTGTGCTGTCACCACTGAGCCACTGCCAAAGCACACGCAGTGCTGAGGGTGGGGCTGGAGGGGCCCCAGCGTCCTGGCAGTGATGTCTTTTCCCTGTGTGCGCCCCCCGTGCCCCATATTCCCCTCTCCCTCCCAAAGCATGTTTGGACACTGGTGGTGGCACCAAGAGCAGGGAGAAAAGGGACTCTGAGCAGGATGACCTTGTCCTTTCACATGTGTTCCACCGTGTTTATGCCACTTCCACAGCCCCCATCCATGAGGGTTAAAGATCTGCTGCCTCTGCAACAGCTGGAAACTGCCCCAGCCAGGAGATGGGCTTTCCCGTGCCTCAGTTTCCCTCTGTGGTCCAGCACGAAGCCTGGGGTGCAGCGGGTGGCAGGAGGACAGGAGTGACTGTCCCCATGGCCCAGCAAGGACCGAGAGCCCTCAAAGCGCCCCTGAAATCACTGCCCGAGTCACTGGCTGCAGGCCCAGCAGCCCCCAGAGCGGAGCTCCCAGCTTTCCCGAGAGGAGCAGCCGGACCAGTGTGGGCACAAGGAGCTGCCACCACCCGCAGCTGCGCTCAGGTGTCACCCGGGGCCCAAAAACCCAAAGCGAAGGGAACGGCTGTGCTCCCTGCCAGGCCCAAATTAGTGGCACTGAGATGGGTCATCCTCTGCCACGGCTGTAAAGGCACAAGTCATGCCAAGGAAAACAGCATGTGGTGTCACCGGGAAGCCACCGAGCCTGGGGACGCACAGGTCACGCTGCCCGGGGACAGGGATGTCCCTGGCCAGTGGCACCCTAGGGGAGATTCAAGGGAGGGCACATCAGTGCTGGGGCCGCGCTGTTGCTGTGTCCCTGTCCCCGCAGCCTGGTGGTGCCGTGTCCCCCCCCACTCCCCAGGCAGCATTTTGCAGCAGCCGGGGGAGGTGACAGGTGCCATTCCCGAGCTCTGTGTCACCTTCAGTAATGACACCCTGCGCTCCCTTTCATCTCAGGGCCTCCTGGGTGGCCCCTCTCCAGCAGCATCACTCATCATCCCTTCCAGGATGGGATGTGGCCGAGTCTGGGGGTCCAGGGCGGTGACACAGGGGCCCCAGGCTGAGATCAGAGAGTGGCAGGAGAGTGACACCCCTCATGCCATGCAGTGGGTGCTTACAATGTCCCTTATGCCAAATCCAGCCTTGCTGTGGCCAGCACGGGGAAAACTCCTCTTTGGACAACTGCAGCCACCGCAGCAGCTGGTGCCACTGCCCCAGGGACACGGTTGGCCAGCCAGGAGTGGTGGCACCTCTGGGACGGGCTGTGGGAGTGAGCAGGGCTAGACAGTGAGCTCGAGTGCCTGGGAGGTGTCCAGGAACTGTGTTTGCCGAGGGAGGATTTGGACAAGGCCATGGAGACGGACTCCACCTCCTAAACCCACAGCGGGCACGTGGAGACGGGCATGTGCGTGGGGATGGCAGCGTGGGCGTGGGGACAGTGACGAGAGCAGCAGCTGTGCTGGGGACAGTGGGGGTTTGCCCAGCGATGGTGGCTTTTGTGCATGGGGATGGCTGGAATCTGCCTGGGGACAGTTTGTGTCTGCGCAGGGCAGCCACGCACAGCGGTGCCCGCACGGTGACAGCTGCTGCGGGCACGGGGACAGGGCCAGCCCAGGACACGGCTGACGTGAGCACAGCGGCGGTGCCAGGGCGCTGCCGTGGGAGCGGGAACCGGAGTGCCCCCACCCCGACAGCAGCGCTGCTGCTGCCCCGGGGCGGCTGCGTGACGTTGGTGGCTCCGGGAGCAGGGCTTGGTCCCTCCTGCTTGCTCAGGGAGTTGGCACACGCCCTGCTTAATGCCGAGTGGGACGGAGCCGTCCCACGCGAGTCACGGAGTCCCCGAGGTCCCTTCCCCTGCAGGCTGAAGAGATTTTCACCCACTGCCCCACTCCCGGCCGCTCCCAGCCCCAGTTCCCCACTGGCCGGGCTCGCGGGGCTGCCCAGGGTCCCCAGCGCCCCGAGGGGCTCAGCTCAAGTTGGGGGGTCCCAGCTCTGCCCCCAGCCGCTCCTTGCCGTGCCCGGGCACTGTGGTGTCCTGCTCCTCCCCACGGTGCCGCGTTCCGGCCCCGCCCGGGCCGATTTCCAGGGGCCGGAGCAGGGTCCGTCGGGCAGCCCCGGGGTGCTGCCGACCCCAGACCCGTGGGGCAAGCGGGGTCACGGCGTCCCGAGCCGCCTTCCCCCTGCCCAGCCCCTGTCCCACCCCCGTATCGCCAAAGGGGCTCTGCCACCCTCGTGCCACCCCCGGGAGGCAGGATCCGCCCGCGTTTCACCCCAAGACGATGATTATTCCTTAACTGCCAACAAAACAAACGAATAAAGACCGGGCTGGCCCTTGCTGAGCTAGAAGGAAACGGCCCGGGTGCCATTCGCAGCGCCGGGCTCGCTGCCGGCGGCTCTCGGGGATGATCGAGTGGGGATGGACGGTAACGAGCGGCTCGGCCGGCCCGGCCCGAGCGCCTCAGCTCTCTCCAGTGGGTCGAGGTTTCCCCCGGAGCCAGCAGCACCTCTGTTCCCTGGGGCCCGGGCAGCACCAGAGTCCAGCCCAGCTCATCCCGGCGGGATCTGCAGCGCCTTGTCCCTGCCTGGATCCTGCGGCACCGCCCCGGGCGGCCACAGCTGCGGTCCCCCAGGCCCCGCGGCCGTGGGGTGCTCAGCCCGATCAGCCCTTCCTCCCGCTGGGTCCCCCGGCTGGATGGATCCTCATCCCTAAAGCCATTTGGCCCCTCTCAGCCTCTTGGGAAACGCTCCCTGATCCAGCTTTTTCGCTGGAAACTCTTTTTGAGTTTCGCTCCAAAACATCAGAAGGGTTTTGCAATGAGAGGCAGCTGCCTGATTTTTTAATCAAGTTCCTTGGAAAATCACTTTCCAGCAGGGCTCCCCCTTGTCCCGTGGCCCAGTTGGGAGCCTCACAGGGAGCACCCGGGAGCAGCTTTTCATCCCGGTGGAGAAGCCTGGGGGAGTCACAGGGAGCAAAACACCACAGCAGGAGGAGCATCCCAATGGGGACCCCGGCAGAGGGGACTCCAGCCCCCCGGGAGCCCCTCTGGCTGTCAGCGCATCAGGGAATGGGGAGGGTTTCAGAGGGAATCAGGGCTCGGGACACCACTTCCCTTCTCTCCCCTCCAACCCCAGCTGTGGATGCTCCTGAACACCCCAATTCCCCCGGTTCCTCCTTCTGTAGCCACTTCCAGCTTCCAGCAGCAAACCCTTGGGATGTGGCAGATCTTCCGAGACAGACTTTGCATCTCAGAAGAGCTCTACAGTGCCTTCTCTGAGGTGGAAAGTCCCAAGGCAGATGTTCGGGAGTTTTCAGGCGAGCTCTTGCAATAAAACCTTGTGAGGGTGTAAAAAAAAAATCAGCACTGGCTCATCTCCTAGCGGGGCCCTTGGCTTCTAAGGATGGATCCCAGCTCCAAGCAGGAACCGGGGAAATGGGAGTGGCCAGGGCAGGTGTGGAGCTGGAGTCACTCTGTCCGTCCCCGGGACCGCAGGGCACCAGCTCAGCAGGGAGGGCCCTGCTGGAAATGTCTGCAGGGTGAAACGCTGGAGAAATGAGCACTGCAAAGGGACGGGAATTGTTGGGATGAAAGGAAATGGGCGGTCAGAGGCTGGGGACACGTCTGGCCCCAGGGGGAGGTGGTGGCTCAGCTGAGAGCTGGGCCACGCACTGGGATTTAGGGGATGGGTCTGAGCTCCTGGAGCTCCATCTCCCCCGGGGGTGACCCTGCGACTCCTAGCTGCCAGAGCTAGCACAGGGGGGCCCTTTTGGCCAGGGACAAGGGCCTGGGGCAGCTGGGCGTGTCAGGATGGGGACACCAAGCTGTGGAGTGACAGACTGTAGGGTATCTGTGGGGTGCCAGCCCGTGGGGCATCACTCCAGGGAGAATCAGTGGGGTGCCAGCCTGTAGAGCATCGATGGAGCATCAGATCACGGGGCATCTGTGGGGCACCAGGGTGTCAGTGGGGCATCACTGGGCCATCAGGTCATGGGGCATCACGGGCATCGATGGGGCACCAGTGGGGTATCCAAGGGCACCAAAGACCTCTCGAAGGGCACCAACGGGCACCAACAGGACATCAAAGGGCACTGGTGTGGCACGAGTGTGACTCAGTGTCACCTAGGGCCATGGCCGGGGTCCCACCGGACAGTCCCAGCCCCGGGCACCCCAGGACGGTGCCACCGGGGCTGGTCCTGTCCCCGCTGTCCCCCGGGCGCGCGCCCGCCCCGCCAATCACGGCCGGGATTCCCGCGCGCCGCGGGGGCGGGGCCGTCCCGCCCTCTCCCCGCCTCTCTCCCCGCCCCTTTCCCTCTCATCGCCGCTTCGATTGGTCCCGGTCCAGCCGCGCTCCTCCCCCTGGGTCCGGGCTCGGGCCAGGATTGGCGGGGGGCCGGGCCAATGGGGCGCGGCGCGGGTCCATAAAAGGCGCTGCGGGGGGGGGGGCGGGCGCAGCGCTCGGCGGAGCCGGTGGCGGGCGGGGGGCGGCCGGGGCTGGTTCTGTGCGAGTCCCTGCGGGCACCGACCGCGCTCCCGCCGCGCCCCGCGCAGCCGCTCCTCGCCGGCGCCACTCGGGGGGTTGTTTTTTATGGTTTTGGTTTTTTTTTTTTTTTTTTTTTTTTTGCTTCCCCCCTATTTTTAAATTTTCCTGCCGCTTTCCCTCCGCACCGGCACTTCCGGCTGGTTTCCGGGCGGGTTCCGGGTGAGTGGCTCCGTCGGTGGCGGGGGCGATGCTGGAGGCGGCGGCAGGGGCCGCTCCGGGCGGCGCGGAGCAGCGCGGGAGCCGCTTCAGCGTCCTGACGTGGGAGCAGGTGCAGCGGCTGGACCAGATCCTGGGCGAGGCCGTGCCCATCCACGGCCGCGGCAACTTCCCCACGCTGTCGGTGCGGCCGCGCACCATCGTGCAGGTGAGCGGGGGCCGCGGGCCGGGCTCCGCCGCCCCGTTGGACTCTACCCCGCTCCTGCGGGACTCGGGGAGAAAATAAAAGTGCTGAGGCGGCGATCCGCGGCCCGGCGGGCCCCGAGCCAGCCCGGCCGGGCACCTCGGCCTGGCCCGTGCGGGTCCCCGGGAGCGCAGGGCCGCTGAACGGATCGGGTGGGAAGGGACCTGAAAATCGGGGAATGCCCTCGGCTGGAGGGAGTGCAGGGAGCCCGGGCATGGCTCTACACGGGACACACCAGAAATGCCGCTGAGTGTCTTGAAGCGTTGTCCGAATGCTGCTTTACTCCTGCTGGGCTTGGAATTCGGGAAAAGCCTCTTGCTCCACCATGGGCAGGGACACCTTCCACTGGAGCAGGTTGCCCCGAGTCCTGTCCAGGCTGGCCTGGTTGCTCCAGGGGGAGTTTAGAGTTTTGGGGGGGCTGGCCCCCATCATCCCAGGGGTGGTCAGCTGGCCCCAGTTCCCACTCCTGGGGGTCCTGGTGGGACTGGCCCCTGCCAGCAGCCACAGCAGGAATTCCAAAAGCTGGAAGGACCCTCCTGAACAGCTCACCCCATCCCTGGAACTGCTGCAGCTTGTGCCATTGATCCTGCTTAGCTTCCTCCCCTCTTAGGTTGTTCCTACTCTTTTTGAGTTAATTTATTGCCCTAAAAAGCAGCGAAATGTGTGTGGCCAGGGCAAAAGTGGCTTTTTTGGAGCTGCGTCCATGAAATGGCTTTGTGCTGGTGGACATGTTGGGCTGGTGTTGGAAGAGGCAGAGTTATTAATTGAAAGGCCGGATCAAATGTCCATGTCCTTTGATTTCTGGGCACCCCTGGCTGAATTCTCCAGAGCCTGCCTGAGACTTTGGCTTGTTCACGAGCTCCTCTTAGTTTAACCATCAAGTAATAACTGTGTTTAATATTAAACTAGCAATGTAGTTCGAATGAGCTGATGCATATTCATATTTGGGAGGTGACTTCATTCCTCAGTAATGACTCATCAAATATAAAATCGGGCATGTTGGCTTCTAATTAAAAAGCCTATTCACAGCGCTAAGACCCAACTGGCTTTCACAATAACCAGGATTTTGGAGCTTCAGCTGCTTGAGAAATAGTTAAGAGTTAAGCCTGGGAGATGGAAAGATGGCATTTGAAAGGCTGGCTTGGAATTCCTTGAGTTGCTGCTGCATCTGTGGGGGGCAGGAGCGCTGGGTTTGGCTACTCTGGGCTGAGCTGAGAGCTGCAGGCAGGACGCTGCCCTGGGCTGGGGCAGCACCACGGCCCTGAGCAGCACCAAACCTTGCAGCAGTTCTTGCTGCCCAGGGGATGCTGCCAGCAGCAGCTTCAAACACGGCATAGCTGAGGGCTGTAATTGTGCCCGGCTGTGCTGGCAGAGCCTGTGTTTAGGGCTGACTAAGCTGGAACAAGTAACCCAAAAGGCAGTTATTTATCCTGTTGTTGTTGTTGTGAGAGGTGGGAAGCACAGGTCAGGACGCAGCAGGATTTGCTCCTGCCTGGCTGTCACAGTCAATTATCCCAACCACACGGAAGGTGAGCTGCTGTTTTGGGAAGCAGGTCAGCAGCTGCCTAACCCTGGAACTATCCAACCCTCTGGGAGAAAATGTGGCCCTGAACCCACTGCCTGCAGCCGGGGGGGGACGAGCTCCAGGTGAAGGTTGGTGGGTGGAAGCTCCCAGGGAATGGCAAAGTGCTCTACTCCCTGCTGCTCTGCAGGTTGGAGACTTCTGGGATTATTTGGGACAGCGCTGACTGGAGCAATTGGGTTTTTTCCCTGTTTTCTGAATATATCTTACACAGACAGAGGAACTTGAGTGAGCTTGGAGCCTGTGGGTCTGGAATGCTGCAGGTCCTGAGCTGTGCCCAGAAAGGGGTTAAGCAGATGTTCTTTGGGGTTAGGAAATTAATCTGGAACAAGATCTTCTCCAAGCACTGGGCCCAGCTCTGCATCTGAGACTTTGTGACCTATATCTTGTCTCTCTAAGCCCGAGAGCACAGAACCCTTTAACTGCACGAGCTGGAGCCATGCCCCGGGTGAGTGACTCCAGCTGGCAGCGAGGGCAGGCCAGCAGTTCCCCTGTGTGACGTTTGCTTGGTTTGGGGGAACAGCCCTGTGTGTCTTCTAGGAGCACACTCCTCTTGTCAAACTGTCTGCCTTGGAAAACAGCTTTTTCACTGGCCATGCTGGTGTGGCCTGGGCTCCTGGTGCTGAGCAGTCCCTGGTTAATTGTTGCCTGACATGTGACTGTCACCACCGGCTTGGCGAGGAGCCCGGCTGCGTTTCCAGCCGGAGCGGGGATGGCTTATGTCAGGGAGAGAGGGGAAGCACCACCAGGGAAGCTGCCTCGTGAGCCTTGACAACCTCCTAAGTGTGCAAACAGCGGTGGGTTTGTTCTGGGATGTTTTTGGGAAGGCAGCAGAACTTGCTGCTGGCCCTTGGCATGGTCACTGAGGATCAGGGATGTGACGAGGGCTCTGTGCTGCAGTCCCTGACCTTTTGTGTGTTCTTCCTTCCAAACAAGACCCATGGAGGGGCAGTTTTACTGCTGAGACCAGACCTGCAACGCTTCTCATCTCCCCCAAAACTGCTCAGGCCCAGGGCAGCCAAGAGTATGTTGTGATACAGCTTTGAACTGAAATTCATGTTTTGGGCAGCCAAAACACAGAGTTTGTGGGGCCTCTCAAACTAGGGCAGGCTCACAGGGCTGCGGGGCCCAGTCAGACTGGCTCTTGGTGAGCCAATTTGTCCATTTGTGTCCCAAGCTTTGGCTCTTTCAAGCCATGGCCTTGCTCTAGGCTGGCTGGTTGGGACTCCAGGGAAATGGGGAATGGCTGGAGGGGAACACAAAAGTAGGATGAGATGTGGGAAGAGCTTCTGCTGGAAGGTGCAAACCTAATCTTCCTGGGATCTCTGAGCTGAGTTAAACTCAAATTATAAGCTGGTGTCCAGGTAGTTTATTTTATGGTCTTGGGGGTTATTTTAGCCTCCTTCTTGTTAAGTAATCAGGCAGGTGATTCAGCTTTCCTGTAAATGAACAAAGCTTTGGAGGGGCTGCTGGGTGTGCCAGGACTGAGCAGGCAGCATTAAAATCACCGGAGTAACACCCGTAAGATGAAAGCTGCCTCTTGTGCTTGATAGCACGCCAAGCTCAGCATGAAGCTCTGACACACTGGAAATTGTTAGGATACACTTACTAGTTGGGACATGAACTTGCATACGCCTGGCTGAGCTGCTCTGGCATCTTGATTTGCCTTTAATGAATCTTGACAGGCCAAAGGGATGGCTAAAAGGGGTGAGCCACCCTGATTAAATTCACGGGGACTGCTGCAGACTGTGCTGCCACCTCCTCTTTGGGGTCGGCTGGTCTTTGCTTGGTCACTGGAACTGGGAGGGGATGTAGAGGGCAGAGACCAGCCCAAAAAATGGGGT
The DNA here is from genome assembly GCF_024509145.1 of Vidua macroura. Taxonomy (NCBI): domain Eukaryota; kingdom Metazoa; phylum Chordata; class Aves; order Passeriformes; family Viduidae; genus Vidua; species Vidua macroura. The sequence continues at coordinate 3,424,870 of NC_071595.1, read as the reverse complement.
CAGGAAGGCTCTCCAGGCCAGAGTGGGGAAGGCAGGGAGAGTAGACACTGCACTGGAGGCAGAACAGCTGATCATGTGCAGTCAGATCTCTAATGCCAGGGAATAAGTAAAGGAGAGCCACCCCCAGCTGCTGGCAGGGCTCAGGATGCTTTCCAAAGTGACCTATTTCCAATGGATTAGCTTTTTATTTTACTGTCTTGCACTGGAGTGACCCGTGTAAGCGCTGGGAGTGCTCCTGCTGTCCCCAGGCTGCTCCAGGAGCTCCCTCCTACCTCTTACTGACTCTGTCTCTGTCTCAGGTTGTCCGTAGCCGCCTGGAAAAGAAGGGAATCCCGGTCCACAACGTCAGGCTGAACGGCTCAGCAGCCAGCCATGTCCTACACCAGGACAGCGGCTTGGGGTACAAGGACCTGGACCTCATTTTTGGGGTGGATCTGAAGACCGAAGACGTTTTCCAGCTGGTTAAAGATGTGGTCATGGATTGCCTGCTGGACTTCCTCCCTGAAGGTGTCAACAAGGACAAGATCACACCCATGACCCTGAAGGAGGCCTATGTGCAGAAGCTGGTGAAGGTGTGCAACGAGACCGACCGCTGGAGCCTCATCTCGCTCTCCAACAACAGCGGCAAGAACGTGGAGCTCAAGTTCGTGGACTCCCTGCGGCGCCAGTTCGAGTTCAGCGTGGACTCCTTCCAGATCATCCTGGACTCGCTCCTGCTCTTCGGGGAATGCTCGGAGAACCCCATGGCCGAGAACTTCCACCCCACGGTCACCGGGGAGAGCATGTACGGGAACTTCGAGGAGGCCATGGAGCACCTGCGCCACCGCGTCATCGCCACCAGGAACCCCGAGGAGATCCGGGGCGGGGGGCTCCTCAAGTACTGCAACCTCCTGGTCAGGGGCTTCAAGCCCAAGTCCGAGGTGGATATGAAGGTGCTGCAGAGGTACATGTGCTCCAGGTTTTTCATAGATTTCTCTGACATCGGCGAGCAGCTGAGGAAGCTGGAGTGCTACCTGCAGAGCCACTTTGTGGGCATGGAGAGCAACAGATATGACTATTTGATGACCCTGCACAGGGTGGTCAACGAGAGCACGGTCTGCCTCATGGGACACGAGAGGAGGCAGACCCTGAACCTCATTGCCATGCTGGCTGTGAGGGTCCTGGCTGAGCAGAACATCATCCCCACCGTCACAAACGTTACCTGCTACTACCAGCCAGCCCCTTACGTCAGTGAAATAAACTTCAACTACTATGTGACCCACGTGCAGCCCTTCCTGCCTTGCAATCAGTCTTACCCCACGTGGCTTCCCTGTAACTGAGCCAGGACAAACTCCAGGGTCTGTCCTCCAAGGTATTTCTTTGCCTTGGGGGGTTGGGAGGGTAGGGAGGGGGAACAAAATAAAACCTACCAACCTTCCTAGAACTGCAACGAAAGGAAACTTCCTGGACTCTTGCTTGAGTTTCTCGATCCTGGGATTGTTGGGACGAGCCTTGTCTGCTGTACACTGTGATGGGAAGTGCAGTGTTATGGAAATGACTCCTTATGGAATTGTGGAGGCAATGGGGCGGGTGGGGTGTGTGAGGGGAGATTGTAGAATTACGCTAAGGTAGAGCTGCACTGCCCTGAAATGGATCTGAATTGTGGTTTGTTTTTTTTTTTAATGCAGGAGGTGTTATGGGTGTGCAAACTTGTGGTTTCTGCCAAGAGAAGCCAGGGTGGCTAATTCCTTTGAAGGACCAAAGAATCCTGTTTAAGTGCCTGTAACAATATAAACACAACTGTACTGTAAACCTTTATTATTTTTTGCGGGGGCTGATGGCCCAGAGCTTGAGTGGGGAATGTCTGAAGAGGAAAATGTTTCTGTTGTGGGTGGGGAGGGTCGCAAGATCATTTCTTATCCTGGCTGAGGCCAGAGCAGGTTCTGTGTCGCTGAGGGGTTTGGGCATCACTTGCTGCCTGTGAAGGACCAGCTGGAGCAAAGAGCTGCCAAAGTGGGGCTGCATAACCCGGGGGGGATTGGAATGGCTGCATGGAAATGCCTGAAACTGGGAGCACTGGGGAGGGGGGGAGTGCAAGGTGGAAAATGCTGTGCAGGGCTTGCTGGAAAAAAAGGCAGCAGGGACCTACATGTGGATTTCTTCAAGCTCTCAAGTCTGCAGTGCCAAAATATAGTAGAGTTCCTAAATGATGAGGCAGGTGATTTGCCCAGAAGCTTGCCCCAGGCTGCCATACCTAATCCTGTATTTTCTAGGGGAATTTGAAATGCTGCTCTTCCAATTTTTTTTTTTTTTTACAATTTTTTTTTTTGACATGCAGTGTGATTTTAATGCACAAAGCCACAGGCCAGCTGGGCCATTGGGAAAGGTGAGGCTTGTCCTTTGAAGTACAAACCATCCAGGTCACTGGTCAGTCATTTCCAGCTGTGGCTCTGTCCTCCAGGGAGGTGGACAGGCCTTTTCCATGCTGGAGATCATCCCTTGGGCAGGTCCTATCTCCAAAGCAGCCTATTCCCAGCTCTGTGATTCCTTGTGTGAGCCACTGATAGCATTTGAAATTCATTCTCTAGCTAGAAATGGAGCCTGGGGGCGGAAAGGGGGGTGAAGTTAGTTGGCCTTAGGGAAAAAATGTCTTCTAAACAGACCTTCTGGTGTTTTGAGGGTTTTGGCTCTCTCAGTCCAATGTGGCTTTGAAGCTGTTGAGTGTCCGGAGCACAGAAGTTTTTCACGGAGGTGCCTGCGCTACTGCGCCCGCAGAGCTCTGGGCAGGCAGCAGGCATTCCCTAGGGATGCTGCTCCGGGAGCACCACGGCTTCCTGGTGCTGCCTCCCAGTCTGACCTACTCGAGTATCTTTACTAACTTCTGGTTTTTTTGGTTTGTTTTTTTTTTTGGGTTTTTTTTTTTTTTTTTTGTTTTTTTTTGGGGGGTTTTTTTTTTGGTTTTTTTTTTTTGGTTTTTTTTTGTTTGGTTTTTTTTTGTTTGTTTGTTTTGTTTTGTGGTTTTTTTTTTTTTTTTTTTGTTTTTGGTTTTTTTTTTTTTTTGGTGACAAAACTGTAATAGCCGGGCAGATTGAAATAAAGACTAGATCCTTGGAATGTGCGTAGCCAGATTGGTACCTTTTTTGGGGTAGGGGTAATGTGGACGGGGAGTAAGGGGGGGTGGCTCTTCCACTTGGCATGAGCTAGCGTGGCTGGAGCTGGCCCAGCTCTGCTCCCTGCAGGGCTGGAGCTGGCCCAGCTCTGCTCCCTGCAGGGCTGGAGCTGGGGGAGTGGCACTGACCCTGTGCTGATTGCAGGTTTTAGCTGCCTCCCTGCAGCTCAGCTCTGCCTTCATGGCACTCCCCAACTCCCCGGAGCCTCATCCCTGTGCTGTGAGCTTGGGATTTCCCATGCAAGGTAAAACTGGTTTGGGGCTGCTTTTGAGAGCCTAACTGTGCCACTTCCGTGGCTTCGAGGAAGATGAGATTTTTTTTTCTTGCATTTGAAACTGAACATAGATGCCATGTAGCATGTTTTTTACAGGCTGCTCCTACCCACAGACACACTAAACTGAGATTCCCTCCTTCCCTTTGAGATGTCCAAGCAGATCCCCTACAGCCAACAGCTCGACAGGGTGACCTACCATTGAGATTGCACTTTGGCTTTATGGAGTGTGTGTGGTGGGACTCTCGTGAGTGGCTTGAACCTGAATTTTTCTAGACCTTGCAGTGATACTGTGCTGCCCCCTCCTGTGAGGGGACAATTGGGAGATTCCAGTAGCTTGAATGGCACTTAATTTCTTTTTTTTGTTGTTGTTGTTTTGTTTGTTTTAAATATCTTTTTTTTTTCCTACACCTGTATCACTTGTCATGCGATGGGCTTGACATAGACTCACTAGATTCTTTAGAATCTGTTACAAATAAATACAGTGTATTCAAATTTGTTGGATTATTTTTGCTTGTCCATCTGGGTGGTGTGACGAGGAGATGACCTGACCCTGTTTCCACCAAAAGCCAGGCTCAGAACCAACTGGGCACCTCAAAAGGGGCAGGCTGAACCCCTGGCTCTGGGTCTGCCTGGTGCTCCCCCAGCCCAGAGTAGCTCTAAGCCTCGGGAAGCGCCATGTCTGTCGTCAGGTCCCTCCTGCAGCCCAGGGATGTTTCTGTTTTAAACACTGTTCTTTGGTGTTCTTTGCTGGAGGGGGAGGGTGGCTGGGGTGGCAGCCTAGTGCCTGTGGTGGGGGTGGCACCAGGACCCTCCCTGCTGGCTTTCCACAGCTCCATCCCTGCTGCTGTGAGCAGCAAGAGGTGCCTGAAGCCCTCGGGCTGGGTTCTGGTGTGCAGCTGACCCACCTGCAGGCTGCTTCCTCCTGGAGGAGGAGAGGCTGAGGGCTGGGAGGGTCCTGTCCCAGGAAAAGCCGTGTGCTGCGGGTGGCACAGCTGGCAGCCGGGTGCAGCTTCTCCAGCCCTGGCTGCCCTCCAGCCCAAGATGAAGTTTCACTTCCCCCTGTCAAGCTCCAGGCAGTTCTGGTTCCACTGCCACAATGGAGCTGACGATGTGCCAGTCCCTCTTCGGGACAAACTTGTTGGCTCTGCATCTCCAAATTTTCACAGTCCTGGGCCAAAGCTTCCCTCTGACAACAGGGCTGGGATGTTCAGGCTGGGCTGGCACTGTCACAGTCCCTGTCCCTGCTTGAGTAGGCTCTGCCTTTTGCAGGGCTCATTTCTCTCCAGACCTGCTGGATTTGGGAGGTTTCCCTCTTTCTGGCCCAAACCCAGCATGATCTCCTGCCTTTTCCAAGTGTGTCTCACGTATGGAAGCAGCTCTGAAGCATCTTAGTCCCTCAGCTGTCTTCTGTGTGGGTGGCTGGCCCTGCTGTGGATGTGTGGTGAATAAGCTGCTGCCGGATTTGTGACCGTGAGCAGAGCAACAAAAGCCCTGACAGAGTTGGCTCAGCATTGTTGGCTGGATCACACCATACAAAGGGATGTTGGTGGAAAGTGCTCGTTGTGATCAGAAAGGAGCTATCAATGTTTACGGCTGAGATTCCGATCCCTCTTTTGTTAATTGTCAAATAAAAAAAAACCCGATATATTTTCTCACAGCCTGTAGCCTGTCATTATTTTCCTCTTTGAGCAGAGGGGGTGATGGGTAAGTCAGGATGTGCCCGAGGCTCTGCTGGGTGAAATTCAGACTCAGGTGCTGCTGCAGTGCTTCCCTCAGCATGGCTCTGAGCTCAGGCATGTGTGGCAGCTGTTCCTTCCAAGCAGCTGTCTGTAAATGCAGTGCCCACCTCGGTAACTGGTGCTGGGAGCAGGGAGGGTGGCACGGTGGCACAGTGCTGCACGTGCCCGCAGCCCCTCTGCACAGGGCTGTGCCTGCTCCGGGCTGTGGAAGCATCCAAAAATACTCAGCCTTGCGGAGCAGGATCACTCCTGGGGCTGGATGCAGCTTTTTCTCCTGGAAGGACACCTGGCCGTGCTCCAAGCTCACTGAAACGGCAGGAATTTGTCTTGACTCCAGCATGCAAGAAGCATCTTGCTGCAGCCCTTCTGCTTCCAGCCGTCCCTAATCTGCTGGCACCAGCTCTGTGCAGGCGGCTTGCTAGACCCAGCATGGCATTTAAATTTTATTTTAATCTCTCTATTTAGCTTTTTCCTTGCAGTGTGCCAGTGTTTCTCTCTGGCTGCCCTCCTCCTCCTCCTCATCCCTGGGTGTGAAGGCTGCTCCTGGAGCTGCTGCAGAGGAGAGAACAGCCTGTCTGTGTGACTCCTCTGGCCATTTATAGCCGCACTCGGGGCTGCTGCGCCTGCTGCCAAGCACGGGACAAACGCTCCATTGATGTGTCCCTTCCTCGACGGCTCCCGGGCCGGACTGAGCTGCCCAGGGATGTTACAGCCCCGCTGCCTGCCCCGGGCCCGGGGGAGCTGACAGCTGGGCAGGCCTCTGCTCTGTCACTGACCCGACCCCACCTCCCGGCCCTGCTGCCAGACCGGGCTCAGCCTTTCCTGTTCCAAGGAGGGTTTAAGCTCCTGCTGGAGCTGTGCAATACCCTGGCTTGGAACAGGCACACAGAGCTTCGAGGACAACCCCAAGTGTGCTTCTGAGAGTTGTCCAAACTCTTCCTGACCTCTGGCAGACTCGGTGTCATAACCACTTCCCTGGGGAGCCTGTTCCAGGGTCCAGCCCCCTCTGGGTGTAGAATATTTTGTGTGCACAGGCAGAGGAACCTTTAAAAAGCTTTCTTCCCCTTTTTACATGGAGTATTTGTTCTGTTCAGCTCTAAACACAGGTTGCCACAGACCTCTTGGCTAACAGCTCCATGATTTCCCTGACAACCACCTTCTCTCACCTCTAGCTTCTTGGATCCAGCCTGGAATGAGCAGCTCAGGCATTCCCGTCCTTCCTGAGCCATCACAAGAAGAGATCAGCTCCTGCAGAGCCTCTTGCCTACTCCACAGCATTCCAGCTTCCCCCAAACTCCCAGCGTGCCAGATGCCTGCTCTTCCCTGCTCCTTTTCTCTGGGGAATGACCCACACGTGGCCGAGCTGCTGCTGGGCTGGAAGGTGCTGTTGGTTTGCTGCTCCCTCACCTGGGTGGATCCCCGGCCCGGACACACATTCCAGCTTGTAGAAACACGATGGCTCTGACAAATTTGATTGAAATCCTCTGCTGGCATCCCGAGTTGCTCAGGGGAATGATTGACAGCCATGGCAGAGGCGTTTCCTGAGGAAAGGAGGAAAATAAATCAATTGCCTTGTCACTGCAACCTCGAGAAGTTGCACAAGCGAGCCGAGAGAGGCCAAGGACGGGTTGTCCTTGCACTCCTTTCCCCATCCCACCTGCGGTGCCAGGGGGAAACAGTGACATTCCCGGGATGGACGAGGGCTGGAGGGTGGGACGGTGGCCCTGGAGCGGGCGAGAGGCTGGAGAGGAGCCCAGGGAGGCGCCGGGCGGTGTGAGATGTGTTATCTCTCCCTATGCAGGTGAGAACTCGCATTTTCGCTGCCAGCACAGAGCTCAGATTTTCACTGCCAGCAGCTCGGTCCTTTCCCAGCGCCGCGGCCGTTCCCCCCCTCCCTTTGCTGGCAGATGGGGACGGGATGGGGACACAGCCCCGGCTGGCTGGGATGGTTGATCCTTGCCCTCTCCACCACCGCGGTGTGTTTACCCTCCTTATCTTGCCGCTATCAAAGCCCGGGCTTGGCTGGAGCAGTGTCACCCTGCCTTCAAAGGGGAAGCCAGCACTCCCGGGCTGTTTGCGTGCCCTATATTTCTGCCTTGTAATCCAAGGAGGGGTTGGAGGTACGGACACCCCTCCAGCCCTCCTCCCTTCCCCCCGCAGCCGGCGTGGCTGGAACAGCTGATTACTTTAAGCATCCCTCTACTAATATGTAATTACAGGAGGCTTGGGCTGAAATCCCGGCTGAATCTGCGTGTCCGTGCCGTGACTCACCTAACGACTGCTCCCCTGATGGATCCTGGATGCATTCCTTAAAGACTGGACATAATGGTTAGCATGCCACTCACAGTCACCCTTCCCAAATGTCACCAGTGTAACGAGTTCAGCCAGTTCCTGCCTCTGCTCCTACTTCCCTGGATGGCGCTGGCACGCTCCGATGGCCGATGCACCCGGGCTGGGACCCCCCTTCGCAGAGGGGTTTGCTAGCAGGGCTCGGGAGTAACCGGTCCCTCAAAAGATGCTGGTCTGCCCGGGGGTGTTTGAGCTGAGATCAGAGACTAAAAACCCCAAACCGTGGACGGTGGGAAGGGAAGGGCAGACCCAGCCCTTCCCTAGGGTGACAGTGAGGGCTGGGCACGTGTGTGGCCTTCTCCCGGCCGGGGCTGCTCCCAGCACCAGCAGCTCTGGGCTTTGGGAACGTGCCCTTCCAGAGAAGAGGGGAGCCTTTGAAGACAGCCTGCTCGTTTGGGCAGGGCGCTGCCGCTCCGCTCGTGCCGTGCCGGAGGGTGCAGTGAGTAAGAGCATCCTCAGCAAGGGCCCACGTCAGAGCTGAGCTCAGCCGGGAGGGACCAGGGCCCTCCGCCCCCACGAACGCCCAGGGAATCGGAGATGGTGGCACTGCTAATGGCAGTAATTGCCCGGTGGTTATTGAGCCGATGATTTGTTTTATCCAGGCGGGCTGAGTTACCCCATCAGCCCCGAGGCCATCCCAGGTGTGCAGAGAGCCAGGAGAGACCCGGGGATGGCACAAGCACGGGCTAGGGGGTGGAGGGGCAGCAGCCCTGGCGAGGAGGGCTTGGGGCTGCTGAGGGGTGAGAAGCTCAGCAAGGCCCGGGATTGTGCAGCCCAGAAATGCAGCAGTGTCCTGGGGACAAGGGCCTGGCGTGCCAGGACACGCGGAATGGCTTCAAACTGACAGAGGGAAGGGTTGGATTGGGTATGAGGGATAAATTCTCCCCTGTGAGGGTCCCCTGGCAGCTTCCCACAGCCCCAGGTGAGGGCCAAACCCACTGGCAGCTGGGCGGAGCCAGCGCCTGCCCCCAGGGCAGGTGATGGCAGAGGCTGGTGGGCTTTAGGGGAGGCTCAGGGCTCTGGGTGCCAGGGCTCGTGTCTGTGGGCAGCCAGCTCAGCGGCTTCTCACTCACCATCACGTGTGTGGGAGGAAGAAGGCTCATCCCGCGGCTGGCGCTCCCTAAACCTTGGAAAGCCGAGATTACCGGCATTATCCCGTAATTGAGGAAATCCCCCTCTCATTAGCCCCTCACTGGCTGCAGCCTCTTCCCTTCCCTTCTTCCTGCTCGGGGCGGGGGTCCCCACTGCTCCCCCGTACCCTGGACCTCTCCAAAGACACCACCAGCCCCGAGTGGATCTGGGAACCCAATAGCTCTGCGGTGGCCACGGGGCTTGTCCCAGCTCCCAGCTCAGGCCCCTGAGGGCTGTGGGATCAGAGGTGTTGGGATGGTTTTTCCCTCTCTGCTCTCAGGGAGGAACTGCCTGTGTTTGTTCCTGACTGCTGGGGGTGAAGCTTCATCTTCTGCTCCCGGTTTTCTCCTTGGTGGAGCTGCCAGCAGGAGCCTGTGGTCACTGCTGAGCCTGTCCCTGTCCCTGTCCCTGTCCCTGCCCTGGCTCCAGCATGGCCCTGAGGAGGAGGAGGAGAGGAGGAGGAGGCTGAGATAACCAAGGAGCTCGGGCAGCACAGAATCCCAGTGCATGCCAGGATTCAGGGGGTGACAGGAGGTGCTGCAGCACAGCCAGCGCAGGAAAAGCCTCGGCCTGGGGGGAGCACCCTGCTCTGCCCCAGGACGTGGTTCAGTGTCCCACTGCGGCATGGGGGATGTGTTCTGGTGTAAAGGGCTGCCAGGAGGTGCCACCTGGCAGAGCCTAAATGCCAGCACAAGGGTTTGGGCATTGGGAAGGGACACGGAGCCCAGCAGAGCTCAGCACACCCTCGGGGCTGGCACCACCAGCACCCCTGGATCCACAAGGTGCCCCCTACTCCTCATGCTCGTGGAGATGCATCACCCCAGTGGGAATTGCCTTCTCACCTTGCCAGAGGGGCTGGGGAATGCAGCTGCCACCAGCCTGGTGTCACAGCTGGGCAGGACAGGGCCACCCCTGCAGCAGGACAGCCCGGAGAGGGCTGTGGGGTAACCGGACAGGGCTGCTCTGGGAGTCCCCACGTGTGTGTCACACACAGGGAAGACCTTTTAACTGTCCCCTGGGGAGGAGGCGCTGGGGGCTTTGTGCTGCCCACCTGCCTGACCCCTCTGCTCCAGCCCAAATCCCTGGAGCTGTGTGTGGTCAGCATGTGGTCAGTGTGTGGTCAGTGTGCGATCAGCATGTGGTCAGTGTGTGGTCAATGTGTGCCTATCCCCTGCACGGCTCTTGATGTGTCCCCAGCGTGATAAGGACAGCTGAGATAAGGACACAGGTGTCCCTGCGCTGTGCTCCAGCTCGCTGGCCCCAGCATGGGGGTCTGACCCAGCCTTTCCCTGTATCCAGCTGTGCCCACAGCTGTCCCCTAGATCCCCACTGTCACAGCCCCTGTGGCCATCCTGTGCTGGCCCATCCTGGTGCCCGAGCTCGGTCCTGCCTCATGCCATCCCTGCTTCGTGTGCCCAGTGCTTTGCCCCTGCTGCATGGTGGGGTGAGCTGAGCCTAGAAATTCCTTTCCCACCCCTCTGAGCCCCAGCCCAGCAGTGCAGCACCCCTGCACCACCAAACAGCCCCAAACCAGCCCAAAAGCCAAAGCAGGAACGGGATATTTGCTCTCAGAGGCACTGTTGGAATTTCTCCCAGTGACTCCATGGCTTGGACAGCCCCAGCTGGAGCAGTAATAAATCCCCCTTGCCATGCCCTGTTTTTCGGGTATTTCAGGATTACATGAACCTTTGTTTTCTCCCAGGCTGGCTCTGTGTGCAGAGCAGGAGGCTGCAGCCCTTTGGGGCCATTTTTGTTCATGGCTTTGGGGTTATCAGAGCCCAGCAGGGGACAGAGCCATGTGAAAATGGCTTTGGGTTAAAATGCAGTTACAAGCTGGGGGAATTGGTGGGTTCCTCGAGCCCACGAGCCACCGTGAGTGTGAATATGGTGCTCTGCTTCACCTGGGATGGGCTTTACTCAGGTTGGCCCCAGCCAACCCTGCACTTGTGCAAAGCCAAGTGAGGCTTTTAAACTGACCTTGGGGGAATTTTGCTGCCTGCTTTGAAAAGCCAGGGCAGCAGGAGGACAATAACGTGGCTGTTTCCCCCCCAGATGGATCCCTGCATGTCCCAGGCTGGGCTGTTTTCACAGAATCATGGAATGGTTTGGGTTGGAAGGGACCTTGAAGACCTTTTCATTCCACCCCCTGCCATGGGTATCCTGTGCCAGGGCCTCACCACCCTCACAGGGAGGATTTTCTTCTAAAATCCCATCTAAACCTACTCAGTTTAAAGCCATTCCCCTTTCTGCCACTTGTCCTTGTCTTCTTTTGCTGCAAAGCTCTCAGCAGCTCTTCTTGAGTGGAAATACAGCTTCAGCTTGGCTGAAATTCTGGCAGAAAGTGGGGATTTGGGTTAAAATCCTGGGCTGAAAGCAGAGCAGGTGGTGGGAACTCAGAGGGTTGAGATTCTGGGAGCTCACAGTGCAGCTGAGGTTTAAATTTAGGATGTTTCCAGGCTGGTGAGCAGATCTGTGGCTCAGCCTTCAGACTTTGAGTCCCAGTCACAGGAAGGATTTATCAGCTTTCAGGAAGAGGGGAGTGGGGAGAACACATCTCTGTGATCCCCTTTGGAGGGCTTTGGAGGATGAGCAGAGCTCTTTGGGGCTCACCATGGCACAGAGTGTCCCAGCAGCGGGAAAAAACACCAGGACCTGATCCAAAACCCTCACTGGGAATTTTTCCATCTGCTGCACTGGGCTGTAGATCAAACCTTGGGTGACCTGCGGGGCTGACACAGGGAGAATGGACTTTTGGGGTTTGTTTAATGTCACTGGGGCTGGGAAAGGACGTTCCCAGCCTTGCTCCTGTCCTCCCTTTGTTCCTGGGCCGGGCATTGTAGTGCAGAGCCCCAGCAGGGGCTGTGCTGCCCCTGTCTCTCCGCCTTTTCCTCTGGCAGCCGGCTTGGAGCTGCTGGATTTTGGTGCTCACCAGGATTTTCAGGGAGCTTCAGGACTGTGCAGGTGCTGGGGGTGGCCGTTCTCTGGGGTCTCCAGAGCAGGGGCTGGGGATGCAATGCCAGCATCTCCCTGGGAGCAGAGGGGAGAGCGCCTTCCCCAGAAAAGGATCCACTCCCGGCTCTCACAAGGCTCCGTGTGTCCCATGGCCCCAGCCCACTGTGGGCAGGGGATGCTGGCCAGGAAGGGAGCTGGGAGCACTGGGATGAGGGAATGGCCGCAGGAGGAGGGTGCTGCTGTGTGGGATTTGCCCACAGCTTCTCCTCCAGGCAGCTGCTTCCCCCCTCGGAGCGGAGTTATCAGAGCTCTCCACTGGCAGCGATAGCACAAGGACACTCCTGGGGACACAGGGACCTCGGGGACAGGCTCCTGGCTTTGCCTATCACAAGGAAAGAGCTGAAAACAGGCAGGGAAAATAAACCCAGGGCTCCATGTGGGAGCCTCGCTGGCATCAGCAAAACTTTCCATGGAAATCGGTGGCACTCGGGGACAAAGCTTCACCTCCGGGACACACGGAGGGGACACACCTTGTCCCCGCATCCTCTGGCCGCTGTTCGGTCACCCAAGAGACTAAAGCTTTGTTGATGGATGGGATGCTGGTGCTCCCCACGGGAATGGGTTTTTATGTGATGTAAAAGGGGCGGTATCCCAGAGCCGGGTATGGTGCCCACCCCGGGAAGCCACGGCCCCACAGCCATCCCTGCCACCACGGTGCTGCCAGTCCCCGTCCCTGCGTGTCCCTCCGGTGCGTATTTTTCTTGGCAGCCCCCGGGCAGGAATGTTTCCCGCTGCCGAGCGAAAGTGGAGGCAGGAATTGCTGGAATAGCGACAGGCTGAGTAACAGCGCTAACTTTATTCTCCGAAACAAAGGGCAGTATCCCGGCGCCGGGCGCTGCTGCCGCTCCCGGCCGTGCGGGGGCCGGCGCCGGGGAGCGCCGCGGGGTCCCTGCCCCGAATTCCTGTCCCGGTGACCCCCCCGGGCCCGGGCCCCGCCACAGCCCCCTCTGCTGCTCCCACCGGCCAAAAGCGCATTTCCAGAAGCAAAGAGAGGCTGTAAAAGAGCACAGAAAGGCGAGATTTCCCTCCGAGGTTTTCAAGCGGCTTCTCAGGGTTTCTACCTCTGCAGGTGTATCCCCAGCCTGTCTCCTAGGATTTTGGGGGGCTGCGAGCCTGGTGTAGACATTAAAGAGCCCTGAGCACCCCGTGCCCGTCCCCCACGGCCGGGGTGCTGCAGATGGGGGGCTGACCTCCCGTCTGCCCTTCCCGGGTGATTTCTCGCTGGGGAAGGGGATCCCCTCGTCAGAGCCCACAGACCCCACGGGCTGTGGAAGCACCTCCTGCTCTGAGCAAGGTGCAGACAGGCAGAGATCATCCCCTGGAATCCAGCCCCGGGGCCGCTCCCCTGCAATCAAGAGCTTTGGTCAGAGCAGGATCCGTCCCTGCGAGCAGCCTTGGTGCCAGGGCCGGCCTTGGCTGCAGGGCTTGGGGCAAGGCAGCGCTTTCCAAAACAAATATTTGTCCAGCGCAACAACACGTGGGAAAGAGCAGGAGGATTTACTTCCCCGGCTCCAGGGGGAGGTTCCCAGGGAGCTGGACTCGGCCGTGGGGTTCAGCTGTGCCCTGACCTGTCACTGAGCTGAACTGCTCAGCTTTTGAGCCTCTTTATGCTCCGTGGGTTTGCACAAAATGGGTTTTGATTTGCAACCCAGAGGGGAAATCTCTCTTGGATGGATTCAGAAAATCCTTCTGGACATGAGGGAGGGGGTGTTGAGGGAGAACTGGGACTGCACCGTGCTTGGCTCTGCCCTGCCCTCTGTGTTAAAGAATCTCAAAGAGCCCAAATCTCCCCCCAAATCCTCCTGTGTGTGAAGCTGAGCAGGGTTGTGCACTGGCAGCCCTGAGGTGTTGGAACACCCAACAGCTCCGGGGCTCCCCAGCTCCTTCTGCTCCTGACCTGGAGCACCGAGGGTCAGAGCTCACTGGGGATTGAGGCACGGAAACCCCGGGGTGAGGCCAGGGTGATGCCTGGCTGCTCCCACCAGTGCCCAGTGAGAGCTCTTCCTCCTCCTCCTTCTCCTCTCCAAGAGCATCAGCTGTAAGGTGGAAGTGTGGCCTGCTTGTGGTCCCGCTGGATGCCAGTCCCTGTCCCTCTGTGCTTTATTGCAACGCGTCCCTCTGCCCGTGTGGGGATCACAGAGCCTCTGGCAGCTGTCAAAACCCGGGGGTGCCTGCTGCACCTCCAGGAAACCCCCCGCACCCCCTCAGCAGCACGGCTGGAACCCGTGTCTCTTGGCTGTCCCCAGGGGTGGTGGCATGTCCCAAGCACGTTGTTCCCCCCGTGCCCTGCTGGGCTGACACGGCTGAGCCAGGGCTTCCCCAGGGCTTCTCCATAACGGGAGCTGCTCCCGGCCCTCTCCCTCCTGCTCCTCTCCATAAGAGGCGAGACGGGGAGAACCGAGAGGAGCCTGTGCCTGGCTCTGCTCCCTGGATTCCTTTCCTGCCTGTCACTGACCGATTTAGTCCCCAGCGTCAGCCTGGCCGGCCCATTGGGTAGGCGCGGGGTTGGCACGGCCCGGGGATATCGCTGGGACCTGACGGTGGCACTCATGGTGCCCAGGGGTCCCGTGGGGGGGGTGGGCACAGGGCTGTGCCCGGGGTTGTTCCCACCCAGCCAGGCCCGGGGTCCTGGTGTCCATCAGCCCAGGGGAGGATGAGCACCACACGATGGAACTGGGACGTGTGGAAACCTGGAGCTGTCTCTGGAAGGGAAACCCAAACCCCAAATGTGTCCATTTTGAGGATTATGCTGCTGCAGTTTTTAGGAAATCTTCACCTGCAGTCCAGCGCTCAGGGATCTCTGGATCCTCCCGAGGGAAGGGCTGCGAGCAATAACTGGTGCTTTTGGCAATTAGTCTCATTAAACCTCTTAATGAATGTGATCAGGTTACAGGGCTCCCGTCTTCTCAGAGTGCTGGGGATTAGCGGGGGCAGGGAATGAAGCAGGCAGGGGAGGGGGCATCCCTGCTGCAGGGCTGGGAGTTGGGCTTAATACCTACCTATCCCACTTCATATATTCAATTTTATATATTCATTATAAATTAGAGCATCAAGGTTGCAGGGGGAATCTGTCCCACTCCCCCAGCGTGAGATGGGACAGTGAGCAAGGTAAAACCACCCACCAGCACCTTGCCCTTTGCTGTACACATCATGGAGCTATTTTGGGGGCCATTCCTCACTGCTCTGCCCTTCCCAGGACTTGCCAATCCACAGATTTGGCTGCTGTGGCTGTAGGGAAGCCCTGGTGCTGAAGGGAAGGGGCAGGTGCAGGTCCCGGGGTGCTTGGGATCCATTCTGGGGAGGAGCAGGAGGAAAATTCCCCTCTGCAGGGGACACAGCCCCTGGAGGAGGCGCCGGATCCTGCCCGAGCTGAGAACGTGGAGCACCTGTGGGCCTTGGGAAGGAGCAGCTGTGGCACAGGCAGAGGCGTGTGATCAGATTAGGGCAGCCAGGACTGAAAACAGAGACGCTGCTGCGTGGTGGGAAACTCAGGGGTGATCCAGGCAGGCCTGGGGTGGAGGTGACAGGCAGGGATACCTGAACCTTGGAAAATCGTGGCTTGGGCAGTCCTGGCTGTGCCCAGCTGCAGCCTGACCTTCCTGGAGGGAGAAAGGCCTTAAGAACCCACATGTGGTGGCATTAATTACCCTGTTTAATTAATTACCGCATTTCCCTTAAAGGATTCCTTGGCAAAGGGGCTCAAATGCCTGGACAAATCTGCTCTGAGCACCCAAATGCTTGGAAAAGGGCTGTGAGGAGGGGGGTGAGGCTGACTAAGACATTTTCTACTGTTCATCACCCAAAAGCAGAGGGTCTGTGGGGGGACACCATGGTGCAGCTGTGCCAGGGTGGGCACCACAGCCGAGCCTCATCCCATCTCTGCCAGGCCATGGAGGGCACGGGGCAGACCCCAGGAGAGGTGGCAGACCAGGCTGGTGCTGGGGCACCCACCAGGCTCACAGGGACCCCGTGGCACAGCTTTGCATCCTGCTCCAACCCTGCCCAGCTCTGCAGCACCCCCGACCCATCCCTGCTCATCCTGCTGCCAGCACAGGGGCATGGCACTGTCCACAGCCTGCCACCCATCCCTCAGGGATCCCCTGGGATCCCAATCCACGGGGGCTTCCGTGGTCAGAGCAGGCAGGACACGAGCAGGGGGAGCCCTGTGCTGGGCCGGTGAGTCCGGTGAGGGTACGGGGACTTGGGCTGGGCGTCAGGAGTCGGCGGAGCAGGAATTAGGCACATTAACTTGCAGGGCAAAACAACCCGATTGCTGAGGTTTAACGAGATCAGTGACTTAAAGAGCTTTAGTGGGGAAGAGAGAAGTGGACCAAGAGGAGCTTAACACAGTAAGGTGAGCACAGGGCATCCAGGTGCCATGGGAATGGCTTCCGAGGCCTGGAAGCTTCCCAGAGCCACAGCAAGACCCCTGGAGCTCTGGGGCAGGGGGTGATAAGGTGGTGAGGACAAGGTGCCCACGTTCAGGCCCTGGGCAGCTTTCCCCACCTGGCAGGCCTAGGGGACAGAACTGAAAATAAAGGATTTATGGGCATTTCTCAGCTCCCCTGAACGGGGATGAAGCACAAGGCTGCTGGTCCCAGAGGTGAGGGAGTGGGAAGATGGAAATACCGTGGCTCAAAAGGAGACAGAAATACGGCCAGGTGGGTTCCCAGGTCCGGGTCACAATCCCAGCCCCTGCAGACCCTTCTGGATGCAACTGCCCTGGTCGAGGAACAGGATTCAAAGTCCCTGGGTGGGACTTCCAACCCCGCACGAGGCTCGAGGGGAGCCCAGACTCAGGGCTGGAAGGGATTAATCAGAGGCCAGGGGGGCAATTCCCACCCTCTGGCACTGTCTGGGGCTGTGATCGCCTCTTAGAGGAGGAAGGGCTGGAGCGGGACCGGCGGGTCCGGCCGTGCCGGGGCTGCGGCGGCGGCGGCTCCCGCAGCGCCCTCTCGTGACCGCAGCGGGGCGGGACCGGCTCCTGCCGCTGTCCCCTGTCCCTTGTCCCGTGTCCCCTGTCCCTTGTCCACTGTGCCCTGTGCCCTGTCTCTGTCCCGTGTCCCCTGTCTCCTGTCCACTGTGCGCTGTCCCCTGTCCCCTGCGCCCTGTCCGCTGTCCCCTGTCCCCTGTCTCCTGTCCAGTGTCCCCTGTGCCCTGTCCGCTGTCCCCTGCACCCTGTCCGCTGTCCCCTGTCCCCCAGTCCCCTGTCCCTTGTCCCTTGTCCCCTGCACCCTGTCTGCTGTCCCCTGTCCCCTGCGCCCAGTCCACTGTCTACTGTCCCCTGTCCCTTGTCCCCTGTCCCCTGTCTGCTCTCCCCAGTCCCCTGTCCCCTGTGCCCTGTCCCCTGGCCCTGTTCCTGTCCGACCCTCTCCATCACCCTCGCCCTGTCCCTTTACTGCCCTTCATCACTTCTGCACTACCTCTGTCCCCTCTGCATCACCCTCCCACTGTCCCTGTCCCCTCTGCATCACTCTTGTACCATCTCTATCCCTCTTCTGTCACCTCCCCACTGTCCCTGTTCCACTCCATCACTCTCACGTGGTCTCTGTCCCTTCTGATCACCCTCCTGTTGTCCCTGTCCCCTCTCCACCGGCCTCCCACATTCCCTGCCTTCCCCCTCTGCCACACCAAGCTCCTGGAGTCAGTTCAGCCCCGGGCACTTTCTGTCCCTGCCCGTGGGTGCCCGTGCCCCTGTGTCCCCCTCACACCAACTCACTCCGTCAGGCCCAGCCCGGAGGAATTATCAGCAGAAAGGGGAGAAGCCAGGCTTAGGTATTAACACGTTAATTTTATTTTTCCCAGAAAGTCTGTAACAGAATAATCCCATAAACCCAACAAGTGTGGGTGCCGTTTATGTAACGGTGCTGGCAGGAGGGCAGGGAGGCTCGGGGTTATGTAAATCCCTCTGCTCCCCAGCCACCGAGCCACCGAGGGATGTGGCTCCTGTCCTTGTGCTGGAGCTGCTCTGTGTTTGCTGTCCCCTGATGGGTGCCCCAGACGGGCCCAGAACCCCCCGGCAATGATGGTGTCGGCTGGAGATTCCCTGCAGGGTGTCCTGGCTGCTCCCACCGAGGAATGCAACCCCGGGCCAGCTTCTATTTCCTTTCAGTTCCTGTTCCTGAGACTTCTCACTCCAGCATCAGCCTGAGGAGCTGCTCCAGTCCAAAACCCGTGACCACAGCTGCCCTCCCCTTCCCTGGTGCAACTCAGCTGCCCTTTCTGCCCCTCCTGCTGGACACGGGGACACCCCAGTCCCCGGGAGATGGAGATGGATGTGCCCCTGCCTTTCCCATCCTTTGAACTCCTGGGGGTGGCATTCCCTGGGCACCTGGGGCAGACAGGTATCCTCATCTCAGCCCTTTGGAGGGTGGTGAGGAGCCTTGGGCTCTCCTCACCGTCCACCAACCCTCCTGTGCTCATGGACTGCATCAGCCTCCCCTGTCCTGGAGGAAAATGGGAATAAGTGTCAGAATTGTAATGGATGTCATGTTCCAGCTGAAGATACTCCAGGAATACAAACTGGGATGAGACTCTATCCTTACTGAAGGGTGGGGAGCAACCATCACACAGAGGGATTTTTAATGATTTTGGCCTTTCTGGTTTAATGGAGTTGATTTATTATACATTTAAGGTCTTTCCCTGCATTTCCTCTAAGTCGGTTCCACTCTAATCAGGTCAAAAGCTGATTTGCAAATAATCACCAGAGAAAGGGAAAAAAAAATCAAGGGATTTAAGGCCAAGCTGTGCATTCCATACTATTAATTGAAAGCCAGGAGAGATAATGTGTCTCTTCTCCTGGCTGAGACCCCTAAGCTGCTCTTAGCAGCAAACTCTGCTCTTGGCTCTGGGAATCACCTTCCGGCTGGGATTACACATGGAAAAATCTCCCCTGGCACTGGGGAGGGAAAGGGCAGGAGCTGGGGAGCACCGAGAGGTGTCAGAGTACTCATAGCTCTGCACCAGGCAGCACAAAAGCAAGAGCTGTTTGAAACCTGGGATTAACAGGGGAAAGGCAGAGCTCTGGAGCAAAGGCAGGAGGGGAGCTTAAATATTTCCCTGCCACCTATTTTCTGCAGATATTTATGTGCAAGCTGTGTCTTGTTTGTCACCCAAGTTTGCCTTGTTTGTCACCTTATGTGAGTTTTTCAGGACAGACCATATCTGCAGATATGGATATATATATATATATATATATATATATATATATATATATACACAGTGACATTCTGCTGCAAAAATTCTGAACATAGTCTTCCGCATCTCCCCACACACTCAGAGGAGGGAAGAGGTTGATAATCAGAGAAATCAACTCTGGTATTAATTACATGCCATTACCAGGGCTTATTTGCTAATCCCCATTCTAATCACCCTCCCGGTTATATTTCAACTAGCACTTCAGGACACTGCACGTCATGAATAAAATATATATCAAAGTTTATTCCAGAGCACGGGCAGCACAGTGCGGGCAGCGCAGCCAGGGTTACACAACAGACCTGCTGTCACACCAGTGGAGGCGCGGCACATTCGGACATCAGTGAAATCGCCCCCACCTCAGCCCAAACCCGGGGTTTTGGCTTTTTAAAATTTAAATAAATAGCGAGGGGTCAGTGAAATCCCCCCCACCCCAGCCCAAACCCGGTGTTTTGGTTTTTTAATTTAAATAAATAAAGAAATAAATAGCAGGGGGTCAGTGAAATCCCCGCCCCCACCCTAGCCCAAACCCTGTTTTTTGGTTTTTAAAATTTAAATAAATAAATAGCGGAGGGACTTAGGTTTTCCGGGGGATTCATGCAGCTTCTGGGGAGCGCCATTGCGGAAGCTTGGCACGGCGGAGCAGGAGCCGCTGGCTCGGGTGAGGGACGGTTACCCTGGGGGTGGCGGCAGGGGACGGAGGAGGAGCAGGATCGCGGGCCTTGCCAGCTGAACTTCTGCAATTCCCGGCGGGGACGGGCTGATTCCATCCGGACCGAGCGTCCGTCCTGAGGCCGGCTCAGGGCTGTGGGACAGCGACGGGGACAGCGGCACCAAGGCCCTGCGCAGGCTTTCAGTCCGGAGGGAGATCCTTCATCCCGGAGAGGGATCCTTCATCCCGGAGAGGGATCCTTCATCCCGAGCCCATCTCCACCTCCTCGCGCCTTCCTGCCAGCCCGCAGCCACAGGCTCTGCCACCAGGTGACATTGGGTGTCCCCAAGGACGCTTGACGAATGTCCCTGCTTGGTTTGGTCAGTCACGGAGCAGTCCCAAACTCCGCTCGCTGGGAGTGACCGGTGCCAGCGGATCCCGAGCCCCGGTCTCTTCCCGCTCTGTCCCCGCGCGGGCTGGAGCCCGAACCGCTGCCCAGGGGTGCTGCAGGCGCGGTGGCCCCGAGCCCGCTCGACTCTCCGCGGAGGCTTGCAGGGGACACGTCAGGGCTGCCCCGTGTGAGTCACAGTCCCAGCAGTGTCCCAAGGGCTGGGGTCCCCTCCTGGGGCCGTGCTGCTCAGGCGGGGAAGGGGCCCTGCCCCGAAACCTGCTGCCTTCAGGGAGGAGGCGACCCCAGACCGAGCTGGGGGTGCTGGCAGCAGACTCCTCTATAAACACCCCCAAACCTGGCAAGATCCTCCAGGGATCCCAGACTCTGAAGGGTCTCCCAGCCCCCAGGGAGGTTCTCAGAACCTGCTGGGTCCCCCAGCCTCATTGTGTCCCCCCAGCCTGTCAGTTCACTGCACACCCGGACCCTGACCCTGCAGGGTCCTTCGAGCACCGCAATCCTCAGGGGTGCTCTCCCCACCAAACCCCTCAGGGCACCCCAAGGTCCCCAGACCCTGCTGGGTCCCCTGGAATGCCCTAATACCACAAGGTCCCCTATGGAACCCCAAATACCCCAAAGTCTCCCCCCATCAGACCCCTTGGGCCACTGCTGGGGTCCCCAGGCCCTGCTGGGTACCCCCACGCCATAGAGTCCCCAGGACCCTGCAGGATCTCCCTGGCACCCTCAAGGAAGCTTAAGCCCTTCCAGCCTAATGGGTCCCATCCCAGTGGACCCCTCAGACCAACTCCAAGACATGTCCCCAGACCTCCCCCACCCCGCAGGATCCCTCTGGGACCCCCAAATCCATTGGGTTCCAGCCCATTGGATTCCCCAGACCCTGCTGGGTCTCGCCACCCCTGAAAGGGTCCCCTTCACACTCTGCAGAATTCAACTGTAACCCTCAAACCCATCAGTTCCAAACCCACCAGACTCCTCTAAAGGACCCTAGACCCCATTGGGTTAGCCCACACCAGGTGGTCCCCCAGATCCTGCAGGGTCCCCGAGGCCCCTCACACTCACCAAGGTGCCCCCGACCCCAGGACTCCCAAACCCACCAGGTCCCATCCCAACGGACTCCCCAGGACTACCTGAACGACCCAGGGCCTAGTGGACCCCCCCACAGCACTGGGTCCCACAGTTCCCTCAGTGAGCCCAACAAGGTGTCCCTCCACTTTCAGAGCCCCCAAACCCCCTGGGTCCTCACGGCTCAAACCCCCTCAAGTGCCCCAGACCCCTCCAGCTCCCCAAACCTCCCATGTCCCCACCATTTACACTTCCCAAAACCCTCTGAAGGACCGGATCCCCCCCACCATGGGGTCCCCCAGATCCTGCAGGGTCCCCCAGACCCACCAAGGTGTCCCCCACTTTCAGAACCCCCTGGGTCCCCACTCATCAATCCCCCTCGGGTACCCCAGACCCTTGCAGCCCCCCGGCAGCCCCGCAGCCCCGCCGCCGACCCTAGGCGGAGCCACGGGTGGCGGCGGGCAGGCGGCGCACAGGGGTGCCCGCGGCGGCCCCGCGGCTCCGTGCGGGAGCCCAGGGCACGCAGCTGCGGAGGGCGCGGGCGGCCGCGAGGAGCGCGCCGGGCCGGGGCCGCGGGCGGCGGCGCAGCCCCTTCTGCAGCCGCTGGCTCTGGGCCGCCAGGGCGAGCTGCGCCTGGGCCACGCCGGCCCCGAGGCGGCCCAGGGTCTCGGCGCGGGCGGCCAGGCGCAGCTCGGCGTGCAGCAGCGCGCAGTGCACCTGCCGCACCCGCCCCTCCAGCTCGGCCGCCGCCCGCCGCCGCCCCTCCGCCGCCACCAGCCTCCGCCGCGCCGCCGCCAGCTCCACCGCGCCCGGGCCGCCGCTCTTGCTGTCGCCGGCGCTGCCGCCGGGGCCACCGCGGGACGGGCGCTGCGCGTCGCCGCCGGTGGGGCTCGGAGGTGCCGGTGCCGCCGCTGCTGCAGCCATGGGAGCGGGAGCGGCGGCAGAGGGATGCGGCGGGGATATATAGCCCGGGGGCGGTGCTGGCGGCGGCGGCTCGGCCCCGACGGGGGCGGCTCCGGCACGGGCTCCGCACCGGCACGGGGGAAGGGGGTGGGGGACACGCGAGCCCGGACCGGGACGGCACAGCCCGGGGCTCGGTACTGCATCGGCACTGCACCGGCCCCGGGCTCGGCGCGGCAGCGGGGCGGGGCACGGCCCGGTACCGGACCGCTATGAGCTCGATCCTACACCGGGCTCGGTAGGGCACAGGTGCCGGCGTTGATGGGACCCCGGGCTCGGTACGGTACAGCCCTGGCTCGGTATGGCACCGTCAGGGGCCTGGGCTCGGTATCAGTCCCGGGCACCGAGCTCAGTACAGCTCGGTACGGCACCGGCCCGCTGGCGTTAGTGGTGCTGGAAAACTGCCCTCCTTGGAGGGGTCGGTGGGAAATGCGGAGCTGGGGACGGCTGGGATCACTGGGAAACGGTGAGGAGGGGAAGGCTGGACTGGGAGGGGCTGCGGCCGGGGCGTCCCGGGCACAGGGGTGTCCCTGCTTGTGCGGCTGTCACAGCAGCGTCGCTGCCAACGTCATTGTCATTGTCCTTTACACGGTATTGATACAGCTGGGAGCAGGCTGGCGGGGCAGGGGGCTGCAGGTGGGAGGTGCCGCTGCCACCTTGCTCTCCCCAGAGCCTGTTTTTTGGGGTTCCTCCTGTTGGAATGTCATCCTCATCGGCTGCATCTTCGTGTAGCTGCGTGGGTCTCACATCGGAGCAGTGGAGATGACAGAAACCAGGTGTCAAGGTTTCATCCCACCCCCAGACTGGAATAAAAGCCCAAGCCAAAAACAAAACCCAGCCTAAATCTGTTTCAGGCGGAGCCACACCCAGGCCTTCAGTGGATGTCGCCCACGGGGCTGGTGACATTTTTGCTTTCCTTACCTTAGGAGGAAAAAATACCCCATCTCTTGTGCTTTGCATCACATTCCTGCTCCTGCCAGGCTGCCACACGTCTGCCAGGCACCGGAGCAGCGTCAGCGGCTGCTGCGTCATTCCTCCGGCCCCCGCTGCCGGCTCGAACCATCCCCCGGCTGCCAGCGCCGCCCCCCGCCCGGGGTCGGAACGCGGCTCCGACCTTCCCCGGAGCTCCCCACGCTGCTCTCCAGGCCCTGGGAAAGCTGGAGGCCGGGCTGAGCGGTCTTCGTCTATCTGACACAAATGCTGCTCGAAATGGGGTGTGGAAGTTGAGGCGTGCTGCTCCACCGTGGAGTTAAAGCTCTTTTCGTGCTTCCTCTGCCCCCAGACCAAAAAAACTGTGGGGACAGGAGGGAATTAAACAGAGCTTCCTCCTCTCTCATTTTTTTGCTCTGATCTGGTGGAACCCGGACTCTCAAGGGTACCCCCAAAAGGGAGAAGGGCCGGGGTGTGACCTGCCCTGAGCTTCCCCCGTTCCCCCAAAATGAAACCCCGGAATCGCCGAGTTTAGAGGGAGCTCAGGAGGCCCCTGCTCCGTCATTGCCTGCTCAGAAAATAAACGCTTTTTTGGGTCACCCCCCGTGTCTGCCCTGCCTTCCCTGCTCCAGTCCCTGCTCCAGAGTGAGAAAAGGACATGGACAGGGGAAGCAGCTGTGCCTGGGCATGAGTATAAGAAATAAGAAGGTGGACTGGGGACACTGGGCAGTGAGGCTGAGGGCGAGCCCCCCGGAGCAGCCGTGCCTCCAGGCAGTCCCAGCACATCCCAGTAGCGAGCAGACAGGGGCTGGTAAATGCAAATTGTAGAAAAAGACAAGAAATACCCCTGCCCTGAGGTCAGGCACAGCCTGCGTCCCCAAAACCCTCCGGCACTGCAGGATTTCTGCTCGGGCTGTCGAGCTATTAATGATTTAGCAGAGGAGGCTGCAATTAGCAGCGCTCAGAATAAACCTCGGTGGTACAAAAGCCCGGTGAGAGCTTTGTTCTCCCTTTGTTCTCCCTGCCCTGGAAGTGCCCCTCTGCCGAGCCACCAGGCACTAGGACGGGACACCGGGACTGGACACCGGGACTGGACACCGGGACGCGACCCCGCCCTGCGTCCTGCGGCCAGCGCAGTCCCCGGCATTCCCCCGGGACACGAGGATTAGGGATGCAGGAGGGCAGAGCCCAGGGACGTGCAGTGGCCTCATCTCCAGCCTCCGCGCTGGGATGTGCTCCAGAAAAGCGAAGCCTTGTCACAGGCAGCAATAATTAATGTCGGTGCCCTCCCTCCCAGCCTCTCCCCAGGTTTTCTCCCGGGTGTTGCAGTTACCAGGGCAGGAGGGACTCAGGCGCTGCTCTTTCATCCTGGTAGTTTTAGGCAAGGAATCGTGCATCAGGATTTCAGGGTTAAGCCCCAGGGCTGACCCAGCTCCCTGTCCCACCACACTCTTGGAAACTGGCAGCAGACTCAGTGCACCGCTGCCGTTCCACCAGGCTCCCTCCCTGCTGCCGCCTTCCCAGTGGGATTTTTTCCTTTCCTCCGAACCTTCGGGGCAGGATCCGACCCCCCAGGAGTGAATCACCGGCTCTTTGGGATAGGGACACCTCGGGACAGGGATCCTCGGGGAGCGAGACTCTCGGGATGGGGACACTCGGGGTTGGCCCAGGGATCCTCGGGGCGGCGATCGGCCCCGGCAGGGGTCCCTGGGACCCGGACCTGGGAACGGGGGCTGCTTTGGGGCACACACCCGCGGGGCGAACGCTCGGGGGGCCCGGGGTTCGTACCCGGGATTTGTACCGGGTTTGTGCAGGGTTTGTACTCATGTTTGTACCCGGGATTTGTACCCGGCTTTGTACTCGGAGTTTGTGCCGGGTTTGTACCTGGGTTTGTGGCAGGGTCTGTGCCCGGGGTTTGTGCCCAGTGTTTGTGCGGGGTTTGTACCCGGTTTGTACCCAGGTTTGTGCCCAGTTCGTACCCGGGTTTGTGCCGGGTTTGCGCCCGGCCCTGCGCACGGAGCAGCTTCGCCCGCCGCGCTCTGCTGTCCCTCGGCGCGGCCCGTCCGGGTCACGTGGCGCACCTGGCCCAGGTGAGGCGGGGCCGGACGCGCTCCCGGCTCGCAGGTAACGAGAGCCCGGCCCGGCCCGGCCCGGCCCGACGCGACCCCGGCCCCCGCCCCCAACCCCGGCCCCGGCATCAGCCCCGGGCCCGGTCCGACCCCGCCACCGCCGCCCGGCGCTTCGCGGTCCGGCCCGGCCCGGCCCAGCCCAGGGGCAGCCGCAGGCCGCGACCGGCAGGGAGGGAGGGAGAGAGGGAGGCAGGGCACGTCCGTCACCCCCGCACCGGGATCCCCCCGGCCTGCCCCCGCCAGGCGCCCTCGCCCTCCCCGTGCGCCCCGGGCCCCCCGGCACAGGGACCCCCGTGTGGGGACAGCCCCCGCCGCCCCCGGCTGTCCCCCCTGTCCCCGCGCTGTCCCTTCCCGCTGCTCCGGGACCCTCCCCGCCCTGGCCCTGCGCAAGGCTGGTGGCAGTCGGAGCTCTTCCGGGGGTTTTGGGTCTCCCTGGTCCCTGCTGGTGTCGGCTCTGATTCCCGGGGGGCGCGGTGGGAGCTGTGCAGAGCAGGACAGGCGGGTATGGGTATGTTCCTGCTGCTCCTACTGCCAGCTTCTCCTCCCCCCAAAAATCCCCTGCCTGGGGAATGGTGGGGGCCCAAAAGGTAGGCAGAGGGAGCTCCCTTTGGTGCTCCGGTGGGTCTCCCCTTTTCCTTGCCTTTCGTTTGGGAGGGAAAAGGGTCAAACTTTGTTTGCCTGCCCCGTGGAGGAACCCTGGTTATCAGCTGGAGCGAGGTGGGTGTTTTGGGCCAGGGTCACAGGGGAGGGTTTGGTGAGAGGCAGTTCCTTGGGCAGGTTGTTCCTGTCCCAGA
This sequence comes from Vidua macroura, assembly GCF_024509145.1. Classification (NCBI taxonomy): domain Eukaryota; kingdom Metazoa; phylum Chordata; class Aves; order Passeriformes; family Viduidae; genus Vidua; species Vidua macroura. Next base: position 3,399,086 of record NC_071595.1, on the reverse strand, counting down.
GAGCTGGGAGAGGGATGCTGGGTCCCCAGGGATGCACAGGGACAATGCTGGATCCACATTTACCCTGGGCCGGGATCTCCCTCCCTCCTGCTGCCAGCAGAGCAGTGGGGAGCAGGAGCCTAGCAGGTGACTTCCACCTCCTGGCAAGGCAATTAGGACACTTCCCAGCTGTGGATGCTTCCACAGAGTTCAGAGAAGCTGCAGCAGTGTGTAAATCCTGTCTGCTGGATTTAGGAGACTTTCCCTAGCTGCCAGCAACACCAGCAGCGTGGTTATTGTCAGATGGATGTGATGTTGTTCAGGAGATTCACAACTTAACTGAGCTTCTTTAAAACTTTCCAAGGAAATCCCGCCCTCTGAACAATGAAGATCTTGGACCCTGGCTAACTCTGAGTCCTGCAAACCCTTTGTGGATCATTCCTGGCTCCTCTGGAGCAGATGCTGAGGCTCTCTAGAGGGATCTGCAGTCACTCACAGTGCCTGTGTGAGAGCAGAGGAAGCTCCCAGCCATCGTGTGAGTAACACTTGCATGTGGATTTTGGTCTGAGCATTTATTTATGGCTGGGGGTTTTAGTCCAGCCCGTTCCTGTGCTGGGGAAGTTGCTGGATCAAGGAGCTGTGTCCTGTCTGTGCTCCTGAGGAACTTTTCCATGTGGTCCAGAGGTCCCAGAGCTGTGATGGGAATGGGCCAGCCCAGAGGTGTCTCTGGCACCTGTGCCTGCAGGTCTTTCCCTTAGAGCTGAGATAATGCTCCTCTCTCTGTCCCAGGTGCTCTGAAATATCAGAATGTTGTCTGTTGTTATGTAAAGGAGTGTTGCTGTGCAATGCAGATGTTGGGTCTCCCAGTGAGGCCTTGGAATGAAAAGAAACATCCCAGTAAGCAGTTCCCAGTTCAGCTCAAATGTTTTCATTTCATGGTGTTTTTCAGTCTGTTTTTAAATTTTGAACTGCATTGCAAAAATGAGGAAGATGAGGGGAAAAACCCCTGACTTGTTCTGAAGTGAAAGCAATCAAAACTCTGCAGTGATGCTTAGGTGAGGGAGCTCTGCCTGCTCTGCACTGAAATTGGAGCATCTGGGGCTTTTTATTTTGCATATTGCCCAGGAATGTGCAAAGGGAGCTCCTGGGATGAATTTTCATAAGGTAACAGAGCCAAAATATTCCTGGAAAGCAGCGGTGTGCTCTAACTGCCTGGCTTTCAGCCTGGGCCTGTTTCTTTGTGGGGAAAATGTGACTATTGGTTTAAAAACCAGGGAAAAAGAGGCAATGCTCTAACAAGGTCAGACAGATTTATTTATTCATGCTTGAAGTGCCCTATAGAAAGTCCGTAGTAAAACAAGAGCAGCCCTACAACAGTTACACTATGGCTGGGCTCTCACTGCTTATTAATTACCCTAATTAGTATTTAAAAGGATCTCTTGGAGGTGCAAGCAGTGTTAGCCAAGAAGCCTGGAAACCATGGAGAATTCTGGGACCCACCACAGCCTGGGATAAAGGCAGAGCAGTAGAAGTGGAGAGTGACAGCCCTGACCTGACTTTCCTCACATCACCCCACGCTGAGCTTTAATAACAAAAAGATTAAAACCAGGGAAAATGAACGTGCCAAAGTGTGAAGGTTGGCTCTGTGCAGAGAGAATGTGACAGTGCTCACTGTAAAACAGTTCCCTCCTGCCTGCAGACCTGGAGGGGCTGTGCTGGCATGGTCTGCTGTGGGATTTCTGCTTCTGTAGGGTTTGTAAAGGTTTTGTTCCCGTGAGGGGTGATTTGAGACCAACTTGTTGACAAGGTCTTGTCCTTAATCCAGATGAAGACATCAGGTTTTCATAGGGAAGTCTTTGACATCACCCGACCTTAGCATGACTGGCAGAAATCATTAGTGTTGGTAATGCTGTCATTGCTAAATCCTCTAAATTGAAATAGCAGCAAATAACGTGGAGTTGGAATTGGCACCTTGCATAATGATGGATTGCTTGTCATCTCCTCCTGGGCACGATGTGTTTTGAAATGGATAAGTGCTGTCAGGGCCCAGCCTAATCCTGAGGAATGCAAGACAAAGGGAAGTTGTTTAAAAAAAGATACTTTCCCTTTGGAGCCCGTCAGTGGCTCCACCTCCAGCTGTGCTGCTCCTTCATTGCTCTGGAGCTGACTCCTCTTCCAGCTGCGTGGAGGAAACTCTTCTGAAGGTTACAGGGATTTTGATGTCTGGAAATAACCCTTTTAAAGCATCTCTCTTCTGATGAGAGCATCTACCCAAAGGAAGCAGCAAGGCTTGGGTGGTGGGAGAGCCCCGGAACGCGGGCCCTGAGTGAGAGCAGCACGAGTCCTGACGCGAAATATTCCTGAAAACCATTGCAGTGTTGGCTTTGGGAATCTCTGGCTGTCAGATCCCTCTGTGCTGATGGACAGCTCGCTGAGGTGGGACTAGTGGTGGCTGGGTTGCTCTGGTTTGACCCCCTGTGTTCTGCAGGTGCCCGAGTGTCGAGCCATGCTGGGCCGGAGGAGCCGCCTGCCCCCCGAGCTGAGCGGCGCTCAGCAGCAGGAGCAGCCCTGCCAGGAGGCCGTGCCCCTGCGGGCACGGGCAGCCAGGGACCCAGATGTCAGCCTGGAGGTGTTCAGTGGCTCCACGCCCGAGATCAAAGCCAGCCGCAGCCGAGCCCAGCAGATGCGGGACAGGAAAGGGCGCAAGGCCGAGCTCAAAGACCCCAACGGCCGGGAGGCAGAGACCATCACCTTCATCTCTGGGACAGCAGAGGCTTCCCCAAACCAGAGCTTCTGCTGCTCCTCCCTGTCTCAGGCCTGGAACACATACAAGGCAGTTTTCTGTTGCATAGTGACGTGTGGGGGCTGCTTCCAGGACTGCAGTGTCTGCATTCCCTATCCGGGGCCTGCTGAGACCTCCACAGATGATGGGAAGAACGGAGACTACAATGGGCGGCTGCCAAACAGCCCCACCAACACCTCTCCTGCTGAGAAGAACGGGAACCAGATCAAAAAGTCCAGCATGGGCAGCAGTTTCAGTTACCCAGACGTGAAGCTGAAGGGCATCCCTGTCTATCCAAACAGGAACACCAACCACCACCTGGAATCTGATTCCTGCTGCAAGGAGCTGCTGGAGAAGCCCTTCAGGAACAGCATAGAAAAGCCGCCGCTGCCCAGCAGCCACCGGAGCTCGGAGGAGTACTATTCCTTCCACGAGTCCGACGTGGACATCAGTGAGCTGAACGGCTCCATGTCCAGCAGGCAGATCGACGTCCTGATCTTCAAGAAGCTCACGGAGCTGTTCAGCGTCCACCAGATCGACGAGCTGGCCAAGTGCACCTCGGACACCGTCTTCCTGGAGAAGACCAACAAGATCTCGGACCTCATCAACAGCATAACTCAGGACTACAACCTGGACGAGCAGGATGCCGAGTGCCGGCTGGTCCGAGGCATCATCCGCATCAGCACCCGCAAAAGCCGGGTCCGGCCCCACATCTCCATCCCGGCCAGCCAGAGCCATGAGGAGAAGTCTGGCCGGGGCAACGCGCCGGACAGCGGGAACGAGACAATGCTGGAATCCATGGTCATCAGCCAGGACGGTACGGGGGGTCCCTGGGGGTCCCTGGGTGCTGCAGGAGGGTTGTCTCATCAAAGCCACAGAGATGTGGCACTGCAGCGGGGCTGGAAGCTGGTCTGTCCCCAGTGGGCTTGTTCTGCTGGGGTGTGTGAGTGGAGAGCTCTGCGTCTCACCCTCCTACCTGTGCTGTGGCTTTCTTGAACCTGTCTTTCCTTGCCCATGAGGTTTGTGCTGAGCAATAGATGGGATTGTGCTGCTGCTGCTGCTTCTGCCTGTGCTCATCTAAGGGAGGCAGAAAAACGGTGAGTCAAACTGAACTGGTAGGACCAGACAAGCTGCTTGTGCCCGAGGATGTCCAGTTACTCAGCTGGCTCTCTCCCATGTGCTGCCTGGCTAATGCCACCCTTAGACTCCAGTGACAGTGTGTCCTCAGAGCCCAGACCTCCTCCACACAGTGAACATCCCTGCAAAGAGGAGGGAAGGGCTGTTCCACAGCACCAGTGCTGCTGCTTCTTCCTCCTTGTGGGAGCAGCCTCAAGTGTCTGAGCTCCAGAGCAGGTTATAACAGAGTTTGTTGTAGAAAAGCCTTGAAAAGCTGAGTGTGGGAGCAAGGAGATATCCAGAAGTAGCAGAGGAAACCGTGTGGGTGTTGTGCTTCCCAGATTAGCAGGGAGGCTGCTCCTGGGATTTAAGGACACGTGGCTCAGACTATCCGGACAATGGCAGAAGCAGTGGGAAGAATGAGATTCTGCCTGTCCTGTTCCCTGAGGGTGTTCCCTGACAGGGATCCTTAGTGCTGAGTCATCCTGTACCTCATCCTCTGCTGACTCCTGGCTTCCATTGCAGAGCTGGCCGTGCAGATATCGGAGGAGACCCCGGCGGATGTGATGGCCAGGAACATGAGGCAGCACAGCAGCGCAGGTAATGCACCTGGCTGGGCGTGGCTGCAGAGGAGAGCCCTGAACCTCCCCTCTTTCATGTCCTCACTGTCCACAAAGGCTGAGCTGACCCTGCTCCTCAGGTTCCCCTCAGTCCTCCTGGGCTTTTGGAGTGATGGAGCTCGGACACTCGCTGGGTTGGTGGATCTTTCTGAAAAGGGGTGAAATCCAAGAGTGGCATGTTCCCTGTCCTTGCACAGGACCCGACCTGAGAGCTTTCAGTCTCTCTGTACCTTGACAAAGTTTGGGGCTGAATTTGGGGTGTGACTGCCAGAGGTCACAGCTGGGTGAGACTGGGAACAAAAGGAACTGTGCAAAAGGGAAGCAGGCAAGAGTGATGGGCTGCCCCAAGCTCTGTCCTCCCAAAGAGCAGCCCAGGGCTACAAGACATGTTTCCTCTTGCACAGCAGCTCTGTCCTGGGAGATGGCTGCAATGCAGGCAGGGCTGTTCCCTGCCATGGCTTTGTGTGGCTTTCTCCTCCCTCATGGTACACAAAGCCTTTTGTGGCAGCTGCTTCCCCACTGCCAGGCTGCTGTGCTTTCCCTGGGCTAATGGCACCATCTTTTCTCTTTCCTCCCCAAGGCTCTCCAGCCAGCAGAGATTCCTCTTTCCAGGACACAGAGACTGACTCGTCCGGGGCACCTCTCCTCCAGGTGTACTGTTAAAGGACCCAAGCAGCAAGAAGGCATTCCAAGCCTTTGCTGCAGCCACAATCCTCCTCCTTCCATGTGGAGTGTGCTGTGCCATGTTTGATTATTTTTTTCTCAGTCTACCCTGATCCTTATTGAAGCCAGATTCGTCCTGCTGTCTGAATTTCACTGGATATTTTTGGGTTTTTTGGACAATCAAGGAAGCAAACTGCAGAGCTAATGAACTTGGGAGGTGGAATGTGTGCCCAGGGAGGAGAAGATGGACAAGGAAGTAGCAGAGAACTTGTGCCTCTGTGATTTCTGTAAATCACATTTAGCTCCAGCAGCCTCAGTGGCTCAGCCCTTTCCCTGCTTTGAGGACCTGTTGTACAGTTCTGCTTCCTGTCGTTGCCTGAGTGAACTTGGATGGGGAATAACTGTGTGGTGTCTCTGTGCTGGTGCTGATGTTGAGGTGCGGGCTGAGATCCTGCTCTCTAGGGACCCAAATCTCTATTTAAAGTGCCTGTCTTGGTCCCACAAACCCAAAGTCTTCTACTCATGGTGTTTTCAGTAGGCAGATCTGCCTTTCCCTGCTGAGCCTTGGTGTCACCTCCTGCTGCCTCGTGAGGAGAAGGTTCAGGTTTATGGGGTTCATTTAATTTGTGGCCTCTTGGCTTGTGTCCTGAGACGGGGCCAGTGCTGGGGGCTGGGGTGTCTGCTGGGCTGCCCCTGCATGAGCAGACTCTGGGGATCAGCTCTGAGCTCTGCCAGCCTGGTGGCACCCGGGAGCACACACTGACCTGCCAGCAGCTCTCCTCACCCCTCTGCCCAGCCCTCCTTGTTTCCCCTGGGAGAGCCTGGAGCAGGTGAGGGGAACACTTGATTCACTCCTAACTTTCTGTGCTTCAGAACTGGGCTGTTTGACTGTTCTGCTGAAAAATCCCTTCCAATCCTTTGGTTTGCTTCAAAAGGAAAGGCTCCTGAGAGTGTCAGCAGAGGGTTTGTGAGACACTGCTAGTCCCTGCCTTTCCCTGTGGGCACTCAGCACCTTGTCTTTCCCTTTGCTGCTCTCTGGAAGGCAGTGGGAGCCAGGAGATGGGCACTGCTATCCCGAGGGCTCAGTGCCAGCTGACCTGGAGGGCTGCAGCAGGAGGAAGCTGCATCTGTGGTGTTGTCACTTGGTTGTTTATCACAAAGTAAACACATCAAGCCATGGGACTTGTTTGGAGCTTTGGGTGCCCTTGGACACGAACAGAAAATGCTTCATTGAATTTACCAGCCGTAGGATAAACACACCCACTGGATTTTGGGGAGAGGGAAGCCCAAATAGGCCCCAGGCTTTGGTGTGGACCATAGTTTTGTGCCTTAGATGCACTGGAATATGCCTCAGTTGGACTGAAATGTGCCTTAATTGAACTGAAATGTGCCTTTATTTTATAGCTTGTGATTGCTCTTCAGAGGTTTGGGCAAGGAGGAAGGATTTAATTCCTCTCACGAGTTCTCAGGCTTCTTTAAAAGGCCAAAACCCTTTGAAATGGACAGTTCCAGTCCCTGTTAGAGCCTGTTTCTGTAAACCACTGGCTGTTTTCAGAGTGTGCTTCCAGAAATCAGGGGCATTACTGAGACCACACCTGGAGACACTGACAGAGATATTTCAAAGATAAAGGGAAGAGACTGAGTCTTGGATTTGGTTTCCTCTCCCTGCTTTGTGTTTAAAGCTGTTGGTTTATGAGAAATTGAGCTTATACAAGGAAAAGACAAGAAGCAAGGCCAGGCTGGGACTCCCAGGGGAGCTGTGTGAGGTCACCTCCTTCCGAATGCTGCCCATCCTGAGGGACCTGCTTGGCTTCTGCTTCTCATGGGTTTGTACGTCGTTATTTAGACAGGTTTCCTCAAAGCTGTTCTCTGAGGTGTCACATGGGTCACACTGACACAGCTCCATGGGCTGTGCTCTGGAGATGAGGGGTGAGCTGGGCTTGCAACGAGCTGCAATCACTGGTACAGAGCAAATACACATTTTTAGTGGTTAGTCTGGGTATGAAGAGTGAGCGTGTGGGGATTAAACTAGCCAAGAAAACCCCAAGCCCCCCAGAAACTCACTAAGAGGCAGACTGTCAACTCGATGGTCCCTGAAGCTGGTTCACCTGTGGTGTCTTTTGGGATTCTTTTGCACTCATTGGCCTTAAATGTTCTGGTTTCGTCTTTTTTATAAAGTAAAAGTTGTGCTCTTTACTGTGCTGTGACTTTTACATTCCTGTTTTCATCAGCCTGGGGATCCTGGGGTGGGGGTTGCGCAGAGGGTGGCTGATCCTGCAGTCCCAGATGGACAAAGACATTTTCATCCCTTTGGTAGCTCCAGGGGGATCCTGAATGCCAGGTTGGTGTCTGGATGCAAATGAAGGAGCCTCTGGGGAAGTGTTTGTTGTCATGCAGGGAAACTTGGACCTTCCCTGGGCAGTGATGCTGGAACTGAGCTCTGGAAAAGCTGAGCCTGGGGAGAGAATTCCCAGGTTGTCCCTGTGATGTCACCGGCTCGTGGCAGCAAATGTGGGGTTTGCTCTGCAGGATCAGCTCAGGGATGGAGGGTGGCCCAGCCTCTGACCCTGTGACTTGAAGGACCAGTTCTACACTTCCCAATTTCAGTACAAACTCCAGGATAACCTGCAGGGCTCCATTCCTGGCCGCTGATCTTCCCTCACCCTCCTGGGGCAGGGGCTGGGCAGGTGCCCTGGGGGTTTCCCGCCGATGCACAGGACCAGGATGTGTTTCCTGGGAGGATTTCAGAGCCATGAACAGGTAAAGGCTGCCTTCTCTCGGCTGAGAAGGGTCTCTGGGGATGTTTTTGTGTCTGGAGCCCTCAGACCAGCTGGGTGGGGCCTGTCAGCCCAGTTGTGTTCAGCAGTTTCCCAGTTTGCTGCATAGGCCTGGGTTTCCTTGCTCACATCCACACATGGGATGAGTCCATGGGGTTTTTGTCTGCAGGAAGTTGTTTGCTGTGGATGGAGCTATCTTGGCTCTTGCTGGAGTGGTTTTTGCTCTGGGCATTAGTGTTGAGTGTTCTGCTGAGTGAGCTGACTGGGTTGCCCAAGTGGAGACCTCACAAACACAAGAGTCTTTACCTGGCCACACACCTGTGGAGGTGTTCTCTCACACAGGTACTTCCTTCTAGGAGCCTGACTCAGCACCTGGCTTTTCCTGAAGACGTTGTTTGGTTTTATTGAGCTTGGTTTTGCCAGGAGAGTCTCCAGACACTCCCACTTTTTGGGTCTTTGCTGTGCTGTGCCCTTGGAGGGATCCCTGTCCTGCCCAGCCTGAGCTCTTCCCCTGCCCAGGGATCGAGTGAGGGCAGCTCAGGAGCTCTGCAGGGAATGGCTGCAGGAGTGTTAAAGAAATACCTCTCCATATCCACACCCTGAGCTGCTGAATTATTTATTTCAGTATGGCTTAGACATTAGGAAGCAGATGGATGGACCCTAATTCCTCACAGCCTGGCCCTTGCAGTAACTGATCAGCTGAGGCTCCTAAAACGACACAGTAACATCCAATACTTGCTGTTCCTGTTCCCTTCCTTGGGGTTTTGCTGTTTCATTGCTCTTCCCAAAGCAGTCCTGGAGACTGGGATAGTTCCCAAATGCTCTGAGCTGCAATATTCATTAATAAAAGCTAAGGAGTTGCTGTTAAAGGAAAAACCCAAATGACTGGGGAAAACTACCCTGTAGAAAGCTCTCTGCAGAGCCTGTTGTGCCTGCAAAGGCCTTGCTTTTACAGGAGGTGGGGAGGGGCCCTGGGCAGGTGAGGAGCTCCGGGCTCTGCCCTCCAGCTGGTGGCAGCACCGAAACGGCTTCTCCAGATGACCCGGCACCTCCAGGTGACCCGGCACAGGTATGGAGCGCCAGGGGGACCTCAGTGACCTGTCCCTGTCCAGCACCGCCCTTCCAGCTCTGCTGGGGCTCGGCACCACACAAGGGGATGTGTGCACGGTTTGGATCCTGGTGCTGCCCAGCACTTCCCTGCCGTGGGCACAGGGACAAGGCCACACTCAGTGGTCTCCAGGGACTCAGACTGAGGCTTTGCATTCCTTAAGCCCTGAGCAGCTGCTCTGACCCAGCAGGGTTTATCCCAGGGGAAGCTGCCTCAGGAAGCAAAAGGGTGCTCCCAACTCACTTTGGCCTGGGGACAGCAGTGGCCGGGGGTGTTTGCAGAGGACAAGGCCGGCAGTGAAACACCTTCTGTTCCGCTGGCCGAGGGGGCAAAGTCCAGGGGCAGCTCTGGGATCAGCCACGTTCACAAACACGGTCCGGGCGTTCACCTCCTGCGCGGGTCAGGGCACCAGGCATGACCCCGTTCTCCCACTGACTCTCCTTCCTCCCAAAACCTCTCCCCTGGCTTCCCTGCGGTTCCCTGACAGAGCTGAGAACAGGTTGAGGCTCGTCACACCCCAGAGCAGCCCAGCCCTCCCAGCTCACCTGTCCCACAAACCAGGGCTCAGTGCAGACAGGCAGGTAGCTCATTCTGGGGCTAAAACCTTCAAATCCAGCATAGTTCAAGGTTTTTTACGAAAACAGGAGATGCTGCTCTATTATCAGGGCCAAAGCAGGGGCAGGCAGGTGGGTGTAGGGGGAAGGCAGGTGGGTGAAGGGGATCTGTAAGACAAACAGGCAGGAAGATCCATCCCAGAGCAGTCCAGAGGCAGCTGCCCTGATCTGGGTCCTTGCTCACCCTCAAGGTCACTGCTCTGCTGGGTGGGAGCTGCTTTGTAACCCCAAGAGTCTGTAAAACTGAGAGACTTCACGCGAACAGTGCTCTGCTGCTCAAACACAACCCCACCACTCCAGGTGCTGCACCAGGCTGGACTTTGCCCAAACAGGATTTTCAGCCATTTGTGCCCATCCCTTGAGGAGGAGGTGGAAATGTTTGGGGGAGGCAGAGGGAAGAGCCACAGCAGCAGGGATCTTGGATAGAGCCCAGGATTTCCTGACACTCTCCTTGTTAGCTTGGCATAAAGGAGACCTGGGGCAAGGGTGGCTTCCTGGTGTGGTCACGTGCTGCTCTGTGGAGAGCAGAGCCTGGAGCAGCCACCTTGGGGTTTGAGCTGGGAATGGGGCTCAGCAGCACTCCTGAGCAAGACACAGCTCCCACTGCCACTTCCTGAGGGAGGGAGAGACCATCAGTCCAGAGCTGGGAGCATGAGGTATTCACAGGCAGCTGCAGAGAGCACAGGCACAGCACCCCCGCCATCCCTTCCTTCTCCCTCCCAGCCTGGATCCCAGATCCCTTCTGCCACAGAAACCACACACTCTGCCTGAGATATTCCACTTGTTTTCCTTTATGTTGCACTGCAGTTTTAACAGACAGGAACATGCAGAGTGATGCCACTCGTCAGCAGGAGCTTGCACAGAGCGCAGCGGGGAGAGAGGCTCTTGGGAAAGAGGCAGGAGACACTCCCAGCAACAACAGCATCCCCAAAGCCCCCCACATCCTCTCCCACCCACAGCCACAGACTCTCCAGCCTCTCCTTGCTCCAGGACAGCAGGCTGACCTCTCCATCTCTGCTGGGAGCCCCAGAGTGCTCCAGCTGTCCCACTTCTGGCACAAACAGGAGCAGCAGCAAGGAGAAGCAGGGTCTGTCTCCACTGCAATAGCTGTGCTTTTCAACTGCTGTTTTCACTTCCCAAGAAGGCAGGAAAAGATTTATTTTACAAAATAAACTGACCCTTGTTTTCACAGGAGAGCAGGAGGGAGTAGAACTCGGGAGTACCTGTGCCGGTGGCAAAGAGCAGATGAGCAGCTCGGAGCAACCCAGGGAAGTGAAGCAATACCTTTAGGATTTATCCCAAAACCTCTCAGGTCTGGCTCTCTCAGCTTTTTGGCTCTAACCCTCCTTCTCTCCTCACTGCCCTTTGGGAATTGTGGCAGATGGCTCTGTCTGGAGCTGCTCTGGGGCCCTGCCTGCTGCTCCCAGGACACTGAGGGTGACTGAGCAGGTGCCTCCACAGCAAGCTCGGGTGGGGGATGCTGAAGTTTTACTTGCCCAAGGTGAGGAATATCCAACCAAACATATCCTGCCCCATTCAATGGGCTGACTGAAAGAGGGGGGGTAGGGGAAGAGCTCAGTTGAATTTAGCCTTTGAAAAGTCCATTTCTGGATGCTGTTCCATGAACCTGCAAGGAAAACAAAGGCAAGAGTTAGGGTGAGTCAGCAGGAGCCAAACAGCTCTGTTTGGGGAGGGAAGTGTTTCTGCTTCCTGCACTTTGGAGTTTTGCTGTAACTCCATGCCCTCCACAGCAGGGAGGGCTCTGCTGAGCTCCTTGGGACACATTCCCTGGACTTTCCCTACAGACACCTTTTCCTCGGGTCAGTGGGAGCAGCATTCCTGCCAGCCTAGCAAGTCAGCAAGCCCAGACACATGAGAGTTGTTAATTCTCAAACACACACCCTTCACTGCTACCTCTGGGCTGGACACGTAGCAGCCACCACACTGACTGTGGGGCAGAGGGGAGATGGTGAAAGCAGATTAGGGCTGAAGCTCCAGCCTGACGGCTTTACTGGGAATATGGGGAATATCCCCAGTGCTCTGACAGTAAAAAGTCAGGGAGGACATGACCAGAAGTATCTGGTTTCACACCAGATGCAACCTGATTTCAAATGTCCTGCAGTCCCAGCAGAGGGAATCACAGAATAGTGTGGGTTGGAAGAGACTTCAAATATCATCTTGTTCCAACCCCCTGCCATGGACAGGGACACCTTCCAGGGACTATTTGGACTCAGGTTGCCACATCAGGAAGTTCTGAGGGCAGTGCTTTGTGCCCAGGAGTGCCCAGTGCACACAGAGGCTGGTCTGCTCTGCTCCCCAAGGGACACAACACATCACAGCCCTGTGGAGGACACACAGCATGCAAGTAAGGGCAGCTTGGTCTCCTTTGTGTTCCCATCTCAGGGTTTCCCCTGGAACACCCCCACAGCGTTTCCACTTTCCACTTCCAGGGCCATCTGTGCTGTGAGGATCATGTCCTTGTTTGGCAGCCAGGACAGCTCCACTGGCAGACATCAGCACCCACATGGGTGTCACTGAGTTGCCTTTGCCCTGGACAAAGTCTAAACTTCCTCTCCATCCTTTGCCAGCCAAACTTCCAGAGCACCAAACAAGTGGCCCTGCCAGTGAGGTGTCCTGCATGTGCCTTCCTGGGAGCAGAGGGTGCTTCCCATCCCACTGACCACCTGCCTGGGCTCTGCTCTGGTCAAACCCCACTCAGCTTCACAGAGAAGCTTCTGGCACTACAGATAAAGCCAAGGGAAGCAAGGAGTCAGGTCAGCCACAGCAATCCTTCACCCAGAGATAAAGTGTGGGGCTGCATTTGCTGAAGAAGCTGTGTGACCCAGAATTGCCTCCACACCTTCCCAAATGGCCTTGGGAGCTCCAGGAATAATTTCTCTGCCACAGTGCATTTGTGCCAAACAGGGCAATAAAGCCATAAAAGTGGCTTGGGGACACCTGTCTGGAGGCAAGTGCAGGGAGGGAGGGAGGGGTGATTAGCCGGCTACCGAGGGAGATTAGACACCAATCAACACCATGTTAAAGTTCAGCAGAGATGGCACCTCCAGTTCTAAACGTGCCTTCTGGACTTGAAATGAGCAGATTACGACAATTCCAGAGCTAGACTATTCCTGAATTTTCCCACTAGGCTTTCTACCCCCACAGGCTTTTACAGACGCTGGTGGTTGGCCAACAACACAGTGATGTGCAGACGTGAGCATGGCTAGGACTGTGGTCCAAGCTGCCGTTCCCTTATTTGTGCCAGAGAGGAAAGCAAAACCACGCAAGGGCACGAGCTGCACCCACTTTTTCAAAATATCCTGCTTCTTCTGCTCATCAGAGGTGGGCAGGCCCATGGACTTCTGTCGTTGGTCATACATCATCTTCTCCACCATGCTGCGAGTTTCGCTGTCCAGGTCTGACAACTGAAAGCAAGATGCAAATTGGAACGACTCTGGGCTCAGCTGATGTAATTCCTGAGCAGGCTCTGTCCCATAAAACAGAAGAATTCTTACCTTTGAATTCTCTGGATTAATTTTCTTGGTGTTGATTTCTGGGTCTGTGGAGACCAGTTTGTTCCACCATTCCATTTTGTTGATCTAGAGGACAAAGAAGCAAAACCAGTTTATTGTTCTTGGACTTGTTCTAGGGTTTTTAAGTCTCAGTCACAGGGAAAAAAATTATGGAATCAAACTTTATTTGACAGTTTTCTAAATATCAGTAAAATCTGAACATAGATAAAGGGTATTTTTGTTTCAAATTACTTTAGGCAGCCTAAATTTTTCGCAGCTGGGAGATCTGAGAGAATGTCAGATGTCCCATTTAGCATGACATAAATGGGATTACGACAAACCACCTGGAGAGGCCCAAAGGGGACACAAGAAGGGACACAAGGAGGTCTGTCCCTGGATTTTCATGTCACTAACAGATGTCAAAACACACTAAAGGACAACATTAAAATGACTGTTTTCCTTCCAGCTTTTCCTGAACTGCTGAGAAATACACTGGGTATCCTGGAATAGCATAAAATTAGGCTGAAGATGGGGGAATTTAAATACCCCACTACCAGTGGCACCATTGACACTGTGCCCATGGTGTCCCTGTTTCAGCTGAGAGCCCAGAAGAGGCAGCCAAGCCTGACTCCTGCCCAGCCCATCCTGCTTTACCTTCTCCAGGTGCACGGTGACTGTTTTGCCATCCTCAATGAGCCAGGAGCTCTCCTCCACCTTGACCTCATTGAAGAGCTCCCCATCAATGACAGGAGGGTGGCCCTTGAGGCCGACCTTGAGGCGGCGTCTCTGGATATCGACCACCACGTCCTTGCCCTTCAGCCTGAAGCTCACCTTGAAGGGGACAGCCAGCTGCAGCAAAAAGGAGCAGATCTGAGCAGCTGGGCAGGGAAATTCCTCCTTACCCTCCCATACTGCTGTTCCAAGCCTTTCTGCCTTGGTTTCACCAGAGCCAGACAGAGCAGAGACTCTTTTCCTTGAGGTCCTGAGCGAGCAGGAAGTGAAAGGAAGGGACCATAAAAAGGGAATCAGATTTTAATGCCCAGTTAAAACAAGACCAAAACTTGGCAAAGTACAGCTCCTGGGAATTTTACTGAGTTACCAAGCTCTCTGCCAGCTATTGAAACAGTGCTGTTTCCAACAAACTTCCAGAGGCAACTGAGACACAGGGAATTGGCTTCACCTCTTACCAGCACCTGCTCTTATTCCCTGTCTCAGATTCCTCAGATCCTGGTCATAAAGCACTACTTACATCCAGTTCTGAAAGAGTCTGTGTCCATCTATAATTTGGAAGGTCAGCTCCATTGCCAGAGTTGGGCTTAAGTTTTCCTTTATCCTTCTCATCTTCCTCTTCATCATCTGATCCCTAAGCAATCCAAGGTAAGGAAAAAAGCTTTTCCAGTTTCCCTTGTAACAACTTGTTTGCATTTTATATCCACTTAAATTTAGCTCCATAATTAATAGCTGCTTCTGGTAAAACATGACTACAAGAAAAAAAACCCATAAGCCCTCTGTACTGACACATTTAGGAATTAAGTATGTATTTTTAAGACCAAAGTTTCTAATTTGTATTTTCAAAGTGTGTATTTTGGACAGGACTTGGAGTAAGCTGGTGCAGTGGAAGGTGTCATGGCAGAGGGTGGAACAGGATGAGCTTTAAGGTCCCTTCCAACCCAAACCATTTTATGATTCTAAAGTATTTCCAGACGAGTTTTACCTGTTTGTTGGAATCTGAAGATTCACCTTCCTCCTCCTCCGAGGGTTTCACTGGGACACTGTTACCCTGCCCTTGTGCCTCTTTCTTCTGTTTGGAAAGAGAAAAGCACGAACAGGCTCAGCCAAGACCTGGCACTTTGTGTCACCTCCTGAGCTGGCACTAGATGGCCTCAGCCTTTCAGCTCCAGCTGAAGAGCACCGCTCACTGCATCCTATTCTCAGGCCTCAGAAAAGTCACAGGAAAGAGGTACAGCCCAGGGGAACATCTTGGACAAAGAGCAAGCCTGAGCCGCTCTCACCCCTCAGAGCCACGGGGAGGACAAAGCTGCACCTGCAGGTAGCCGACAGGCTCTCACCTGGTTGATTTCGAGCTGCAGCCTCTCTGCCTCCTCGTCTGTGAGCTCCTTGATGCGCGGCTCACTGTTCGGCTGGTGCTGGCTGGCCAGGCGCGCGGCGCGCTCGGCCTTCTCGCGCCGCTCGGCCTCCTGCCGCGCCTTCTTCTCCCTGCGCTCCTTCTGCGCCAGCTTGTTGTGGTGGCTGAAGGCCTCTGTGATCAGCTGAGGGACAGGGCACACGGGGTTAAACAGCACCACCCACTGCACACCTACACCCAGCCAGCTCACTCTCCTGAGGAGCACAAGAACATCTGCGGAGTCACACAGAGGTCGGGAACCTTCCCTTCATCTTTGCCCAATTTTTTTTTGACTGGAAATCTAGAGATTTTGCAATTCAAAAAACAGAGGAGGAAGTGAAAAGGGAGGAAAAAAGACAAATTTCTAAATATTTAAATGTGGTCCTTCCTAGTTACAGGGAGTATGTTTCCAGGAGATTGCAGTGAAATAAAACCCTCCAGTTATTTTGTCCTTCGTGCAATTCCAGCAGGATGAGCTGATGGCCAACCCAGCCACCTGAAGCTACTCCATACCTCCAGGACAGCTGGACACACCAGATCCAACTTTTTTACCTACTTCTGACCTTTCCCATGCCTGGCCTTTTCTTCAGATGGAGCCTCGGTGCCACGATTTAGAGGAGAAATGCTTGAAACACTTGTTTTTACACTGAGGGGTGAGCTCCTCCGTAAATCTTTCGTTTCAGCCTCACTCCCAATTCTCTGAAGGTTGTTGTGACTCTGGGAGGCAAAATCCCAAGGTCTCTGATGCCAAGGGCCACGTGCTCAGCGGGAAAGCTGAATACACAGGCAGGGAGCCAGAGAATTGCCCCAGGGTCAATAAGGCCAGGGGTGCTGTGCACAGCAGCACGTAAGTGAGCTGAGGTCTGCCCCAGAAAATAACACAGATCCTCAGACAGGAATCAGAGGGGGAACATTTATTTATATATATCTCAGAAGCTTTGGGGTGGGAGGGGAATCCAGAACCTTTTCCAAGCAAACTGTAGTTTGTAAGCAAGCACTGGGTATTTCTGCTTTGCTTTACAAGCAAGCATTGTTTACACAGCTTGGCTCCAGCGTCTCCTGGAGTACAGAACGCAAGATGTGCATCCCCCAGGATGTCCCAGCCTGTCCCCAACCCCATGATCCAGGGTGAGGAAACCACCTTCAGTGCCTGACCTTGTCCGTGTCACTGCCCACACCACGAGCCTGCTGAAATGACCCCCAAAACATGCAGTGACTTTCCCACCCTCTCCTTTCTCTTTCATGCCAAGGGCTCAGCAGGACTGGGGAAGCAGCTTCTTCCCCATTTGTTGTGGTTCCCGTGGTGTCATAGCACTTTTCCAGGAGGCCATGAAGTATTCTGACAGGTGCCACCCCCCAAGGCACAAAGGCTTTTCTTTCAGTTGCCAAGGACAGTAGCCAGGCACCTCTGAGTTGCCACTCAGGTGGGATCACACAGCCCCCAAGAACGGGGGAGATCTGCTCTCCATTCCAAGAAAAACGACAGCAGGGTTCACCTTTCTTTCTTTCAGAGAATCACAGGATGTTTTGGGTTGAAAGGACCTCAAACCTCTCCAGTTCCAGCAAGGGCTCCCTGCAGGAGAGGGGATGCTCCCTCCAGGCTCCAGCCAAGGGGCAGCTGCATGTGCAGAGCCGTGAACTTTGTGTTTTTCCTGGCCTGAACAAACAAGGTAACCATCACCTGCTGGGGTCATCACCTGCTGTGTCACTGTTAAGTCAGTGTGTCTGGCAGGTTTGCTTTCCAAACTAGCCTTTGGTCAGAGCCTGGCAGGAGACCTGCACTGAGGTACCATCCCAGCAGGGAACTGTGTGCTCCTCACCTCTGCCAGGGGCAGCTCTGGGTTTTTCCTTCCCTCGGGAGCTGCTGGTGCCCACGTGCGCCCACAGGCTGGGAGCTGCTCAAGCAGGGGACCCCTGGCATGGCACAGACACGGGTGGGATGGAAGGGAGAAGAGTTAAATGCCTGGAGGCTACTTTTTACCTTCTCTGCTACTCCGTCCTCTCCCCCGGTGAAGAAATCCGTCTTCCTCCTCAGGAAGCTGAAGAAGGTGTTCACGAGCTGGGCAACAGGGAGAGGGAAAAGGAGCAGTGAGCCCAGGTCACTGAAAGCCACCTCGTGTCCCTGGAGCAGCCTTTATCCTTTGTCCTCCCTATCTGTGGCTGTGCCAGCACTGCCCTGGCATCAGCCCCGTGAGCACTGCCTAAAGAACAGCCTCAGCTGTGCAGATCCAACCTGCACAGAGGGGTTTGTATGGTTTGCCTGAAGAAAGGCAGCAGTTCATTCCCAGCTCAGGCAGGAATGGATTTATGCATGCATACACACCTACATCCCACATATATATTTTTTTTTTAATATATGTACACATAGCATGTTTTGCTTCTTTGCACACCTAAAAGCGTGCAAACTCCTTATTTTTACAGCTGCCAGGGACTACCGATGCATGAACCAGCACCTCCAAACCCCCTCTGGAAACCCATGTTCCCTTGGCTGATCTTTATTTCCCAGGATTCCTGTCCCGTGGGGGTTCCACTCTGAGGTTCTGCCACAACACGAGGGGCTGTTACAGGACCATTTTTTATTGAAAATTGTTTCTGAGTGGGATGTTCCCACAGCCTCCAGCCCTGCTGCTGGTCATGCCCTGGATCCCGGAGCCCCCAGCCCGAGGGACCGGGCTGGGACCGGGCTGGGTGAGCAGATCCCGAGCACGAGGGGATCCCACGATCACGGCCAGGCCTCACGGGGTTGTGCTGGGAGGGTGAACGGGGGAGCTCGATCCTTCACTGTGCTGCTATGCCCCGCTATGACCCATCACGGGCACTGCCGGGGCCCCGGGGCCGGGCTGCGAGGCCTCGGTGAGGGCGCCGCGGCGCCTCGTTACCACCGCGCTAACTAACGAGCGGGGCTGGCGCTGCCGGGGGGCGTTATTGCCGCTCCGGGAGCAGCGCACGTGCGTCCCCTGCTCCACGTGCCGGGGCGGGGCCCGAGGAGGCCGGGCCGCTCCCCGCTCGCTCCTCCGGTCCTGCCCCGCCCTCCCCACTCCCGATGCCGGCGGCGCTACCTCGCGCACGCCGCCCTGGTGCTGCTGGGCCATGGCGAGCAGCATCCCGTCGAAGCGGTCCTCCTGCTCCGCCGCCTCCTCCGCGCTCAGCCCCATCGCGCCGCCGTTCCCGCACCGGGCCGCCACCGGAACCGGAACCGGCGGCCGCGGAAGCGCGAGACCGTCCCCGCCCGCCAATCCCAGCGCGCCCCTGCACCGCCCTCTCCGCTGATTGGTCGCGAGGGCTGTCAATCTTCCAGGAAAGGGCGGGGCGCGAGGCGCGGCGGGGTTGTTATGGCGACGGGCCGGGCGGGCCGCGGTGCCCGGAGCGCGGAGAGGGCCCGGGCCTGGCCCTTCCTGCCGGGGATCCGAGCGCGAGAAGGGCCCCTGGGCCTCCTTGTCTCCAGGCTGAGCCCCCACCCCTCTCCCTCAGCCGCTCCTGGGGCTCCAGCCCTTCCCTGGACAGCTCAATATCTGTCTTGCAGTGAGGGGCCCAAAACTGGGCCCAGGGCTTGAGTGCGGTGCCACCTGAACTGTCACTGCCCACCTTGGCTCATGTTCATGCTGCTGACCAGCACCTCTGGTCCCTTTCCACTGGGAAAACAGGACAATCTTGGCTTCTTTTTCTGTACTTTTCTCTCATTCTGCAAATGGGAGCACTTTCCCTTTCCCAGCCCTGTGTTTCCTCTGCGAGACACGACCCCTGGGCCCATCACAGCCTGCCGGTTCACCAGGTTCCTCTTCCTCCACCACAACAAGAGGCTCCCGAGCAAGGCCAAGCAAACAGCTACTGATAACACAACTTCCAGGTTGCTCTTCCAAGGCCGGGCGCCGGGGCCGTTGAACGCTGGGCCCAGACGAGCGCCCCGTGTTTGTCTGTGAACCCTGGCAGCGACACCTGCTCGATGGGGCCTTGGTGCCATGGTACAGCCTGGGGTAATGACTCTGTTTATCCTGTTTGGGTAATCCTGATAAGGCCACACAACCCCTCCCCGCCGATTCATTGAGAAAAACAGCCGTTGACCACGCCGGGAACTCGCCTAGCCCGGCCAATCAGCCCGGCAGCCACGGGGTTGGTCGGGTGGTTTTAATGAGGGCTGCTTAATCAGGGCGGTCAAGGCTGTGGAGGGGTGTTCACTGTGACCCAGCCTTATAAGAGCTGGCTGGAGCAGCCACGGGCTGCCAGAGGTGGCAGGACGGGGACAATCCGGCCAGTGACATATTTTGGAAGGGATTTTGTGTCTCTCTCTCTCTCCCACCGGCTGAGTTTCCACAAGGACCTGGCTTAGCCGTGAGCACCAACATGGATCCGGGCTGCGAGAGGTGCCGGTGCCACGGCAAGGACAGGCACCCCGCCATCCTGTACACCCTCCTGAGCCAGAACCTGCAGCCCGGCGGGGCCCGGCAGCACTGCCTGTGCCCCCAGCGCCGCACCGTGTGCCTGCGCACGCCGCACCTCACCTGCCGGGCCGCCTCCCACGTGCTGGTCAAAACCATCAACTTCATGAAAAACGTCGCTGCCTTCCACCTGCTGCCGCGGGAGGATCAGCTGCTGCTGCTGGACAGCTGCTGGGTGCCCCTGTTCCTGCTGGGGCTGGTGCAGGAGATGGTGACCTTTGAGGTGATGGAGGCCCCGGCCCCCAGCATGCTCAAGAAGATCCTCCTCAGCGGCCAGAGCAAAGGGCAGGAGCCCGAGGGGACACAGCCCACGCTGGCGGCCGTGCAGCGGCTGCAGTGGTGCCTCAACAGCTTCTGGAGGCTGGACCTGAGCCCCAGCGAATTCACCTACCTGAGGGGAGCCATTCTCTTCAATCCAGGTGAGTGCCAGGCCCTCGTGGCTGTGCTGGCCAGCGCTGGCAGCAGGACACAGAATCACGGCGTCCCAGAGCCACTGAGGTTGGGAAAGATCCCCAAGACCTTGGAGTCCACCCTGTGCCACTCCCCACCTTGTCACCAGCCCAGAGCACTGAGCGCCACGCCCAGGGATGGGGGTCCCACCACCTTCCCAGGTGAAGGCAGACCTCGTGGCTTGGAGAGGCTCAGAGATGGGCAGGTGTGAGAGCAGAGAGGGCTGGTCACCTTTTCCCTAACTCTGGTCATTCCCAAATGTACTGGGAAGGAAGGATGTCAAAACCTTTGCCCTCCCTGCAGACAATAAATCCTGGATTCCTTTACTTTTAAAGCCTGACTTTACCATTTATGTGCTTTCCCTCCTGGAACAGCTGCTCCTCAGCAGTGCTGTGTGCATCTCCTTAGTGTGGCCCTAGAGATCCCTTCTGAGAAACGGGGAAGGGTGGCAATGGGAGAATCCTGGAGCTGTTTCCCATCCTTCCTCTCCCTCTGCTGTCCCTCGCAGACATCCCTGGGCTGAGGGCTGCCCTCTACATCGAGAGCCTGCAGTGGGAGGCGCAGCGGGCACTCCGGGAGCTGCTGCACCCCGAGGACCAGGCCCGCTTCTCCCACATCCTGCGGGTCACCTCCTCGCTGAGGTCCATCCCTGCCGCCCTGGTCACGGCTCTGTTCTTCCGGCCGGTCATCGGGGGCGCGGCCATGGGGGAGCTGTTGGCCGAGATGCTGTTCGAGGCGCCGGGCTGGCCGCAGGCGCCGTGGCTGCCGCTGCCCTGCTGAGCCCGGGCGCAGGAGAGGAGCGCTCCGGACCCTGCGGGATCTCCGCGTGCCGCTGGCTGGAGGAGCCTTGGGGAAGCAGCTGTGGCTCAGCAGGTTCACAGCGGCTCCTTCTTCGCCTGGGCCGCTCTCTGGCCCAGGAAGTGTGAGTGGGCAAAGGGTTTTCCTGCCCTGGTCCCAGTTTTTACTGGTTCTGCTGTGAGCTCCAAGCAGTGAGGGCTGTCCTCAGCTTGATCCCGTGGTGTCTGACAGCCTCAGTAGGATCACTGACCAATGGAATTAGCTCTGGGTCTGGCTTCCATGCTTGGAATCTTAGAAACACTCAGGACATTTCTTCAGGGAAAAAGCCAGAGTGTTAAATACTACAGGGTGTACAGACTCACCCCTCTTTTCCTTAGATTCTCTCTTTCCTCCATAATTCCATGAACTACAACAGGATTAAGAGCACTTAGCAGCACCTAAACCTACTGCACCTCATTTGGGGCTCTGGGTTTTCCTGTCCGTGTGAAAAGTTAAACCCAAGCAGAGCGGGTTTAGTGGGAGATCCAAACCTCCCTCCCTGGAGTTGGAGCCAGGTGCACACCTGGAAAACTCGCTCCTCCTGCCTCCAACACGTGAGGTGTCAGTATTTTGTAAGTGTACATTCACGTGGTTTGTATATAAGATGCAATAAATTATTTTTTTAATAAAATGTTTAGTGTTTTGGAACACAGTGGTGCCTTTTTAGCGACGGTGTTGAATTTGGGGTGGGCAGAAAAAACTGCAGGCATGGAAAAGACAGAATAGAATAAAAAGGGATTTTCCATAAAGATCCATCTGGCAATGCACACAGGTCGGTTGCTGTCAGTGGGAGTGCTGGACGAGCAGCCCCTGCGTGCTTCTGGCACAGAGAAATTCCAGGGGCAAATCCCCACGTGCACCTTTCTCCCGGTGCCGAGCCTCTCCCGTGGGCGCTGTCAGAGGCGGCTGCTGTGGCTCAGCCAGCAGGCACAAACCCCATGTCCGTGGCTGGCACAGCCGAGGTGCCGGCTAAAGCCACACCAGGCCTGCCCGTGCCCACAGAAACGCCCGGAATCTTGGCCGGCAGAGCTGCTGTTTCAGCCTGGGCCTGCCCTCCAGCTGGCCCCAGCCCCTGACGGCCCTTTCCCACCGAGGGAGCCCTGACTCAGGGCCGGTGCCAGCCCACGGGGATCCCAGGGACAGGGGACAGCCGTGGGACCCGCCCGCGAAGGGGGCGGCAGCAGAGCTGGGGGCACTGAACCGGGACAAGGCCAGAGCCCTGGCGTGGGGCGAGCATGGCAGCCCTGACACCCCAGAGCCCTGAGAGCCCGGGACTTGGGACCCTCGGTCTGTGACCCCCGGGGATATGGCCGAGCCCTGCTGCCCCAGGACCTGTTAAAGCCCCCCACAATGGGGGATCTTGTTCCCCAACCCCTATGACCTGCCAGGGTCCCTGTCCCCAGCCCCTGTCACCCCCCAGGGTCCCTCTGTCCCCAGCCCGTGTTACTCCCCCAGGCTCCCCCTGTCCCTAGTCCCTGTCACTCCCCCGGGTCCCTGTACCCAATCCCTGTCACCCCCACGGGTCTCTCTGTCCCCAGCCCTTGTGACCCCCCAGGTCTCTCTGTCTCCAACCCCTGTGTCCCCCCCGGGTCCCTGTCCCCAGTCCCTGTCACCCCCCCCAGGTCTCTCTGTCCCCTATGTCCCCCCCAGGCCCGGGGACCCCCAGGACGCCCCGTCTGCCGCGCCCTCCTCCGCCACGAGGCGGCGCCCTCCACCCGCCGCGCTCAACGTCATCACCGTGCGCAATGTCATCACTGCGCGTAACGTCATCACCACGCGCCAGCACCGGCGGGCCAAGATGGCGGCCCCCAGCGGTACCCGTGATGGCGGCGCGGCCCGGTACTGCCTGGTGAGTGGCATCCCGGCCGCGCTGCGCTCCGCGCACCTCCGCGCCTACTTCAGCCAGTTCCTGGAGACCGGCGGCTTTCTCTGCTTCCACTACCGGCACCGCCCCGAGCGCCCGCCAGCGGGCGGCGGCGGCGGGGCCTCGGCGCCGCGCACTTGCTCCTGCCTGGTGTCCGTGCGGCCCGGCCGTGCCCGCCGCTTCGTCCGCATGTACTCGGGCAAGCGCTGGGTCGGGCCCGGCGGCGCCACGCTGCCCGGCCGCTGCCTCATCCGGAGGGTCCGCCTGAACCCCGGGACAGGTACGGGCGGGCGGGTCCCGGAACGGCACCGGTCGGTTAAAACTCCTCCTAGAGCTTCCTTAGCGCTTTAAATCTGCTCCGAGGCAGGAAGAGCCCGTGTGGGCTCTGCTTATCCCCCTCCTACTCGTGGGCGCCTGGATTTACCCGCTCCCGGTGGGGTGTGGGACCCGCCCCTCAAAACCACCCCTGCTCTCCTGCGGGCCCCCAAAACCATCCCTGCTCTCCTGCGGGTCCCAAAACCACCCCTGCTCTCCTGCGGGCCCCCAAAACCATCCCTGCTCTCCTGCGGGTCCCAAAACCATCCCTGCTCTCCTGCGGGCCCCCAAAACCATCCCTGCTCTCCTGCGGGTCCCAAAACCATCCCTGCTCTCCTGCGGGCCCCCAAAACCATCCCTGCTCTCCTGCGGGTCCCAAAACCATCCCTGCTCTCCTGCGGGCCCCCAAAACCATCCCTTGTGTGCCATAAGCCCCGCAAACATCCCTGCTCTCCTGCAGGCCCCCAAAACCATCCCTGCTCTTCTGCGGGACCCCAAACCACCCCTGCTCCCCTGCAGGCCCCCAAAACCATCCCTTCCATCCTGTGGGGCCCCAAAACCATTCCTGCTCTCATGTGGGCCCCCAAAACTGTCTCTTCCATCCTGTGGGACCCCAAAACCATCCCTTCTGCCCTGCAGGCCCCCCAGATCCTCCCTGCTCCCCTGCAGGCCCCAGGGCTCCTCCGGGCAGGCAGGAGCAGGTCGGGGCGGCTGCCGGCGCGCCGGTCACCGAGGCGGAGCTGAAGCGGCTGCCCGAGTTCAACCCCCCCTCCTTCATGCCCTTTGGGAACGTGGGCACCCCCCTGCACGTGTTCCTGGAGCTGATCCGGGCCTGCAGGCTGCCCCCCCGCCTCATCACCAAGCTGCAGCTGGATTTTCCCAGGACTGGCTCGTGCCGCAGGTACGGGAATGTGCCCTTCCAATACCAGGACACTGAGACGGTTGTTGAGGAGGAAAGAGTTTACACAGCTGCAGGGGATGAGATCACGGAGGGAGAGGAGCCCGTGGGGGTGACTCAGCCAGCCCAGCCCCAGGAGGATGAGGAGGGGCAGGAGCAGGAGGAAGAGGAGTCGAACTCAGATGATGTAAGTGGAACATTCCAGCACCATCTGGACGGCTGTCTTAGCTGCGAGGGCAGATCCCACTCTCAGAGCTCGTTTTTCATCTCTTACTTGGACACGTGGCTTGTTAAAACCAGTTTTAAAATAGGGTTGTTCACCCCTTGGTGCACTGAGCCCCTCGGGGCAGGGACAGGGGGGCCTGAGCCCCCCAGAAGTGCTCAGGGTGGTGGTAGAGGTTGATCCCAAAGGGTCGGAGCAGAGGGGAGGCTGGTGCTGCCAAGCAGATCCTGCCCTGCTGCCTGGCACATGGGCCCAGCTCTGCTCTGCTGGGAGATGAGGTGGCAGAGGTTGGGGACCACGTTTGTGTGCTGGCAGTGACGTGCAGAGCTGCACAAAGGGCTGACCTTGGATACTCCTGCGCTGGGAGCTTAGTCACTGAGGAAAATGGCTTTAGTGACAAAGGCTCCTGGAGAGCTGGGCAGGGCAGGAGCCATCCCTCCCCTGTCCCTGGCAGACGCCTGTCTGGCCTGTTCTCCCAAACCTCTGTCATTACAGATCCCCAGGCAAGCCATTCCCATTCTCTGCTCCACCAGAGTTAACTCGGGTGCCAAATCTCTGCTGCAGCTGCACCCCATTCATTTCTCCTGGCAACGTGGGGCACAGAGAGCGCTTTGTTCCCTCCTTTTTCCAGCTTTTTATTCAGTCTTTCCTTCTCCAGACTAAACAGGCTCCTCCAGCTGTTTCTCCCAGGCTGTTTCCTGTCTCTGCAGCCATTCTTTGGGCTCTTCCTTGGCTGGCTGATGCCTGTGCCCAGGACTGGGCAGGCAGCTCTGTGTCTGTGCCAGGGAGCTGCTTCCTGGGAGCCCACGCAATCTCCTGGGGGATCAGCTGCATTGGAATTAATTCCTTGCCAGTGCTGACTCCAGGTCCAACACACCTGCTCCTTAAATGGGCATCAGCGGGGGCAGGTAGGGCCTCTGGGATGGGGGAGCTGTGGGATTTCTCCTGCTGACTCTGGCACTGGTGTTAGTCAGGGATGAGCTCATCCCTCGTGTTGGGGCCTGAGCCCGCGAGCCCGGCTCTGCCAGCAGAGCTGCTCCGGGGCAGGGCGTTGGGAAGGGTCAGGGAGCAGCAGGGGGCTGAGCTGTGTCCCCAGCTCCATCCTGGGCTGAGCTGTGTCCCAGCTCCATCCTGGGCTGAGCTGTGTCCATGCCAGCTGTGCTGTGTCCATGCCAGCTGTGCTGTCCCCAGCTCCGTGCCAGCCCTGCTGTGTCCCCTGCAGGACGATGACACATGTGAGGAGTGGCAGCGGCATGCAGCGCTGCACGAGGATGTGACGCAGCAGGAGCGGGTGCGGGAGCGGCTCTTCGAAGAGGAGATTGAGCTCAAGTGGGAGAAGGGCGGCTCTGGCCTCGTGTTCTACACAGATGCCCAGTTCTGGCAGGAGCAGGGTGGAGGTAACCTTGCTGTTTGTGTCACTGAGCCCATGGGTTTAAACAAACTGTCCGGGCCAGCTGGAGCCACCAGCACCTTGCCATACTGGCCACCCTTGGGCACAGAGCTGGTCACCAGAGACCCCTGTGGTGCTGCTGGCAGCCTCTTGGGTGGGCAGTGGGCTTTGGGGGGGTCTCTAATGCCATTTCCTGTGTGTTGGCACTGCTGAGGCACCACCCCAGCTGCAGAGCTGTGTTCAGTTCTGCAGCAGAGACATGGAGGGGCTGGGGAGTGCCCAGGGCAGGGGCTGGAGCTGGAAAGGGCTCAGCCTGGAGAAAAGGGGGTTCAGGGGGACCCTTCTGGCTCTGCACAACCCCTGACAGGAGGGGTTGGGCTCTGCTCCATGGAACAGGGACAGGAGGAGAGGGAACGACCTCAGGCTGGGCCAGGGCAGGCTCAGGGTGGGCACCAGCAGGAATTTCCCCATGGAAAGGGGGGTCAGGCACAGGGAGGTGATAGAGTCCCCATCCCTGGAGGTGTCCAGGGAAGGACTGTACATGGCACTCGGTGGTATGGGCTGGTGACAAGGTGGGAGCTGGGCACAGCTGGATTGAATGCTCTTGGAGATCTCCAACTTCAATGATTCTGTGATTCCTTCCCATTTTGTTGGAGAAAACAGGGAGCTGGGCCACCGGCAAAGAGCTCCCCTGTGCCAGAGCTCACCTAAAGTGCTGCTTCCCTTCTCTTGGCAGACTTTGACGAGCAGACGGCCGATGACTGGGACGTGGACATGAGCATCTACTATGACAAAGGTATCAGAGCTGAGCCACTCACCTCAGGGAAACCAGGGAAATTCTGACCATGCAGAATTTGGGAGCTCTTTGTCATTCTTTGAAAGCATCCAGGCCGTCAGTAAACATGAAACAGTGTTTTTCTGGTCTGGCGGCACAGCTTGCCAAAAAGAACAGGTTCTGCCTCCTCTGATGGTGCTCTGGGCAACACAATGGTGGTGCCCAGCCTCCCTGAGCTGTGCTGACTGTGCTTTGTCCCTAGATGGAGGGGATAAGGATGCCCGGGACTCGGTGCAGATGTGGCTGGAGCAGCGGCTCCGGGACGGGCTGGAGGACGGCTCTGTGGCAGGGCAGCACATTGGCACCTTCGAGAGGTACACCAAGGTGAGCTCTGCCTGCCCAGGGTGGTGCCCACAGGATGTGGGTCAGGTCTTGGCCAAGGGAAGAGAGCAGAAGGCTCTGGGAGGATGAGGGTGGGATGTGTCCAGCTAGTCTGTGATGGATTTTCCCCTCTCCCAGGGCTTTGGCAGGAAGGTCCTGGAGCAGCAGGGCTGGACAGAGGGGCTGGGCCTGGGGAGCAGCAACTCTGGCATGGCCGAAGCTCTGGACAACGAGGGTCAGAACCCCCGGTGCAAGAGGGGGCTGGGGTGAGTTCCCACGTGCCCTCCCAGCCCCTGTTCCCACCTGTGCCCAGGCTCACAGCAGCTGAGAGGCTGCAAAGGGAGCTGTGGGGACAAGGCTGTCCCAGGATCTGCCTTTCCCTGCACAGCTGGGGAGTTCCACAGCCATGTGCAGCTCTGTGGGAGGTGTCCGTGCCCGTGGCAGGGGGTGGAACTGGGTGGGTTTAAGGTCCCTACCGACCTAAACCATTCCAGGAAAGGAGCTGGGAAGCACAGGGATGCCTGATGGGCCTCTGCAACCTCCATCTAAACCTTTCCTGCTTCCCTCCAGGTACCACGGGGAGAAGCTGCCAACTTTTATCAGGAGGAAGAAGCCCCGGGGTGATACTTCTGTTGTCATCTCCACCATCTACGATGACCCTGAGCCCCAGGACATGGGTGACCAGCTGCTCAGGCGCCAGCCCCCCACGGCCATGAAGTACAGGCAGGACATGGCCTTTGTCCGAGCGTCCCAGCCCACCCTGGGCAGCCTCAGGGCCCCGCCACGCTGAGCAGGAACTGTCACAGCCTTTGTCCTGCTCCCCAGTCCAGGCTGGCTCCTGGTCTGAGTGTGGAGCAGGGTGTTTTTATATTTATTTTTAGTAAAAATACAGATTTGTAATAAAAAGCGATGCGGTGAGGGATTTTTCCCCACTAATTGAACCCTTCAAATGAAAGGAAATGGTGTTGTGTGTGAATGGGGAAGGATTTAGGAGGGCTAACACTTATATTCATGCTGGGATCAACCAAATGTGCGTTTGAAGAAGCAGAACTTGCAGCTGAGGGCGGCCTGGGAGGCAGGGAAGGACAAGTACAGACAGGGCACAGTCACTGTCCTGCTGCTGCTGAGCGTTCCTCGGGCGTGGCCGTCCCACAGCGCTGGGAGAGGCTGCTCGGGATGAAAGGCTTGTCCTGGCAACCTTCGGAGGAATTCCCCGGCGTTCCCTGTGGCTGTGGGGAGTGGGCACTTCCCAAGGTGCTCTGCCCCGTTCTCCTGGCCCGGGCACCGGCAGAGGGGACAGCTCTGTCCCACTGACCCAGTGCTGACAGGCCATGCCCTGTGGGACTGCCTTAAGGGGGGAAGGGAGGAATTCCACCTTCTACCTGCCGGGAGGGTGTAGCCAGGTGGGAGTCAGGCTCTTCTCGTCAATGAGTGGCAAGACATTGTCTTAAACTGCGCCAGGAAGGTTGAGGGTGGACATTAGGAAGAATTTCAGAAAGAGGGATTAGGTTTGGGAACGGACTGCCCAGGTAGGTGGTGGAGTCACTGTCCCCGGATCTGTTTAAGGAGGAACTGGGCGCAGCACTCAGTGCCACGGTGGTGTTTGGTCAGAGCTAGGGCTCGATGGTCTCAGAGGCCTTTTCCAACTCAACTGGTTCTGTGATTTGGAAAAGAGCGGGGGTGGGGCTGTGCTGGAGGGACAAAGCCGGCGCCGGGACTCGAACCCGCGACCTTTGACCCGACTGCGCGTCCTCCTGGCCGCCAGGGGGCGCTGTGGGAGCGGCGGCCGCTCCGCGCCCGGAACGCGACGCTCGGGGCCCGCGGCCACCCGGACCCACAGCGGGGGCACCGGCGGCGGTGAGCGGCGTGCGGGGCCGGGGGGATAACGGGGACCGGGGAGATAACTGAGACAGGGAAGGGATAATGGGGACAGGGGAGGGATAACCGGGACTGGGGAAATAACGGGGACGGGGGAATAACGGGGACCGGGGAGATAACCGAGACAGGGGAGGGATAATGGGGACCGGGAAGGGATAACCGGGACCGGGGAGATAACCGGGACCGGGGGGATAACGGGGACCGTGGAGATAATCGGGTCAGGGGGGGATAACGGGAACCGGGAGGGATAACGGGGACCGGGGGGGATAACCGAGACAGGGGACGGATAACGGGGACCGGGGGAATAACCGGGACCAGGGGGGATAACGGGAACCGGGGAGGGACAACCGGGACGGGGGGAGGGATAACCGGGACCGGGGGGATAACCGGAACCGGGGGGGAAAACGGGAACCGGGAGGGATAACCGGGACAGTGTTAACAGGGGATGAAGCCGTCTGGAAGAAGAGGGGACGCGAGGGAAACTCGAGGCCAAGTGGGAAGAAGGGTTAGGGTTAGGGGTACGTGTACGTGGGGGTGCATGGGCCCTGCAGTTGCAGATCAGCCCTCGGCGGGTGCTGTCCCCCCTCAGCCCCTGGCAGGAGGACCATGAGCCAGCATGGCTGAGGGCAGCAGGGCCAGCCCGCTGGCCTTTGGCCAGGTGGTCATCGGGCCACCGGGCTCCGGGAAGACGACCTACTGCCAGGCCATGCAGGAGTTCCTGGCGCGGCTGGGCCGCAGCGTGGCCGTGGTGAACCTGGACCCTGCCAACGAGGCGCCGCCCTGCCCCTGCGCCCTGGACATCGGCGAGCTCGTCGCCCTGCCCGACGTGATGGCCAGCCTGGGGCTGGGCCCCAACGGGGGCCTCCTCTACTGCATGGAGTACCTGCAGGCCAACGCTGACTGGCTGCGGGACCGGCTGCAGGCCCTGCAGGGACACTATGTGCTCTTTGACTGCCCCGGGCAGGTGGAGCTCTACACCCACCACGAGGCCCTGAAGAACGTCTTTGCCCAGCTGGCCAAGTGGAATTTCAGGGTAGGGATGGGCTGGGCACCCCACGAGCTCTGCACCCCGTGGGCAGAGTGGGGTTGGGGGTTCTCATGGCTGCTGTCTTCAGGACGTTTTTGGCCTTTCATGTGAAGTGGCTTTATGAGGGAAAGAGGGGAATTTTTTTCCCTATTTTATGCTGGGAGAGGTTGGCAAAAGAATGGCCTGTCAGGGCTTTTAGTGGGACTGGGAGCAGGAACACAGATTCCTTCTTCACACTTTAGACAAAATCCCAAAATGGTTTGGGTTGGAGGGGACCTCAAAGCCTGTCTCATTCCGTTCCATGGGCAGGAACACCTTCCACGAGAGCAGGGAACTCCAACCTGTCCCTGAACGCTTCCAGGGATGGGGCAGGAGTGCATCCATCCTGCTGTGCTGCAGGATCCTCCCCGCAGCCCAGCTGTGTTTCATCCACAGTGGGGTTCTGTGTGTGCTGGCAGCCTTGGCACTGCCCTGAGGAATGCAGGGGCCATACCAGGCCCCTTCTGCAGCCCAGGCAGGGCCCCTGCAGCCCGTGGGACGTGCTCTGGGCTCTTGCACAATGGGAGCTGCAGGTGAGAGCAGCCCCGGAGCTGCTGACGCTGCACTTGCTCTGCGGCAGGGCCACACCATGAATGTGCAAACCCTGGGTGCTCTGAGCAAGAAGGGCAGCTTCATTTGCTTGGGAATGTCACTGGGAATCTGCACATTAGAGCTTATTTTCATTGGAGTAAATGGACATGGGATTGGAGCTGCTAAAATAAGACATTCACAGGGCTGGTCCTGCTCTCCGTCTCTGCCTGGGAGCCCCAGACTGGCTGGGTTCTGCTGCTGTTACTCAGCCTCAGAGCCCTGACTTGGAGTGACTTCCCCAGGTCTGGGACCACATTGTTACAGCCACACAAAACCCAAGGAATCACAGCGCTCGTTAGTGTAATTATTAATTATTAGTGCGAACCGCTGGGACTCTCCCAGCAGAAGGTGCTGTGCTGCAGGCGCTGCTCCCGAGGGGCCCTGGGCATTCCTGTGAGGAGCTGGGCATCCAGAGACAGCTGTGCTGCTCAGGAGGGGAACTGCCCCAGCTCCCACCCCAGAATCCCTGCAGAGCTCAGACAAGTGTGGAAACTTCAGCTGCAGAGAGAGAAACCCTGAGAAAAGAGGGAGCGGCTGCAGGTTGAAGCTTCTTGTGGTGCTGTTGGTGGAGCTCTAAAAGCCTCCCAGAGCCCATTCCTGGGTCTGAATCCATGCTGGTCCATGGCTGGGAATGTGAAATCGACACTTTATATACCTGGATATGTGTTCAGCATGGAGCAGAGAAGGCTCCAGGGAGAGCCTGACAGGGCCTAAAGGGGCTCAGGAGAGCTGGAGAGGGAATGGGGACAAGGGATGGAGGGACAGGACACAGGGAATGGCTTTCACTGCCAGAGGGCAGGGCTGGATGGGATATTGGGCAGGAATTATTCCCTGGCAGGGTGGGCAGGCCCTGGCACAGTGTGCCCAGAGCAGCTGTGGCTGCCCCTGGATCCCTGACAGTGCCCAAGGCCAGGCTGGACAGGGCTTGGAGCAATGTGGGACAGTGGGAGGTGTCCCTGCCATGGCAGGGCTGGGGCCAGGTGAGCTTTAAGGTCCCCTCTGACCCAAAGCAGTCCAAGATTCTCTGCTGCTGTGTTTTGTGTGCAGGAGGTAGGAGGTGGGAGATCATTTCCCCACGTGGTCAGTCAGGCCTGAACAGATTCTCCTGGGGCGGCTTCCACACTGTCCCTTGAGCAGGGCGTGGGCTTGTCACAGCTCTGACCTTGTGTGTCCCTTTGTGCCTTTGCTGCCCAGCTGGCTGCCGTGCACCTGGTGGATTCCCACTACTGCACAGATCCTGGGAAGTTCATCTCCGTGCTCTGCACCTCGCTGTCCACCATGCTGCACGTGGAGCTGCCCCACGTCAACGTGCTGTCCAAGATGGACCTGATCGAGCAGTACGGGAAGCTAGGTAAGGGAACTCCGGAAGCCACAGCGTGCTCTGGCGGGGGAGGCACCTTGAACCTCAGGTCTTCTGCCTCCCTGCTGTGGGCAGGGACATCTTCCACTAGCCAGGGTGGCTCAGAGCTCCATTCTGGCCTTGGACACTGGGAGGAATTTGAGGGGGAGGGCTGCGGAATTGAGCCGTGCCAGGTGCAGATCAGCCGTGTGAGAATGGGGCTGGGTGGGGAGCTGCTGCAGATCCCACTGTGCTCTTCAGCTTCCAGCTTGCCTTCAGAGCTCCCTGTCGCCCTGCAGCTTTCAACCTGGATTATTACACTGAGGTCATGGACCTCTCTTACCTCGTGGACCATTTGGCCTCCGATCCCTTCTTCAGGAATTTCCGCCGCCTCAACGAGAAGCTAGTGGAGGTGATCGAGGACTACAGCCTGGTGTCCTTCGTGCCACTCAATGTCCAGGTGACCCAGCAGGAGGGAACAGGGAGCCCTGCATGTGCAGCAGCTGCTTTTTGTCTGCTCAGAGCCATAGGGCTGGAAACCTCAGCTGTGAGGAGACTCGGGGCTGCGAAACAGGGAAGCACACCCAGACTTGTAAATGATCTGTGGCAGCCGAAGGAAAGAAAAAGGCTGATGAGCTTGGGGCTACCTCGGCCTTGTGTCCTGGGGTGGGGAATCCAGGCTCCCCCTTCCTTCAGCTCTTCTGGCCTGCATTTCAAATCTGGGCTGAGGATCACCTAAAACTTTGTTAAATTAGGGAGCAGCAAATAATGAGAAGGGGGAGGGAGGGCCAGAAATGTCCTTAATCAGGCAGCTGGCAGAAGTGTCACAGGCAAATGGGCTGGGAGAAAGTGATGAAAGGGAATGAGAGGGTGGAGGGCCAGTCCCTGTTTGTCCCTGTTGGTGTCCCTGGGGCCACGGGCGCTGTCAGGGTGGCCCTGGGCCCCGGAGACACAGCACAGACACAGGCCAGTGTGAGCTCCTGCCTGTGGGGAAGGAGCAGGTGCCAGTGAGCTCCTTCCTCCCAGGACAAGGAGAGCATGAGGCAGGTGATGCAGGCCGTGGACAAAGCCAATGGATATTCCTTCGGGGACCAGGAGCACCGGAGCCTGGAGGCGCTGATGTCGGCAGCTGTGGGGGCTGACTTCCACTTCTCTTCGTATCCTCTCTGGTGCTGAGTTTAATTTCTCTCCCTGGGGGACAAAGGCTGGAATTTGCAGACCCAGTTTCATCATCTGGTGGGTGACACACGTGGGGAGTGGGGTGTGCTCAGCCCAGCCCGGGGCAGACGCTTATCCTCACCAAAGGTTGGGAATTGATACTGTGAACGTGTCAGGAACCTTTTGACAACTTTCCCCTCTCTCACCCTCCCTTGGGTGGGTTCTATCCTTTAAACCATACAATTGATTCTCCTGGACTTGTCAGGCCTGGGATCAGGCAGAGCCAGAACTCAGGTGATGCTGCCTCTTCCCGATGGCCTTCGGGCTAATGTGAGGCTGGGCTGGTTCCTCGATGGGAACTTCAGAGCTACTGCAGAAGGGAGTGTTTGAGCCCAGCCCCTCGTTTTCCTTAATTACTGCGTTATCAGCACCCTGGCAGTGCAGGAGAAGTATGTGCAATCTCAGGAGAAAGCTGTGGAAGAGGAGGTGATGGATCTGTGACACGCCCTTCCCTGGCTCCTCTGTTTTGACACCTCTCCTTTTCCTACCCGGAGCTTCAGCTGTGACTCAGAGCAACTGAAAGCCTTTCCAGGCAGAGTCTGGACCCTCTCTGGGTGGGTTTGACCTCCCGAGCTTCAGGCCTGCTGCCCAGAGCAGGGCTTTGGCAGAAGGGAGGTGGCTGAGGATCTTCCCCTAGGAACAGAGAGATTGAACCAGAGAAGGCAGGGAGAGTGAGGAAAAGAGAGATAAGGTCTCCTCCATCATGAGCAAGACAGATCCAGAGAAAGAAAAATCAGCTGGAGCTGCCTCAGGTGCAGTGAGAGTCGAGGCACCAGTCCTGGGAGTGCTGCAGGAGGAGCGTGCACGGGGCCCCATGCTCCAAGCAGAATCCAGGGCAGGGCGTCTCCACACCGTCTCAAGGACAGAAGGATGTTTGTTTTTCTTTTTCTTAGAAATAATGATGGACTCTTTCTTAATAAAACACTCCTTGGTCTCACTTTCATCTTCGGAGTTTGCTGAACCTGAACAAATAAACCCAGGAGGGCTTCGGAGCCCGGGGCCAAGGCGCCAGCGCTGGGAGTGGCGCTGTCCAGGACCTGTCACTGTCCCTCTGTGCTCTGCCTGGAGGGCCAGGGACAGCAGGCAGAGCCCTGCTGCTGCTCCTGCAGGGATCGGGGGCTGGAGCAGCACAGCGCGCACAACGCCAGCTCAGCTTTTGGAGGCGCTGGGTTAAGAAAGCCCCTGTGTGACTCAGCTCGTGGTTTGCATCTTGGGCCTTTCCCAGGAGCAGCCTTGGGTGTCCTCATTCACCTTCCTTCTTCTGGCCTGGCTTTCTCCATGTCCCAGATCCTGGGGCTTCCCCTCCTGTCCGTGTCATTCCCGCTGGCTGTGCTGCTGCAGCTGCCGGTGCTCTGAGCCTCGTGAGCTCCCTGCTCTGATCCCTGCTCTGATCCCTGCTCCAGGCAGCAGCCGGGGCATGCATCAGGAGAGCTGGGGGTGACAAGTGGGGTGTCCACATCAGGGAGCCTCCGGTGCCTCCCGGCAGCTTCACACGGGATGGGAGCGGGCGCAACTCCCGATCCCAGATCTCTGCAGACTCAGCATCGCCTCTTGCCCAAGATCTTGCATAAAATACAACAGGATTTTCTCACAGGACAGTTTGGCCCTTGGCAGAGGGATTGGAGACTGGATCCTTGATGGATCTGAATGCGAATGGGGTCTTGGGCAGCTGGGCACAGAATTAAAATGAATTTTTCCCACACCTCCCAACTCTGTGGCCAGGATTTGGAGACAAGGAGGAGCTCAGGGAGAGGAGGATGCAGACACACAATGCTTGTGCTTCACCCAGACCCCTTCCCAATGAAACTGAGATTTCAGATATCAAAGTCAAATCCCAGTGTGCTGCCAGTGCCTCAGCTCTTCCTGGAGCCCAGGAATTTCCCTGGGTATTCCTGGCTGGATTTCAGTGCTGAAGCTCTGGAAGCCAATCTAACCATAACTGAGCTGAAATCCCATCCTTGCCCATGGCTCGTGGCCTTGTCCTGGTTGTTTTGGAGCTCTGTAGTTGCTGTGAAGGGGTGGGATCTGGGATCATAAAAATATTAATTTTCTAGTGGCTTTTTCATGGCTTTGAGAGATTTGGTGGCTTAAAAGGTATGGTCAGGTCAGGCTGAGTTATGCAAGAGCCATCAAAGCTTTTGTGGCTTTTTGGCTTTTTTATTTGCCCTGGATATCTGCAGCCTCAGCCTTGGGATGGAAACCACTCAGCTCAGGCCATGGATCCTCTGCTGTGTTCCAGCCAGGAAACGCTCAGGTCTCAGAGAGCTTCAGCCACAAAACTGCAGTGGTTTTGCACCAAGGAGCTTCTCACAGATGAGTCTGGGGCTGAACCGGGACCCACAGCCCGGAGGGGACAATTCTGCTCCTGCCCAGGGTGACCTGGGAAAGGGCAGGGAAGGCTGGAGCCCCTGGTGTGAAATGCAGGGTGAAAGGCAGCCCCTGCACCCCACACCCCCCGGCTGGGAGGGGACACGGCGAGCCTCCCGGGCCTGGGGAGGTGACACTTTGGCTGCTGTCGCTGCCTTGAGCAATCGGCAATGCCAAGAGCCAGGATGAGTCACTCCAACCGAGGCACATCCCTGGGAGGGGGCCCGGCTTTCTGCCGAGCTGGTCCTACCTGCTGAGCCCACCCCGACCGTGGGACTGAACCCGAGGGTGGCGTTTTGGGGATGGAGGGATTTGAGCACCAATCACAGCCACGGGACTGAGCTTTCCTGGGTCCCCTCCCAGGTTCCAGCCCTCATTTCCAGCACCCTCATGGAGCTCCTGCTCAAAAGCTGAGTTTCCCCATCAAGTGGTGCTTTCTAATGGGGATAAAAAAACCTCTCCAAAAACAGAGCAGGCACTGGTGCCAGCCTGGCAGGAGGCTGCCCGAGGCCGGGGCGATGGACACCCCTTGTCTGGGTGCCCAGACCGGTGGTGCCTCAGCCAGGAGCCAGCCAGCCCCAGCCCTGGGCACAAAGCCCTGGGGGGAGGCTGGGAGAGCTGGTGACAAGTTCAGGCAGGGCTGTGGGTCCTGCAGCTCCCACTCAGGATGGCAGAGCCTTTTGCAGGCAGCAGAACATCCCTGCTCGCCCTCACAGACCAGTTTTCCCCATGGCTACCAGCCCCTGTGTAGGGGCTGTGCCAGGACCCTGCTGGGGGAGTGGGGGACACTCCTTGGCCCTGGGCACGCAGTCCCTCTGCTCTAAGGGTATTTAAGTCACTTAAACTGATTTATTTGAGAGCTTTTCTGGATGCCCCTTCTGGGATGCCGCAAGCATTCCACAGCCACCGGACAAGGACCAGGATGGGGATCGAGGTCCTGATGCCTCCCTGGTCTTTACCTGGGTCCCACCATCCTATGTGAAGCAGGGGGACAGAAGGACCCCAGAGAACTCCCCAGCAGCACAACCCTCTCACAGGAGTGTCCTGGGGATCCAGGGCCTCCTCCTTCCCAGCCTGGAAAAGCTGCTGGACCGGCTGGGAGCAGGGAGCACCATCCTCCCACACGGCCCAGCCACGCTGCAATTTCGGGAGCTGTTGAAATCAGTTAACTCCTGGGAAGCCAGGGGGAACCCACAGCCCCAGGGATGGACAGATACTCCCAGTTATCCCTTCCTGGGCACCAGCACTGTCAGCTCCAGCCTGCCACTCTCCAGTTTAACCAGTCCGGGTGTCCCCAGGCCGTGGGGTCGGGGCCAGCGCAAGCCCTCAGCTCGTTTTTCCCGTTGGCCGCCCCGCTCTGGGTAATTACAGGTCTGGGGCTGTTCCCAGGCTGGGAGTGCTTGAGGCCAGGTGGAGGCCAAGCTTTGGGGTCCCTCAGTGAGCTCTCCCTAGGACCAGCCCTGACACCTCTGGGGACCCCTTGGAGCTGCTGGGGGGCCAGGGCAGCACCAGGAGTGTCATGATGGGGCTGGGGAGGGCCAGGGGACTCACGGAGGTTCATCCCCTTTGCTGGGATCTGCTCCAGGTGTCCCATCCAGGGGGAGCAGGTGCTGCTTTGTGCAGCCCAGCCTCCCGCAGCAGAGCCCTCGTTACATCCCAGGCCAGCCCCTCGCTCCCCAGCGATTCCACCCCACAATTCCTGCATGCACCAAGGGGGTCACATCCCTGCTTGTGCCTTATTCCCCCAATTTCCCGGCACTCCATGGGCTGGGATCTGGCCACACCAGGGCTCAGGACTGGTGTGTCTCCCCGTCCCCATGCAACGGGGCAGCACGTCCTGAGTCACGGCGCGTTTCCTCCCGGCATCCCAGGGCTTCCCATCAAAGGGCTCCTGCCCAGCCCTGCTGGCTCTGCTGAGCTCATAGCCCAGGGTGCCGTGACTGTATTTTATTGTAATTATTTTTCATGTTGAAACGCGCTGGTGGGGGGAAGGGGGAGGGAGCTGTGCCCTTCCCGTGGCCCCATGCCAGGGCCAGAAATGCTGAGCTTTCACCTGTCCCAGCGCGTCGGCACCTTGAGAGGGATGTCCCCACCCCGCTGACAGCCCAGGGCTGCCCCTGTGTCGCTGCTGATGCAGCTTTTGTGGATTTTCCTCCTTGGAATTAGAGGCACCATGGGGGAGGACCTGGGGACCCACACAGGGGTGTCAGTGGCAGGTTTTGGGGAACTCTGGGTTTGTATTAACAGGGCTGGGTCAGACATTTGGGGACCCTTGAGCACCTTGTGGAGCAGCCAGCCCCGCTTGGGGCTGCCAAAACTCCCATCCCATGGATGCACAGACCCCTGAGCCCTTCCATGCGCCACATCTCACCCCAAGACCCTGCTGTGGGGCTGGGGGCACCGAGAGCAGCCAGTGCTGGGGGCCTGGCTGCTCCCACCCCTGGGATGGGAGGGAGGCAAGGCGGGCGCCTGGAGCTGCCCGGACCTGTGCGCAGGGAGAGACGAGGCAGACGAGAGCAGAGGTGCAGGAGAAGGTTTATTGGAGCACAGAGGCTTTGGCAACACGCGACCCCCTCCCGGAATGGGGGGGCTGCCTGGACCCCCCCCTCGCCCCGGCCCAGCCCCTCACCTCCTCCTGTCGCTGCTCCAGCCCTCTGGGACAGGGGGTTTGGAGCTGGCACAAGCCAGACTGGACGCCCCCCACAAAAAAATGTTAAATAGTTGGGGGCTGGCAGCTCTCTGGGACAGAGGCACCCCCTCTCCCTCTTTTCCCCCTCCCCAGAGCAGAGGATGGGGGAGAGGGAGCGAGGGGCCCTGCCAAAACCACCCCCACTCCCGGTATCCAGGCTGGGGGGAGCTGAGACTCCTCCCCACCAAAACCAACCAAAAAAAAACCAAAAAAACCAAAAAAAAACAAAAACAAAAACGACAACCAAAAAAAAAAAAAAAACACGAAGAGATGCCGAAGGGTCTGGAGCGGGGCAGGTGGGGCTGGTCCCCGGCTCGGCAGGGGACGCTCAGTTCTTGGGCTCTTCGCCAGCCTCGCCGCCGTCTTCGCCGGCGCACTCGGCTGTCCATAGCGTGAGGTTGTCCCTGAGCAGCTGCATGATGAGGGTGCTGTCCTTGTAGGAGTCTTCGCTGAGCGTGTGCAGGTCACCCATGGCCTCATCGAAGGTGGTCTTGGCCAGGGAGATGGCCTGCTCAGGGGCGTTGGCGATCTCGTAGTGGAACACGGAGAAGTTGAGGGCCAGCCCCAGGCGGATGGGGTTCGTGGGCTGCATCTCCTTTTTGCTGATGTCCATGGCCTCTTGGTAGGCCTCCTGGGCCTTCTCTATCGTCGACAGGCGGTCGTCCCCGCTGGCCACCTCAGCCAGGTATCGGAAGTAGTCACCCTTCATCTTCAGGTAGAAGACCTTGCTCTCGGTATCGCTGTCCTTCTTGATGAGATACTTGTCCAGCAAGCCCAGCACGTTGTTGCAGACGGCGTTCAGCTCCTGCTCCACCTTCTCCCGGTACTCGTTCACCACCTGCGCTTTGTCGTCACCCTCCTCGGTTTTGTGCTCGATGCTGGAGATGACCCTCCAGGCCGAGCGCTGGCAGCCCACCACGTTCTTGTAGGCGACTGAGAGGAGGTTGCGCTCCTCGTTGGACAGCTCGTCCCCGTGCTCCACCACGGCCTTCATGAAGTCTGCCATGTCCTCGTAGCGCTCAGCCTGCTCGGCCAGCTTGGCCTTCTGCACTTGGTGGTTTCTTGCCATGGCTGGGACGCGGGCGCGGGGTGGACGCTTGGGCGAGCAGCGGGGCCGGGAGCCGTCGGAGCCTCTGCCGAGCGCTGCCGCCGGGATTCGCTTTTGGCTGCGCGTCGGAGCCTCGAGCGAGAGCAGGAGGAGCCAGCCAGGTCCAAGGAGTGTCCTCCTCCTCCTCCTCCTCCTCCTCTGCTTCCTCCCCGCCGAGCGCGGCCTTAAAAGGAAAATCGCGGTGAATCATCGCCCGCGGGCGGCGGGCGCTGGGGAGGGGGCGAGGGGGGCGGCCAACGCCCTGCCCTCCCCGTGGGTGCGGCACCCGTAGATGCCCCGGGGCTCTCCCCAGAGCCGACGCCCGCCCCGGCACCCGGGAAACGCCCATTGCGCTGCTGAGAGCGCTGGGGAGGGCGACAGGCGCTGCGCTGTCCTTTGGGGGGGGACACACGGCAGCGCTCGGCTCTTCCCCCCCTGGAGAAATGGGCCACGGGGTGTGGCCGCTCGTAAAAATGGGTTCCTCCCCCCCGAAAAAGTCGTATCACTGTCGTTTTTAATATGGTGATTGCCTCGGCAGTAATTGCGAGGGCTTGACGGGCAGGTATTTATTCCCACAGGTGTGGAAACCGAGGCAGAGGCTCCACACCTCTCCCCGGCGCCGCGGGAGGGGCCGTCCCAAAAAGCGGGGCAGAGTTAGCCCTCGCTTTTGAGCCGCCGCACGGTGGGACCCCCCCAAAGTCCCCGTGGTGAGAGGAGCGAGGGGAAACCCCATCCCCACCAGCCGCGTCCCGGGGCTGCCTTCCCCCGTCCCACCGGGCGCGTTTCGCGTCTCTGAAGCTGTAAAAGAGGTGTTTTAGCGTTCGCTTTTTGTCGGTTTTCGGTTGTTCCGGGCTGGCCGTGGGCCGCGGCGGCAGCGCAGTGCCCGATAGGGATCTGAGCTGCGCCTTGCGCTGAGTTTCACTCGGAGCTTGTTGCCACACGCCGGGCGCTGGCGCAGCCCCGGCCCCGCTCCCGGCCTTATCTCCGTGCGGGAGCGTGCGGGAAGGGCAGGGTGGGGCGGGCGGCTCCGGGCCAAGGCGAAAAGGGGCGTTGTGATTCTTTCCGTGAGCCTGACTCGCTGCTTTGTTCCTGCCTGCCAACCCCCGGCCGGGAGCGCCCCGGGATCCCCGCGCCTCGCTCAGCTCCCGCACCGCCCCGGCGGACCCTGCTGGGATGGAGGACGCAGGAAAGCCGTGAGGATGCTTTCCCCAACCGCTTCAAGCCCAGGAAAACACCTCCAGCCTTCACATCACCCCCTCTGCACACTGGAATTCAGGAAAAAGGGATTCAGGGCCGTTCACCCCTTCCCGGCCGAGCCCCTGACACGCGCTGGGTTTTGGGGTACCCGGGGTGCCATCGAGAGGCTCTTGTGGCAGCAGCGTGGGGGTGTCCAGCCCCACCAAGGTCCCCACAGCCCCTCCACGGCACCCCGAGGGCCACATGCAGCAATTGTAGCTCCTTCCCCAGGTGAGCTGATCCCGAGGGAGCAGATTCTGCCCCCGGGGTCGGGAAAAGGCACTTCCCAAAGGAATGGGTGAGCAGGAGACCACGGCCTGTCTTCCACCCTCTGCCCAGCACACAAACCAGACCCATAGAGACCCTCCAAAAACTTCCATCGGGCACAAAACCCACCACCCCCCCCCAGGGGAAAACCTCAGGCAAGAATCCCTGGGTGGGTTAGTCTGAGCTCACATTCTTTCGGGCAGCAAAACCATAATTTGGGTTTGGGGTCTGCAGTCCCCAGCCCTGGTGAAGGACTCCCAGCCTGCCCAGGACGATCCTGCCCCACCCTGCATTTGGACTCTCTAATTGTGGGGAGGCCCCGGTGGGATCCCCCTTGCCCAGCAAGGACACGAGCGGGGTGGGGATGGCGTCTGAGGCAGCCTCTGCAAAAGGGGCTGAGCTGCTGCCAAATTTTGGCAGAGAGGAGGCTCAGGGACGCTCTGCTCCGCCGGTCCCGTGGCCAGCAGCGGTGGGTGAAGGGCAGAGCCCAGATCCCAGGGCAGGGGTGTGAAGGAGCTCAGCTGCACCATCACCCCAGAGAGCACCCGTGGGTGCCCCAAAGGCCAGAGGACAGTGCCAGGAGGGGCGTCCCAAACCATTCTGTGGTTCTGTGGTCATCCCGGCGAGAGGGGCACCCAGTCCACCCCAGCCACGGGGACGCTGCCCTGGCCGGGGCACGTCTCCAGCCCCGCAAGCCGAGGGCAGGCGTGGGCTGGGCGCTAGCAGCAGGCAGAGGATGCTCGTGGCTATTCCCAGCGGCACTGGAACGATGCTCAGAGCCCGTCTAGCCACCCTGCCCAGCCCTGCTGCTCCCCCTGGCTGTGGGGACGCCGCCAGCTCCCAAAACATCAGTGGACAACGCATTTTTCGAAGGGTGCTCACGGTGCCCCGGGTCCTGCGGGCACTGCCCACTGCTCCTTCCCAGCCTGGCTTGGTCCTTCCCACTGCACAGGAGGGTGCAGAACCGCGGATGGCTGAGACCAGCCCCAAAGTGTGCCACTGTTTGGGAAGCTCCTGGCTCCCATCCCCACGGCTGATGGCACAGCGGTGCCAGCCCTTGGTGGCTTCCCCTGGCTCTGCTCGGGCCTGCCCAGGCAGGAGCCGTTCCCCTCCACCCGCGGAGCAGAGGCAGACACCAGAGTACAGTAAATAGGAGAAACTTTCATTTTGTTACAAAAGTAAAAGACATAAACAGATGGTGAATCCTACAGGGATGGGGCAGGCCTGGCTGCTCCTCTCAGCTCTCAGCCCAGGGGAGGCTGCTCAAGGTGCTGCGGGGCTGGAGCCCCTTCCCCTAAAGCCAGAGCCGTGCTGGGATGAGGCTGGCAGGGGGAGCTGGCCCGGGGGTTGCAGGGATGAACTGACCAGGTACGAATTCCCATCAGGAAAGTCCTCTCGCACACAGACACGGCTTGGAGGGGCTGGGAGGGTTTGGCGCTGGTGCCCCCGGCTTGGCTGTAAATGCTCTGGAGAGATCCTGCTCTTTCCAAAATCCCGTTGGGATGCCAACCACGACATTCCAGCACCGACGGTGGGGAGACACCGTCACCAAGCGTCCAGCCGGTGGCCACGGGGAACCCTCAGTGGCCCCGGGGTCCGTGCGGGCAGGGCACAGCAGGACTGCGGGAATTACTCTGTTTGTCGCGGTGGCTGTATGGCTTTGAGCTCCGAGCCGCGGGGCGCCCGGCCCGGCCCCCGGAGCGGGGCTGGAAAAGCTTTTCCGAGCTGCGGCCGCTGCCCAAGCTCCGGGGGAGGGAGGGCGGCGCAGCCCTGGCGAGCGGAGGCACTCGAGGTGGTCATGGCTGTGGGCTTGGCTCCCGTGGATGCCCCACGAGAGGCTCAGGCTGCTGCGGCTCGTGGCCCTGGATCCGCCCGGAGCGAGGGAGAGGAGAGGGGAGGACGATAAAAGGAGAGCGTTAGTGGCAGAAACAGAGGAGCTGGGGAGCAGCGGGAGCAGGGCGAGCATCCAGGCTCGCCGGTAGAGTGGGACCAGGCTGGGCCGGAGGGAGGAGGGGGCTCCATCCCTGCCCCGAGGCTCAGGAGCTCATGGGGGGCTGCAGGGAGGGGGCAGAGGGGCGGCTCACGGCCCACAGGTGACACATCCCATCCCAACGTGCCCTGAAGGAACTTACCCTGGTCACAGGAGGAGGAACTGCGTGTTGCAGAGAGGAAAACGGGCAGAGGGGTCAGAGGGATCACCTAAGCCACAGAACGGGTCAGGGATGGGGGTCCAGAACTGCCCCAGGGGCCACAGCTCCCTCCAAACACCGAACTGCTCCTTGGCTGGGGTTTCCTCGCACAGGCACGGCAGGCTGGGCTCCAGCCAGCCCCAGGCTGAAGAGCCCTCTGCCACCCCCGGCCACACGTGTCCCACCACGTTCCCATGCAGGCCAGGTGGCTCCAGCCCAGAACAAAGCCAGGGAAACCAAAGCCCTCCTCTTCTGGCAAGCCTTCAGGTGCCCCCTCACCCCCACAGCCCTGGCCCCATGCCCCTGTGCCGGTGGGATTTGGTGGGATGGATGGGGCACGTGGGTGTCAGCAGAGCTGGGGTTGATGGGCTCTGAGGCCAGAGCTGTAATGCAGTGGAGAGAGATGGGTGGCTGGAGTGGGTGAGAGGGAGAAGGAAGCAATTTCTTACCAGCCAGCCCTCAGAAATCAGGGCAAACATCCGAGGAGGGGCAAATCCCATCAGGCTGTGCAGGAAATGGCAAAGTCCTGGCAGGCATCCTCCTGGGGAAGACACCAGAGGTTATGCACCTCACACCTGCCACGGGGCCAGAGGGGCTGGCACAGCTGGGAGCACAGAGCCCAGCTGAGGCCAGGACACTGAGGTGACAACAGCGGGGAGGGGATGAGCCCCTGCCCAGCCTGGAAACGTGGCACAGCAAATTCCCTTCACTCCAGCAAGTCTCAGCAGCGTCAGCTGCTGCTCATCCTTCCCAGCAGGAGCTTCCAGGAGTTTCCAGGTGAGGCCTGAGCCTAAGAGAGTCCAGCTGGCACCTGAGGGATGCC
The DNA here is from genome assembly GCF_024509145.1 of Vidua macroura. Classification (NCBI taxonomy): domain Eukaryota; kingdom Metazoa; phylum Chordata; class Aves; order Passeriformes; family Viduidae; genus Vidua; species Vidua macroura. Next base: position 3,355,471 of record NC_071595.1, on the reverse strand, counting down.
AAACACCGGGACACACCTGCCCTCTTCTGTCTCCAAGGAGGAAAATAATCATCCAAGCAGTTAACTCTTTCAAAATAGAATTTTATTGAGTAACAAAGGAAACTGGTTTAAATAAAAACAGGAAGGAGTCTGGCCCCTGCTAACCCCCTCCTCACTGCTCCTCTGCCATCCCCCTGGCACAGGCACTTGCAGAGTACAAAGCAGGATGCTGGTGAACTCAGGGGGGCTGGGCTGCCCCCCAAAATGTGCTGCCCCTGCCCAAGGTTGAAACTGGTTTGTCTGATCCAAGGAAACCTGACAGGCAGCTCGGCACTGTGAGCCTCTGCCCTGGTGCCAACGTGCACAGCGCTCCCTGCACAGGACAGAAAATGTTCTGCGTAGAAAACAGTCCTACCAATTGTGCAAAAAAATCCAGCAGCTTTTAGTAACACGATTCAAGTATTGCTACAAGGTTTGTGACTCTGCCTTCGCCCCAGGGACACAGAGCTGGCTGCCTGGGTGCAGTGTGCTGCTCAAGGATGAGCAGCTGGAAGGGCTCCCAGGGCACTGGAGACAGCCCTGGGGACACTCTGCTGTTCAGAAACCCAAACCAAGAGCATACCACGAGCTTATCAGAGACCAGCACTGCTTCCTTGTGAAACCCCACCTGGGAAGTGTGTGACCCTCAGGAATTCACACACTTTTCTGCTGCCTTTTGGTCTCCCACAGACAGGACACAATCCTGGGAAGCTCCAGCTCCCAAACCTGACCCCTGCAGCCTCGTGACCTGCATCTCCTGAGAGTCACAGAGCACAGAGTGGTTCTTCCTCCCCATTAGAGGAGGGTCCCCCGATTCGTGTCCTTGCTGCAAAATGTGTCTGACCAACTGGCAGGGCCAAAACACAGCCCCAGCCAGAAAACAGATCAGCAGGGATCACCCAGGACATCCTCATTGCCTCCAGGTCTGCTGGGAGCCAGAGTCCTCCCAGCTGAACAGCCCAACTTAGCAAGGCACGGCTGCTCCTGTAAAGGGGAAGCTGCTCCAGCCTGAGAGCCAGATCAGCCCTTCCAGATGAGCCCAGGAGAGCAGGGTGTGTTGATGGAGCTAACAGGGACACCAGGGAGGTGACACCTCCAGCCCAGCCCCAAGTGGGAATCATCTGTGAGTGCCCACCTCTCAGCCTTGGCCCATCTCATTCCCAGCAGGAATCACAGCAATGTCCTGGAGCTCAGGGGTGTGGGCACTCCTGGGGACCCCCTGTTCCCAGCACGAGTCCAAGGGTCCCACAAGCTGTTGGGCTCTGTCAGGCCAAACCCCTGACAGGCCACATCACAGTGAAACAAATGTACAAAAAAGTAATAAATAAACGTAAAAAACAAATAAGGCAACGCATGGCTCGAGTCTTTGACAGCTCTGGGTCCCAGGGCTGTCCCTCCTGAGGCCAGGGATGTGACAGGGGAAGGTTCTGGCTGGAGCAAGGTGCAGGCACAGCAGGCACTGGGAACATCACAGCACTGCTAGGGAATGCCTCCTACCATGCTGGTGTCAGTTTTGGCTCCGAGGGAAGGGATTTCACTCTTGGGACTGGACGGGGTCGCGATATCTGGCTGGATAAATCCTCTTCTGTCTATCAAACTGGAAAACAGGAAGGGAAGAGCAGTTCAGGGAACAAAGACTGACGCTGGGAGCTCAGAGGCCACAGGGAAGGCTCCTCTCCCAGGAGCTGCTGAGCACAGCACAGGCAGGAAGCTGGAGCACAGGGTTCCTGCCCAGCACATGAGCCACAGGCCACCCCGAGCCACAGGGAGCTCTGGGCCACCACAAACCAAAAGGGGAACTGGCTAAAGGACTTCACAACATGAAACCACCATGAAAAGGAACAAACTGGAGTAGAATGCTGTTCTCCTCCCCACAGCCTCCCAGCCTGGCTCCCTGAATGCACAGATTGACCAGCCCTGAATAGCACCATTGCATTTTGGCACCTCTGAAGCCACCACGAAGCCTGGGGACACTTGAGAGAGCAAGGCCTGATACAAAATATAAACCACACTTTACTCTGCTGCTGTTACAGGAGCTAGCACCACCGAGCTGCTTCAGGACTCCAGCCTGGATCCTCCAGGGATCCCACATCCCCAGGACAGGCTGGGGATGTGCCCAACTGCCCCATCTTGTGAGGAGCAGAGCAGGACCTGACTCTGCCCAACTGCCCCATCTTGTGAGGAAGCTGCAGCTGTCCTGTGCTCGGGGACACCCCCAGCCAGGGAGGAGCCTTTGCTGGGGGACACTGAGCACCCCTGGTGAGCTCAGTGCTGCTGAAGCCCAGGGTCTCTGCACTGGTAGGGACCTCCCTTGGCTGTTTGCCAGAGGCTCAAGCCTCAGAGAACAGGAGCAAAAATGTGCCAAGAATCACAGAATCATGGAATGGTTTGGGGCAAAGGGACCTTAAAGATCACCTCATTGCAACCCTTGCCATGGGGACAAGAAGTGTCTGTACTGGACCAACCATCTGCTGCCAAGTCCTGGGTGCTGTTCTTCCCTTTACCCAACTGCAGGATTTGTCTTATCTTCAAGTTCCACAAAACAACTACAACTGACCCAAATTTACCCAGTTCCAACACAGTTCATGTCCTACTCATCCACCTCCAGCCTTTCTCTGCAGAGTGGGAAGCTTTCCTCTCCCCATCAGAGCATACGTGTTCGTGCCGCCGTGGCCCATGACAGATCTGTCCTTCCCAAGGTTCCTCTCCCACAGCAGGATGCAACTCCCAGTGCTTGGAGGTCACGGGCTCTTACCTGGGATGGAATGGTCCACACAGCACTGCACAGCAGTTTGTGAGGATGCTTTTATGGCTGTAGGGATTGGCAAACTCCGAGCCTCTCTTGTTTGACCAGGACCCTTTGATCTGAAAGGGATGGACAGAGATTAGGAGGGGAAGGATGGGAGAGCAGACAGTGACATGACAGTGGATCCTTGCAGGGCTGGAAGGTTTGCCCCAGAGCAGAGGGAGAACACCTACAGGCACAAGCAGCCACGTGCTGCCTCTGCTGAAGTGCAGTCCTGCAGCTGCAGAGCTCCCAAGCCGTGCCCTCCCCGTGCTGCACTGTCACCATCTGCCACGCCACCCCGTCCTCCTGCTCCCCTCGTGGTCTCCAAGGCTGGCACCCATCAGAGTAGGGCTCCTGGTCCCTCAGGCTGCACAAACAGCGAGGGGATTCCCAGCCCAGGGGCTCCTCTGTCCCCAGCCCAGCAGCTGCCCCAGCTCTGCTGCGAAACCGGCTGTGGCACAGGGGGTGGGCAGCTGCTACAGCTGCCTCAGGCTGCATTCAACCAGCACCAGCACCTTCACCAGCACATTTCCTGCTCTTTAACTTCCTCTCCCCAGCTGCAGCACAAGGCTGGAGCCACGGGCCACTGGTGCTCCCAGTGCTGGGGTACAAACTGTAAGCTTTACTCACACAGCCCTGAGCAGTTCTGCCAAGCCTCTCAATGTAAGGTGGAGGGGAAAAGGGAAAAAGCAAAACCAAAAGGGATGCAAACACACCTCCTTCAGTGCTGGAAGCTCCCAGCGAGGATTACAGGTACTTCTGGCCAGAAGGGCAAATTTTGATTCTGAGGATCAGACAGATCCTGCTTTTCCATACAATCTGCCCCACTCAGTGCACTCATTTGGTCCTTGAAGCCTGTGCACACCCCAGATTTGAAGGTAAATCTCATCAGATGTCTGCACATTGTTTGCTAATTAGAGATGAGGAACTGCCAGACACAAAGGGACTGGCCCAGGGTCTCAGAGGAAACCCGTGGTTACATGGGATACTGAATTCAGATGACCAAGCTCACACCCAAACACTCCCCTGGGCCAGCCTTCCTTTTTTAATCTCACAACTCCTAATTTTAAGAGAAGCCACAAATAGACTGGAAAAAACAAACATGTGATGGTTCTAACTCAGCCACCTGAAAGTGCAGCCATGGGCACAGGCTGTGTGCTCTGCACTGGGTTGTCACAGGCAGTGAAACTGCACTGAGGCAGCCAAGAATGCCCTGAAAACTGCTCAGGATGGGTCATGGGCAGGCTGGCAGCAGGACAGGCATCCAGGTACTTACATCTTCGTTCGTCGTCAGGTTGGAGGCGACTAAGTAAGTGTGAAAACCTGAGAGGCCCAAAATGGACCAGACTGAGAAAAAACAAATCACCAGCTCCAGCACAGTGAAACAGAAGTCAAGGAAGTCTCAAGGAACAAAATCATCCCGCAAGGAGAGGCAGAGGATTGTCTGGGGAGGTTTGGGCAAGCTTCCCATTCCCCGAGCTGGTTTGCAGGGATCCTCCAAGGCACAGCCTGCTCCAGCTCCTCCCTTTCCACCTAAACCTGCAAACAAACTGGGAAACAACCCACCCTTAGTCCCAGGTAGCCAGGGGACTAAATTAATTTGGGGAAAGAACACCAGGGTGACCTACAAAGAGCTGCTGGCCCCTCTCTGTCAGTGATTAGCGGTGCTGGGCACCCCAAGCAGCTGCTGCCAGCAGAAGGATATCTCGCAGGGGTTGTCTTCAGAGTGGCCAGGAACCCATCCCTCTGAGCACCTGCAAAGCAAGACAGAACAAGGAATGGCATCCCAGCAGGCAGCCCTGCCCCTCCAGCCAGAACTCCATCCCCGTGGGCCGTGTGGATCTTGAGGAACATCTGCAGTCTGGAACACTGCAGGAATGTCAGTGCATGGACATGGCTCCAGGAGATTTGGAGCTGATGGGAAAGTCACCTTCCCTGCCAGGGTAAGGGGGATGCATCAGCAGCTCATCTGCTCTGGGGAAGCAAATCCCATCCCCAGCTCCCAAAGCCACTCTGCAGCGAGGTGAAGGCCTCATGGGACCCTTTAACCCCTCACCTGGTGTAACCCCTGCAGACCCTTCCCATGCTGTGTCCCACGGGAGCAGGGACCCAGAGCCGTGCTGGAAGCACAGCCCCTCCCGGCTGGGACTTACGCAGGGTGAGGTGGGTGATGACGCAGGCGAAGATGAAGGCGGTGAGGAAGGACAGGGACAGGATGAAGGCATAGAAGTAGCGGTAGTTGCGCTTGCCCACACAGTTGCCCACCCAGGGGCAGTGGTGATCGAATCTCTCTGGAACAAAGGCTCGAGGTGAGGAGGGCTCCTGCCACCTCACACCCAGCATGGAGCAGACCATGCTCAGCCCCCCAAAATGAGGAGCTACAAACCCATCTTCCCCCTGCACCCCGAGGGTAGAACCTCTCTGCAGCAGTGCAGAGGCATGAAGTTTCCATGGTGTCTGTACCAGCCTGGGGACAGCCTGGCCACACACAATGAGGAGCCTGCAGCAAACCTTGTCTTTGTGGAGACCTGCACTGCATTTTACAGAACCCTCCTCCCAAATCCAGGGAAAACAGAGCCATGGAGTCTTGGCTGTGCTGCCCCTTGCCCTGAGCCACTGCACTAGTGCTGCTTTCAATTTAAATACAAAGGAGACAGACCATGCAGTATCTTGTTTTATAATCCTTCAGGAGAAGCAAAAAGCAATCTGTCCAGGAACACAAGTGACAAGACCAGAGGGAATGGCTGGAGCTGTGTCAGGGGAGGGGGTTAGGCTGGATACTGAGACAAGGTTCTCCCCCCAGAGGGTGCTGGCACTGCCCAGGCTCCCCAGGGAATGGGCACAGCCCTGAGGCTGCCAGAGCTGCCAGGGATGCCCAGGGTGGGATTGTTGGGATGTCTGGGCAGGGCCAGGAGCTGGATCAGGGATGCCTGTAGGTCCCTTCCAGCTTAGGATATCCTGTTTACTGCCCAGCTTCCCCCAGCCCCACTCACCCACGCAGTTGTCGCAGACGCTGCAGTGGGAGGTGCGCGGTGGCCGGAACATCTTGCAGGTGTAGCAGTACTTGAGCTTCACCACGTACTTGTTGATCACCACCTCCATGGTGCGGGCCGGGGGACGGTACGTGGAGCTGCCCATGCTGTCTGCAGGGACAAGGAGGGACACTCACACCCCTGTGCCACCCCTGTGTCACCCCCAGCTGGGGCAGGGGTTGGCACACGCTCTCCTGGCTTTAACAGAACACAAGACAGGATTTGTTGCAGGGTGGGCAGCCAAGAGCTCCAGTCAGCTCCAGCATTATTTATGGCCTGTCTTTGTTCAGTGGCGATGCTGCTGGGATGCCAAGAGGAAGCAGTAAGTGCCCAGTGCTGTGGAATGTCAAGGAATTTACAAATAGTGAGAGTAAAGCAGCAGCCCAGAAACACCAGCTGGTCTCTGTGTGTCCAGCAGGTCACAACAGGCAGCCTGGCTGTGAAGGCACGTGTGGCTCTGCCACGGGAGCATCCCTGCCACTGCCAGCACACAGCCTGTCACCCCACAGCTGCAGCACTCCCAGCCTGCAGGGACTCGCCTCCATCGCTGTGGGGAAGGACAGCAGCAGGCCTCAAGTGCTCCAGTAGATTCCCTGGGATTTGACATGTTTGTGTTTGTAGCATAAGAGGATTCCTCCTCCTCCAGGTTTGAACTGAGGATTTTTAGGGGCACTGTAAGTTACATCTCTGTGTGCTGGCACTCCTTTATTCCCTGGGGGCTGGAGACTGTTCCTGTACACAGCAATAGCTGGAAACCCCCCTGGTATCATGTTTGCAGTTTTGGGGGTTATTCCTTTTAGTCACTCCTAAAAAAGTACTTTTCCAACGGTGAGGAATTCTTTGAAAATACTGATGCAACAGTGAGCGTGTTAAGAGGATGATAAGTGGATTATATTAGCAGTAACAGCTGGCACATCAGGCAGCATCTGCAGCCAGACTACTGCTTTAGGCCCTTATAAATAGAAACATGGATCACCACTCTGGGGATATTTAAAAACCATTTTTAAAGTCAGATGTAGAATTACTGCCTTGCATCTGTCTTCAGTGGGACAGATTCAAGCTGTCTCACATCAGCTTTGCTAAAGCATTTGCTCCAACCTGTCACGTCAGCGAGGTCCTCGGCTCCTGGATGCAAACACCTCCTTGGCTGTCCCCAAACCAGCGTGACAGAGCAGTTTTTAGAAGAGGACAAACATCAGCCTACTCTAAAGAACACCTTCCAGCACAGCAGGCTCAATGGCAATATCAAAAAGCATTAATTATCCTTCAACTCTGCTGCCTGGGAAAGTGCTGGGACTGAACAGGAGCAAAAAGCACCTGAGTTGCTCTGCAGATCCTCTCTGAGGCACTGCCTGCTGTGAGCTTGTTGCACCTCTCATCACGACTGGTAAGCACTGTAAAGCCTCACAATCTGATACTCTGGATTTTTCTCCCCCCTGGACAAACCTTAAGGAGCCAAGAGCCAAAAAAGGGCCCTCATTGAGCCTGGAAGGTGCATGGACACACACAGAGTCGAACACAGGAGAGGGATCGGAGCTCTCACCAATTCGCTTCTCCAGGTCTGCAGCCTCGCTGGGGGTAGCTCTGGGCAGGATTCCTGGGTCTCTGAAGCTTGTCTGGAGCAGGCAGCTGATGACAAAGAAGAAGAGGATGGCGGCGATGATGGGGATGGCCAGGGTCAGGTGACTGGCAAGGAAGGGGCAGCTGTGAAAAGATAAATAAAATGGAATTGTTATCAATCATTGCACAGGCCCGCTGTCAGCTGGGACATCACACCACGACCTATCACAGGGTAGAGGGCTCAGCAGCCGACCTGGGGCTGTTTTTGCAGAAATGGGGACTGGTGTGATCACACCCCACACCAGGGCAGCTCTGTTACCTGCAGGCAGCAGCTGAGGACAGCAGAGGACACAGCCCTGCACACACAAAGCCACTGTCCCCTCCTGCAGAGGACTGATCAGCACCCAGAGCCAACACAGGATGGGCTGCCCCAGTCCAGAGGGCTGCAGGCAGTGCTCAGGCTCTGCAGCAATCTGAGAGGATTAAGGAACTTTTGTTTCATCCCCCAGCTCAGCTGTCCAGAACAAAGCACCCACCAAGCAACAAGACCCCTTCAGTCCAAGCCTGAGCCCCTCAGTCAGCGACAGAAAGGTCTGTGAAGTGAGAGATGTGAGCTTGTTGTCAGCCCTTTCCTGAGAGAACCTCCAGAGCCCACTCTGCCCCACTAGGAAACAAGAAATCACAGAAATCATAGAATCCCCAAATGGGTAGGGACACCTTCCACTGTCCCAGGCTGCTCCAAGCCCCAGTGTCCAGCCTGGCCTTGGGCATTTCCAGGGATGGGGCAGACTCAGCTGCTCTGGACACCCTCTGTCAGGTTTTCCGACAGAAACCATGAAATACAGACACAGACAAGATGTATTTGCTGTACGCCCAGCAAACTGGAGCCCGTGCAACAGAAGCATCCTGCTAAAATAACAACTTGGGAGAGCCCCAGGGCATCTTCAAGCACGAGAGAGTGACTCGGCAAGAAGGGAGGCAGAGCAGATGTCCTGTGTGCTCTGCCTGGCCACACAAAGCCCTTACTGTGCTGAGCTGCCCGTCAGCCCCCGACCTGGCAGAGAGCTGTCAGGGCACGGATGATGCTGAGAAAGGGGTTTTTCCATCGGGATGCTGTGCCTGCTTCCTGCAGCTGCCTGTCCCTTTCAGCTCATCTGACTTCTCAGAACCTCTAATCAGATCAAGTACTTTCATCTCCCCACCAGCAGGCTTGGGCAGCTTTACTCCGAGACTTGCAAGGATAACGCCATGATCCAAAGGCAGGCGTGGCCCCCCGCTCCAGGGAAAAGCGGCTCCCATCCCTCCCGGGACAGATACGGAGGCAGGACACCAGAACCCTCCAAGGTGTCAGGAACGCAGGGTGCTCCTTCCCCAGCTCCCCATGGCAGCACAGGACACACCAGGATGCTCCTGGCTCTCCCCTCCCTCAGGCTGCAGGAGCAGGGAGCTTCCCTGGACCAGCTTTCCAAGGAAAAGGGACTGGGGAGATGCAGCTCCCTCTTCCCCAGACTCTGCTGCACAAGGGGGGCCGAGCTCCAGTGCAGACCCTCGAGGGGGGACCCCGAATGATTTCAACATTTAGAAGAAACACTATGCCTAGATCCCAGCGGTGGACAAAGCCCACGAGCCTTGGGGGTTTCCCGGGTGCAATTTCGGACCAATTCTCTTCTTGGGAGCAAAAGGGGAGACTTGGGGGCTGTATTTACAGGCTAGAGGGGCATCCTAGAGGGACATTAAACCCCTTCCTGGGGCCAGACTGAGCAAACAAGGCGCAGAACGACCCCTGTTCCGCATAAACACCGGGGCACAGGTGGTGGGGCAGTGACTACCTGCAAAGGGGGTCTGGGGCCGCACCGTGGGGAAGGGCTCGGCGGGCAGCGGGGAGGAGGGACAGAGGGGATGCCACGGGGAAGGTGACCCCCAGCCCACCTCCCTCCCAGCACGGGCCAGCGTGGGATGCCAGCTAACCCTGGCTGCCTCAAAGGCAGGCCTTAAGCGGGGGGACAAGCAGCCCTAAGGCACGGAGCCCGCACGGCTCCGGGATCCCGGTGCCGCGGCGGAGGGGCCCCGAGCCCGCCGGGCCCAGACTCACTCGAAGGCGAAGAAGAGGCCGCTGGTGGCCAGGATGAGGCCAAGCGTGAGGGCGAAGACGCCGCTGTGCCGCGCCAGCATGAGGCGGCCGCCGCAGTAGAAGCGGTTGCGGCCCGGGAACACCTCCCACTTCCTGCGGGGCCGCCGCGCCGCTCCGGCCCGCGGGGCCGCGGCGCCCGCCGGGGCCGCCGACCCACCCGCGCCCGGGCCCGGCGGCGCCGCCGCCCCAGGCGGGATCTGCCGGTACTCGCAGTCCTTCATGGCCCCGCCGCGGCGCCCGGAGCCCCGGCCCGGCCCCGCCCCGATCCCGGCCTCACTCCGAGCCCCGGCCTGGCCCCGGCCCCGCCCCGCCGCACAGCGCCCCCTGCCGGCCCCGCCGCCACACCGGGAGCGGAGCGGGCCCGTCCCGGGACCGAGCCCGGCCCCCATCCCGAACCCCCGATCCCGTGACCCCCACTCCGGCCTCGGCCCCGATCCCCACCCCACCCGTGATCCCGACCCCTGCCCCGAGCCCGGCCCGGCGGAGCGGGCTGAGCCTCCTCTCCGGTAACTTTCACGTGTTTATTGGGGTCGTGCATGTGCCCACGCAGCGCCCGCCACCCCCGCCGTGTCCCTGCCCAGCCTGGCTCCATGGAAAAAGAAGCGGGACAGTCTGAGCAGCACAGAGCAGCTGGACCCTCCCTGCCCTCCTGCCGTGCCCACAACACATCCCAGGGAATCCCCAAATCCATCCTGCCACAAATCCGTGCCTGCTGTAAACTCCCCCAGGAGAGGCAGGAACCGAGGTGCATTCCCCATCCCAGGCAGGGGATGGGAACTTTGCCTGTCAGCAATGCCCCCATCCCAGGCAGGGGATGGGAACTTTGCCTGTCAGCAATGCCGGTTGAGCGGGGCAGGATGCTGCAGCACCACGCCACAGAGAACATCCCACCTGGGACATGGTAACTGAGGAGTAACGCCTTTGTAACTGCAACGACAGCGTCACCACAGCCACCTCAGGCTTTCAGAGCAGGTGAGTTTCAGTTCTGAGCAGAGCTCCTGTCCCGCCAGCACAGCCCGCTACGTCCACGGGAGGAAGTTGCAGTGCAGGATCAGCCCCAGCAGCCAGTAGCCCAGGAAGAACCCCAGGATGCTCTTGCTGAGGGGGGTAATTGATTGCCAGTTCAGCAGCAGCCTCACAACGGGGTTGTCCGAGGTCCCTTTCCCACAGGAACTGGGAGATTTAACCAGAAGAGACTTCCCAGAGGCTGGCTTATCAGTTCCTGTGCTCCAGAGTAAAGGTTCGTGTTCCTGAAGCAGGTGAGCTGGAAACCAGTACAGGATGGGAGAGGAGGAGCCAAGGAAGCGGGTCAGCACCTGGAGACAAGAGGCAGAGGAGAAATCACCCAAGCTGCTGTGCTGTCACCACCCGAGCCCCACAAGGAATCCCCCCTGTCCTACCTGCACGTGCATGCAGCAGAACCCGAAAGCCAGCAGGGCCGTGCTGTGGACCACGTACACGAAGACAGCAGGGCCACAGAATCCATCTCTTGCCTTCCCCCTCTCTTCACTCTTACTCCTCTCTAGGCCAAGAGTCAGGCAGTGCCGGGGGTTTGTGCTGACGTAGGTCCAGGCAGCCCATGAGCCCAGAAGGGTGACAGGCAGAGCAAGCAAGAAATTTGGGATCTGTCTGAGCTCAAAGTACCTTAGAAAGCCCACGTTCCAGTAAGTGTCTTGGATATAGGAATAAACCAGAGGGAAGTGCTGGGAGCACCAAGGGGGTTTAGCCCCAGCCACGCCTGCCACACGATAGCCCTTGTCCCGTGCCAGCTGCAGCAGCGGCTTGGGAATGGTCTGGCCCAGCCCCGTGCCAGGCTCGCAGAACCTCATGTAGGCATAGTACTGAAACACCGCAAAAGGCAGGAAAATTGCGGCACACAGCAGGGCTGCTGAAGATGCCAGGCTAAGGGCCCGCTTCCACAACACGGGGAATGCCAATTCCCCCTGCAGCTGCAGCGCAAAGCGCCTGCCGCGCGAGTAGAGCACGAAGCCAGCATTAATCAGCCCGTTGGCCCGGGCCGCAGAAGCCAGGGCGAAGAGCAGCCCGCTGAGCCAGCTGTGCCCCTTCTCCAGCTGCCACATGGCGCCGAAGGCCAGCAAGGCGAAGGCACTCTCTGAGTAGGCAGCGGCCAGGAACACGCCGGCCGGGCTGACGGAGAAGAGCAGCGCGGCCATGAAGGCCAGGCGCGGCCGCCGCAGCACGGCCCGGCCTAGTGCCAGCAGGGCCGCGGCCGCCAGCGCCGACAGCAGCGCGTTCAGCAGCGTGGCCACCAGCAGCAGCCGGCTGCGGGGCTGCAGCTGCACCGGCCATGGCAGCAGGCCGGCCAGGAGCCGCAGCCCCAGCGGGAAGAGCGGCAGGAAGGCGCAGTTGTGCTCCAGCAGGTAGCCGTGCTCGGCGATGAACAGGAAATGCTCGGCATCCCAGCGGCCCAGCCCGCCCAGCAGCCGCTCCACCAGCGTGTCCCATGGGCCCCGTGGGCCCAGCCGTGGTGGAGAGAAGGCATCAGCAGCGTGGTCCGGGATCAGCAGGTTAAACACGGCCTGCAAAACAAGAGAGGGTTGCAGGCTGGCAGAGATGCTCCGGTTCCGAGAGCTCCTGGGGCTCAAACGAGGTGTAAGGGTGGCACCGAGGCCGGACCCCAAGATGCCCATGAGGTTGTGAAAAGGTGCAGATGCAACCCTTTGGGGGTATTTACATCTGAACAGAATAATGCTCTGGGATCCAGCATGAATCCCTGCAGAAGCCGGGGCAAGCTGTTCATGGCTATGACTGGGCTCTGTGCTGGCTGTCACAGCCAAGCTCTCCCATGCTCAGAGCAGGATGTCTCTGGAAACAAGACTTGGGAGGAACGTACAGGAGGAGATTATTGTTCCTTTTCTGTGAATAAACACACTTTGAGCCAAACCAGCCTCTTGCAGCAGCAGCATGAAAACACAGCAAGTCACAAGGAAATTAATGTGATTTTACTTAACAGCAACCTGTAAGTAAAACCCCTGGCTGCAGATGGTCTGTTGGCTCTCCAGAGAGGTTGATTTCTCCATTGTGCAGAACCAGCTCGTGGATCTCAGGGGTACTGAAGGGAGGAGCCTGGGAGCAGCAAACCCCAGCAGAGCCTCCCTGGCTAGAGGACAGACTTGCCTGCAGCAGCAGCGCCAGGGCCCGGCAGCGCAGGGAGAACCACACGACCTCTCGGAGCTGGGGGTCTGCCCTGCTCCACCGCTCCATCCCACACCCAGGAATTGCCTCAGGAGGTCACCAGTGCCAGGCTTCTCCTTCCAGTTTGGGAAACCTGGGTTGGTAAACACAGAGGACAAAGAAAGGGATTTCTGGCTTCAGCCTCATTTGTGAATTTTGCACCTTTATTTACTGTCAGGCACTTGAAAGGTGCAAGTATCTGTGAACAAGAAAGTCGCTTATGGAAGAGATCACGGATCTGGGAGATGACACAGAGACCTCTGTGATATTGTTCCTACTAAAAAAAAAAAAAATCCCTGACTTGTTAACCTTGGCCAAGACACTGAGGGAGAGAGGCTACGGTGTGTTCTCTGAGCCCACTCCTCCCCGGGCCGGAGTGGATCCCTGGAGCAGACAGACTGCTCAGCTGCCTCAGCAGGAACTCCAGCAGCTGGAGCCAAGCATCCTCACACACAGCCAGTGCCAATGCTTTGAATGGGATTTAAGCCTCTTTTTCTTGGAATGGAGAGAGAATTCCTGTGGACTCTGAGCGTAACCCCCGTGTAAGCAGCTGCTGAGTGGGGCTGCCAGGAGTTCCCTCCTCTCTCCTGCTCCGTGTTTGCCCCTGGGAAGCCAGGAATGGATTTACTCAGCTGGCTCCACAGCACCAGCTCTGCCAGAGCAGGGTGGAACTCAGGCACACAGCTTCCCCCAGCAGAGGCAGCACGAGCAGGACACAAACTCTGTGCCACTCCACCCTCACCACCTGCAATTTTCCAGTGTTTTGGCAAAGCTCCTGGCACCTGCCTGCCGGGCACACTGCACATTCTGAATCCACCCGTCCTGAATCCACCCGTCCACTTTCTCCCTGCAAACCTCGCCTGAGGGATTTCAGCTTCTTTGTGGAGCCTCCCCAGTTCAGTGTCTACATGTCCTGGGTGCCATGGTGGCCCAGCTCTGATCCCCTGGCCTTGAGCCACGGGAGGCGGGCAGGATCTGCTGTGCAGCTCTTTAAGATAAAACATTTCTTCCGTTGGTTCCCCGGCCACCAACTGCTTTTCAGTTTGAGAAACACACAGCCCGCAGCTCTCGCTGGGTCCCAATGACACCACATCCTGCCCTCCTGTCTGCTCCAGCACTCTGTAACACACAGAGATCCCCAAATCGATTGCTCCACAACCTAAAATCACTGACATTTCCCTAGTGCCATTGTGGAGAAAAAACCCTGCCAGGCTGAAACCACACGAGAGGGCACAGAGAAATCGCCAGCAAGGCAAAAACCAAGATCCAGACTGGCTCATTGACAGCTCCAATCCCCAACCACAGAGTTATTATGATTCCTATTTAACTACAAATAAAAGTTTTGGGGTTGCTCCTATTCCCCCTGTGCTCCCCAGCACTCACAAAGCCACTGGTGGGAGGCACATTCTCCTCTACCACGAAGCTGTGACGTTATTTTAAGCGAGGGGACACTTCGACCCAGCTGTAAACTCTTTTAAAGCACATTCACAGCTGCAAATCCTATTAAAGCACAGTGGCAAAAATTGTCCCGGCACTTTAAATATAGTTTTTTTCGAAAAGCAGAGAAAAAGCCTCTCCTGAGTGTGCCAAGAGAGCTCAAAGCAAACAGCTTTAAAAAGCCTGTTCTTGTCATGACGCAGCACACCTTGTGACAGAACAAAGCCTTCAGAAGAGCTGCAGCCCACGAGCCCCGTTTGGATCCAGAACGCAGCGTCGGGAATGGCTCTGCCCCAAAAATCCTGTGGGAAAGGGCATCTGCACAAACACAAAAAGGAGAGGCAGAAGGGCGTTAAAATTATCCCAGCAGAAAAAGATGCAAAGTCTGAATTAAAGATGTTTTTCTCTCTGGGTTCTGCGCTCTCAGCTGTGAATCACAGTTTGGAAGCGGCGCTGAGAGAGGGATGCGGACGGGGATGGAGGTGAACGAGGACGGGACGGGAGCGGCGGGTCCGTGCAGCCGCAGTGGAGGGCGGGGGCCAGCCGGTGGCAGCAGCCGCTCGCCACAACGGCAGCTCCCCGCCACGGCCGCAGCCGGCTCCGGGCGGGTACGGCGTGCTGCTCCAGCCCGCATCCCAGCACGGTCCGGGCACCCGGCCCCTCTCCAGCCCGCTGTGAGACTCAACAGACACGTTTTAAACCCCCTCCTAACCAGCACGCCAAAGGAACGCAGCAGGATTTGGGGAATCCTGTTTGCCTGGTGCTGTTTCTGCGGGCCTGGGAGCCCTCGGCCAACCCTGCTGCCCGGGCCAGCTGCTGCTCCAGAGGTTCCAGCAGCGCTTCCCTTGGCTCCGGATGCCATCGGGAGTGGTTTTGTCTCTGGCAACAGCGCACGGGGTGAACCATACCTGCTCTGGATCAGAACCCAGCTCTGCCCGACCCGCCTGGGGATCGGCTGCGGCTCCAGCACGGCACGGGGACGGGACAACTCCTGCTGCGTCCAGCCCGTCCCGGGAGCCCGTCCTGCCGCCCCGGCACTGCCCGGGGCCGGTTCCGCGGCTGTTCTCCGCTAGCCAGACCGGCTACACACGGGTAGGAAAGGCCGCAGAGCTCCGCTCCCCGCTCGCAGGCAGGACCGGCCGGTGGGGAGCCGGGCTGCTCCGAGAGCCGGGAGCGGCCGGACACGGGAGGGAGCGCGGACCGACCGGCCCTGGGCACACGGGGCTGTCCCGGCAGCCGCTCCGGTACCGCTCCTGCCGCTAGCGAGGCCGCACGGCGCTGTCTGGGGACGCGAACGGCGCCCGACCCCGCGCCTGACCCGGGTCCCTCCGGCTGGGCCCCTCCAGCCCTCACCGTGCGGCTCCTGCCGGTCCCGGGGCCGGGCCGAGGGCGGCGAGGACACCCCGGCTCCGGTCCCGGCTCAGATCCCGGTTCCCGTCCGGGTGCCGATCCCAGCTCAGATCCCGGTCCCGGTGCCGGTCCCGGTGCCGCAGCGCCCTCTTGCGGAGGGACGGAGGGAAGGCGTGCCCGCCCCGACCCCCCCCCGCGGCTCCCCGGCACCGCCCACTGCCCCCGCGCGCGCAGGTTCCGGCCGCGCCCCTTCCGGCGGCGCGCGGCGGCAGCGCGCGCGTGTGGGGAAGGGGCAGGCGGCGCCATCTTTGTTGAGGGCGGGCGGGGGAGCCGGGCCGGGACCGGGCCCGGGCCCGGGAACCGGGACAGGCCCAGGGATGTGCCCCGCCAGCAGCAGCAGCACAAGGGCCTGAGGCGGCAGGGCGGGCCCGCGTGAGCTGCGCCCTGCGGGGGTCTGGGGAGGGCACAGGGGGGTGTCCCCAGCCCGCACGCCCACGGACATCCCTCGTGCCCAGCCGACGGCGGGCGGGGCGGCCGGAATGCCGATTCCTCACGCCTTGCACTCAATCCTCCCATTCCTGGAGAGGTTCCTTAAACGCCTCTCTCTAACCGGACCTCTCTGCCGTTTCTGCTAGCAAAGGGGAAAACTCGAGTTCTCCCCAGGCCTGAGCCCTCAGGAAAGCTCCTGGGATGAAGCAGAAACCATCGTTCAGCCCTTAAGGAGACTCCCTGAGCTCTCTCATCGGGCATCAGCCTTGGAAGAACTCACGTTTTCTTTGCTGGCAAAAAAAAAAAAATAAATGGGGAACAGCAGAGTGACTGGGGTCCAAAAGGCGTTAGAAGGAGTTCCTGGAATGGAAGGATTTGGGTACAGACCCGGCCCAAAGCATCGAGGATTTGAGCTGCAGGCAGCCACGGTCGGGTCAGGTGTGGCTCCCCCAGTGCCACGCTGCGAACACTGTTGTTGTTTTACTCATTTCTCACCTCTGCCCTTCGTTTTCACTGTTTGAGAAGTGCACGGGGCTGTGTCTGTGCACACACAAGTGATGGGGGAGCAGAATTCAGATCAGCTGGGTGTGTAATTCTGGTTAAATGGGTCTCCAGGAGCACTGCTGCTTCTCCTCCCTCCCAGCCGTGGCATTCACCCCAGATTAAACCCACGCACACATTGCTGCCGTTACCTGCTTCCACGATGGCTCCTTTCTGCCCAGGAAAAGCAGCAGAACTTCCAGGTGCATTCCATCGGGTCAAACACAACTCCTGGAGCACAGAACTGAGCTGTCAGGGAAGCTGGGTGTGCACTGGCACTGTGGAGAACAGCAGAGTCCAGCAGAATCCTAAAGCCAAGGAAGCCCAGCACCATTCCTGCCTTTTGAGCAATCTGTCTGAAGGACTCTCCTGCCAGGAAGGGCTCCCACAGTTCCTGCTGGCAGACAAGACTTTCCAGGAAAAAGACTCTTTGATTTTGGCACAATCACTCCCAGGACTCTGAAGTTGGAGGAATGAAGGCTCTGGGAACTGAGAGCTCCCAAGGACAGGACTGGGAAGATAAAACAAGGGGAATTTTTGAACAAAAATGACATTTGCCTTTAAAAAAAGCTGTTTTTTCTTTAGGAGCTCAGAGCAGTTCTAGCTACCCTACTTGCAGTATGCACTGAGGACAAAGCCTCGGGCTAAATTAAATACCTGCTTCCAAAGCCCTGGAACGTGCAGATCCTCATCCAGAGAGCCTGAGTTTGGCCTGTTTGCTGCAGGGCCTGGGAGCTCTGTCTGCTGGAAAGCCCCAGCTCGGGAGGAAGTCAAAAGTCCATGCCACGCTCCCAAGAAAATGCGAAAAATGCGAGGGGAAGGAAAATTTTCCATTTTACAGAGCTGGGAGGGAACTGCCTCTCTTCCCAGCAAGGCCCTTCCCTCCCTGGCAGCCACAACTTCACCTCACGCTGCAAATCCTGAGCCTGGGCAGCTCCTCAGGAAAAATTCCAGCAGGGAAAGCAAAGTCAGAGCAAGCAGCATCAGAGCTCCTGAGCAGGGCGGGCCTTGGGCAGCGCCAAGCTGCCCTCCCTGTCCTGCCAATAAAAAAAACCCTTACAAACATCTTACCAAGATTTAATGTACATTTATTCTTAACACGTGGAACATATAGTATAAAGATTTCATACTGAATAAATGATATTCATTAAGCCAAAAAAGGAAAAAAGGGAGGAATTTACATCAAGTTTTTAGCTACATCGTCTGAAATACAAATATGCAGAATTCATCACTGAAAAATCTCAATTGTGTTTCTTCATCAGGAACTTCAACTGAACCTAGAACTTTTTCACACCTCGATTAGAAAGAAAACAAAAACAGGAAAAAAATAAACTATAAGTTGATTGGCTGCTGAGACAGCAATGACTTTATACACAGAGACCTGTACAGCATCCTCCAGGGAGGGATGTCTGGCAAGAGATTAAATAATTGTGTCTCGCTTTAGCAGGTCATCAACTCGTTAACTCGTCATACTATAAAGGGGTGGGAGGGGACAAAACTGCAGGAGTCTCAGGGTATGTGCAATGTACAACGTCATATATATATACACACGTGGCAGCGCTGGGCTGCAGCTAAAGGTTAAAACCAGTTCTAAGAGGTGATCTCAGGGTTATTCATACAATCAAGGAGGAAGAGAGAAAGAGGTCAGGGTGTTGTAGGTTCACACATTATACTTTGGGGGAAAAGCCTTTTTTTCTCCTCAACATTAACTAAAAACATTTTTAAAAACTACAGCTTGCTGCTGATCCAGCGTTTTTTTCTTTTTTTTTTTTTTTAATCCATGTGAGACATTATTACAGTATGTTTACAGTTTAAGGTGTACAGTACATGGAGTTCTACACGCTACTGCACAGGCCTCCCTTGGACAAGGTCTGTTCACAACTGGTAACTTCTTGGTTCCTGCAAGATTGTGAATGTACAACGATAAACCACACAGAGTTCAGCAGTCACTTTTTGTCCTTCAGAGTTTACCATTAAAAACAGTTATGAAAGTGGTGCCTGTCAATGGGATAACACGGCAAGTCGTCTTTCCCCAAACTCACTGTAAACGACAGTAACTTTGGTTAAAATAAAAAAAGTCTTCTATGTAGACAGAACTTTGTCTCCTTTAATAAGGGATTTGGGACAAATCTGAGGGGCAGGGAAGGGGGAGAGGGGCCGGGGAGATCTTTCCCCAAGGGAGAAGCAGGACAGCGCAGGGCAGACAGTGGATTCTGAGGTGGTTTTGCATAAATAAAGGGCAACAGTCAGTTTCTAAGTTCTCCACTCACGCACACGCACACGGGGGCTCGGATCCCACAGCTGTCATGACTGGCCAATTAAAAACAGTACATCACAAATAACTTGTGAAACCAAAGAGTTCATCAAAGGCGACACGGAGATGTCCAAGAGCCGCGACTCGTACAAGGTGAACTCCGAGTGGTTCTCGTCCACCTTGGCCAGGGCCAGCAGCGCGCGGGCAGCGCGGCGCATCATGTCCACGCTGGTGGCCTCGAAGGGCGGGCTCTGCATGTGCATCAGCCCCGCCTGGCTCTGCTGAAACTGTGTGGCGGCCAGGCTGTCCTCCAGGAAGCCCAGCAGGTTGCCAATGCTGCCCTTCTGCACAGCAATGGCTCTGGCGGCCAGGCTGTCCCCCTGGGCCAGGTTGGCCAGCAGCACCACGGCCATCTCCCGGCACACCGGGTTCTTTCTGTCACTGAGGAACCGCACCATGGTGCTGTACAGCTTCTCCAAGCGGCTGAACGGTGGCGTGGCGAGGATCAAATCCACGTTGTTGTCCTGGATGCTGAGTTTGCTGAGTGTTTCCAAAACCAGTCTCTGAGGGGAGAGGACAGCACTGGGTCCCAGTGTCGGAAAGGGATCCTGGGCCTCTGCTGAGGGACACACTGCCCAGTGGAGGAGTCCATCCAGGATAGGCAAACAGATGCTTTCCGGGTAAGGGGAGAGGTCCAGCTGCCCAGAAATGTTGGCCAATGTGACCAGTGTGTTTTCACGCAGCATCTCCAAACAGTCCCACCACCACTCCACCTTGTTGCAGCTCACCCCTTGGTCCTGCTCCTCCTCTTTCTCGTAAGTCAGGGGGGCCTGTTTGCGTTCTGGATGCTTGTGGTGTAGGAGGATCAGTTTCCCTAGAATCAGCAGCAGCCCAGGGTGTTTGGACATTTCAAAGTCATTGCCTGGCACAAATGATAAACTCCTGATGATGTTGGAGACGCAGATGCAGCGCTTGGCCAGAGAGTCCTGCCAGTCCAGGAGGGTGCAGAGCGGTGTCTCATCCTTACTGTGGGGTTCATCCTCCAGGATTTTTATATTTCTGTGGCTCTGAGCTGGACTGATGACAAAGGGAAACTTGCTGCTCTCCTTCACCGTTTCCGAAGCTTTGACCTCTTCCTCCTCCCCTGCCAGGGAGCCCGGGCGTGCTGAGAGCATGTCGTCCATGGTGGCAGTTATCCTCTTCTCCGAGGAGCCGTCGGGCACAGGAGCCTCCCCATCCCTGGGGCTCGGGTTGCTCTCGGCTGCTGAACGTTTCCTTGAGGCAGAGGAGCAGGAAGCTCGTTTGTGAGGCAAGGGCAGCTCAGTCTTGCTCTCGAAGTGTGTCTGGATGTGCTCGGTGGTGTCCCCGCCGCCGATGCGCCAGTGCAGGAGCCCGCTGTGGAACTCCTGCACCCGGCCCAACTTGTCCGAGTAATCCACCACGAAGGGGTCATTCTTCTGCACCACCTTCACTGGAAGCTTGTCGAATTTACTCACTAGCTTCTCCTCGCTGCTCTCTAGAGGTACTTTGTCCTTGCTCGAAAATGCAGCCTCCTCCTCTTCCTCATCCTCCTCTTCCTCCTCACAGTTCAGGCTCCGTGGCTCATCGTCCTCCTCCCCTTCTTCAGGGGAGGAGGCTGAAGATTTGCAGAACCTTTCGGGATCTAATAGTGTTCTTTGCCCTGGGTCTCCTACCTCGTATTCCTTCAGGATTCCAAAGATCTCGATCAGGCAGCGCCGAAAATATTCCACCAAGAGTTCCAGCAAGCCTGGCAGCTACAGGGGGGGGAGAAAAAGGAGGGGAGGAAGGAACAGCGATCAGAAAACAACTCAGGTCAATGCACACAGGGCAGAGAGTTTAAGCAGTGCTAGCAGTTAATGGTGCTTCTCGTTCTGGCAATAAATGGTGCAGAAGAGAGGTTTTTGTCCTCTGAGAAAAGGGACAAAAGCAGGCACTGGCTGCCAGTATTCAAACTGGCCCCCCCTGCACACCCCCTGTGCTCTCAGTTAACTCCCAGGGAAGGCCTTTGCACACACACAGATCACTCAGGCCAGGGAGTGACCACTCACAGCTGCCCACACCCCACGCTCCAGGTACAGAGGCTGCAGGAGCTGCTCATTGCCACCTGGCTGACAGAAACCCCTGCAGCATCAGCACTTCAAAGACCTGCCCCAGAGAGCATCTGCACCCACCTGGCTGAGGTTGAAGGTCATTATGCTGTTGTCATCATAGAGCAGGATGTTTATGGTATCTAAGGCCCACGTACTTTCAGCCAGCAGCCCCGACTTCAGAGACATCATCACTCTCCAGGCTTCAGGAGTTCCTGTAATATAAACACATGATGCTTCCAGCTCCTGGAGTTTCAAAACAAAAAGGAGACACTTGATACTGATTTGGACCTGTGAAGAGCGGAGTCTGGTTAAGATGATGTACAGGCTGTGTCTACCACCAACCTGCCCACAGGCAATGCCAGAATAAGGGCTCAGAACACAATTAACCTTCCACAATGCTTTTTTTCTTCAAACCCAGCAGAGCCCCTGTGCTTGGCAGGACCGTACTGAAAGGCCAAGGCAGCACCAATCCCTCAGAAGGCTCCAGCAGAAAGGCAGGAGCTTCCTCTTACCGATATCTTTTGCTGTCAGCCGCCTCCTCTGCTTCAGCACAGGTTGCGTGGCCTCCACGGAGCCCGGCGGGAAGGTGATGTCCCGTCGGATCATGGGAGGCTGGACAGCTGCTGGTGTGATGTGCGAGGCAGGCACGGGTGGCCCTGCCTTCTGCATCTTCATCCCCGAGTGCAGGAACGGGGATTTACTGGGAGAAGTGCGGTTCTCCAGAGGTCTGGGCAGAGGTGCTGGGCTGGATACCTGAGGAATGTGATTCTGCATGCTAGGGGGGGTTTGGTAGTTGGACTGGGGGGGTCTGGTCATGGGGGGTACGGGGGCGGAGGGGCCGTAGGGAGGTTGCCGGTTCCCATGGGAAGGCCATGGTCCCTCGTGGTTGACCCTCTGGTCTGAATGCAGGATTTCATCTGTTCGAGTGACCCCGTGGTAGGTGGGGCCCTGGGGCGCCGCGCCCGAGCTCTGCCTGTTGGGGTAACTGCCGTAGCCCAGCTCGTTCCTGCCCTGCCACAGGGCCCCTTGCTGGGGACCCTCCGGGGCCGGCTGGATGGGGCCCCCCATCATCTGCGGGGGGATGTTCTGCTGGGCGCCGGAGCCGGGGGCGGCCGAGACCCTGTCCCTGCCGAACTGGAAGGGGAACTGGCTCTGGCCGGCGCGGCGCTCGGCCGGGTAGGTGCTGCCGTACTGGTTGTACAAGTCCTGCTGCGGCGAGGGCTGCGCCGGCGGCTGCTGGCTGGGCTGCTGTGGCTGCGCCGGGGGCAGCTGCTGCTGGGGCTGGCCCTGCCCCGAGCTGTAGGGAACATTGTAGAGCTCGCCCTCGTGCCGCTTGGCGGGGAGGCCATAGCTGCCGTCCATTGGCCGCTTGTAGTTCTGTGGGAAGAGAAAGGCACAGACGAAGCCGGGTGAGTGGGAATTGGGGATTGTTTCTCTGGAAGGGTTTTAAGCATTGGAAGGGGCTGCACAGGGAGGTGGTGGAATCACCACCCCTGGAGTTCTCCAAGAAACGCCTGAACATGGCTCTCAGTGCTCTGTCCTGGGTGACGAGGTGGTGATCGGTCACACACTGGACTCATTGAGCCCAGAGGTCTTTTCCAACCTCACTGACTCCACGAAACAAAAAGCCAAACCTCTGGGCAGAGTCCCCACAGCCAGAGGATCTGCCCCACAGCATGGCCTGGGAGAGGCCCTGTCTCCTTTTTGGCCGTATCCGATGTGAAAGTTGGATCGGTTGTTCCATTTCACAAGCCATGGCCAATTCCTTGTGGCTGCCTGGGGAGGTTCCCTGTGGATTCCACAAGGATGCCTTGGGGGCAGGAGTCTGCCCACAGAAAGGACTTTTCCTGCAGAAAAGGCTCAGCTCTACTCTGCATTCACCACAAACCAGACCAGACACTAGCGCTTGCTTCCTTCCACATCCAGGAATTTTATCAGACCCTATTTCTCTCATTTCCCAGGTTTCTGCTCAAATATCAGACAAAATGCATTAAAAACTGTTGTACTTCCTGCTTCTTCCTTTCCTGTGGATTTCAAAACTGAAAGGAGCAAGAAGGCTTCTCACCCCTAATTCTTTTAAGTGCAAAGGGAGAAAACAGCCAACTGCTGCCCAAATTAAAATCCAGGATCTCTCTTGCCTCCAAGGTCTGATCTGTAGCTGCTGTGGAGGCTATTCAGACACTCCATGGTCATAACTGGCTTCAGATGGAGCTCTAGGGCTTCAAAGATGACAAGTTCCAGAGTAACTCGAACTCTTGGCTCCAAGCCCTGTGGCTCTGGTTGCAGAGCAGTTGGAATTATTCTTAGCACAGCTCAGTGAGTGCCCTCTCTATACTCTCCTAAACCATAGGACTTAAAATTATCAGGAAAACATTATGGGTCCTGGCATGGATACAAAGGGCAAGTCGTATGTGAGGATTATGGAAAGGGATACACGTTCATTCAAACTGTCCTGAAACAAACCTGATGGTTTTGGGAACAGTAAGGAGGAGGAGGCAGTAGGGCCATGGAGTCTGAAGCCTCTGGCTGCAGGATGGGAAAGGGAAAGACCAAAAAGATCTCCTGGTTTGTGCAGAACAATCCACCTGAAACAGCTCTCCTGAATGATCCAGGACTTATTCCAAAGAAAGTCATCACTTGGACCAAAAGTGTTAAAGAAACAGGATGGGATTCACAAAGTTCCACAGGGACAGAAGCCCAGTAAAGCTCCCTGATCTTCTGCTACCTGACGACAGCATGCAAACCACACAACCTTCATTCTCAGAACTCTGTTTTGTTAACACAGCACTGGGAATGCCAATTAAAACTTTTTAGAATTGTTTTCAAATGAGAAAAAAGTCTCTGTATAAAATCAGGTTGGACAGGGCTTGGAGCACGCTGGGAAGTCGTCCCTGCCCACGGCAGGGGCTGGCACTGGATGGGCTTTAAGGTCCCTTCACCCAAGCCACTGTGTGATTCTGTGATGAGGTACTTAATTCTTCACATTCATAAAGCAAATGCACAGCCCAGAGAGTTTTCATCTTCCCCCCTCTTCACAAAGAGCACAGGCAAAACACTCAGTGGAGCCAATCAGGATCTCTGGGATCACCCACCTGCTGCTGCTGCTGATACATGGTGGTTTGCTGGCTGGGGAAGGGGCTGCCCGAGGATGTGCCTTGAGTGGAGAATTGATTGCCATAGGAATCGTGTCTGGAGAAGAGAGAGATGTGTCAGTGTCGCTGGGGACAGCACAGTGTCCTGGGCACTGGCTGGGCACAGCAGCCCCTGGCACAGACCTTTGCTGCTGCTGCTGCTGCTGGGGGTAGCGGCTGGGCGAGTACATGCCCGTGTCGGGCGCGGCAGGCAGGATGCTGGGCTGCGGGGTGCCGCTCCCCAGGCCACCCTCGGCTCCCAGCCCAGGCTCCGTCCTGCACACAGAGAGAGAAAACCCCGCAGGCGCTCAGCACCCCTGCGTGGCACAGGGGGCTCAGCAGAGCCACAGCAGCGGGCAGAGCTGCGTGAGGGTGCCCCGGGGCAGGGCAGGGCAGCACCCACCTGACTCTGTCGTAGGGGGCTCCGTAGGAGTAGTGCTGCCGCTGGCCCATGGCCATGTTTCCCATGCCAGGGCCAGCGGCGCGGTTGTAAGGGTCACCCATGCCACTGTTGGGGCCCTGCCCTGAGGACATGAAGGGGTCGCTTCCTGGAGCTGGAAGAGAAAAAGAACCACTGAACACACCTGCCTCTGCCTCAGGAACAGACACCTGAGGATCTGGGCAGGAAGGGCGAGCAGGGGTGTCCTGCAGCACTTCCAGCACACAGCCAGACAGGGATGAGGGCTCCAGGAGAAGATGATCCCTCACCTTTCCTCATACTGCTGTAGGGATCTTTATTTGGCTCGTAAGACATGCGACCCATCATGTCAGAGGTATTCATGCTGGGCTGGTACCCTGGATTTGGAGTCATGGAGTTCCGTTTCTGGAACGTAGGATCACTGCCATCTGCAAAGGCATCCTGAAGGCCCACGGAGTTACTCCTGTTCCAAAAAAGCCCCACAAAGACCACATTACAGAGGTCCACCGTGGTCCTCAGGATGCTCTTCCTCACATGCTCCCTCTCAGGTGTTGCCGTCCCCTCCAAGGGCCACAGAATCAAGAGGAACTGCCCTTCCACAACGCTGTCATCAGACCCAGACCCAATACTGAAGAATATTCACACATGATGTTGCTGTCAGCCATGAAGGAAGGAGCTAAGCCGTGGAGTCCCACCAAAACAGGTACCCAAGGCCCCAGCATCTGCAGCAATGACCCAGGGGTGACCCCACCCCCAGCAGTGGTGCCATACCTGATGCCTGGCAAAGGGGGCATCTGACTGTGAGGCGTCGACGCTGGAGTTGGTGGCTTCAAGTCTCCTCCTTCTGCCATGGAGCTGCTGGTGGACTGAGGTGTCTGAGGGCCCTGCATGGAGCCTGAACCCGCTGCAAGAGGAGGAACCTGGGGTGAGCAGCTTTGCACCCTATGGATGCAACCCTGAACCTCCCAGAACATCAGCCTCGAGAACAGAGAGTCCTTTGAGGAAGAAACAGATGAAATATGGCCAAGAAAGCACGAGGAGCTCAACAGTTCAATGACAGGCTGGGCCAGGCTCCCCAGAAGAGCCTAAAGCTGAGAGGTTGTGTCTCTGCTCATCTTAATCCCGCTCCCTTTTCCACACCATGGCCCTGTGTGGTGTTTCCCAAGCTATCCTACCAGAGCTGATGCTCTGGAGGGCACCACGTGGCAGGAATGTGGGGCTTCCTTCCAATTGACAAGCACTGATGTGGCCTGTCACCTTCACATGCCCCCAGCCAGGAGGGTGGGAGCTGGAACCCTGTCCTGGGAGTCTCAGGATCTCCCCAGTGATGGAAACCTCTGCCGAAGCCACCAAGTATCTTTGATTGAGGCTCCTCTGTCTGCTCTGCCCTTCCAGAGCAGTGAATTCAGCAGTGAAGCACCACTCCCAAGGATTCCTGGAACAGGGAATGCCGGAGTGCTGGATCTCTCACTGGAGGACAAAACCCATCCAGCAGGTTCCCTGCAAGTCCCAGCTTTCTGCTCCACTGAGCCTTGACCAAACCCCCCGTGCGTAACCCAGTAATCCAGCTGTGCTGGAGCTCCAGCAGCTCTCCCCTGGCCCGGGATCGCTGTGACAGCATCAGCTCAGGTTTAGCCGCTCCTCGCAGCTGGCAAGAGCTGAACTCTTAATTAATGTTTCCATTAGTTTGGTCCCCAGCACCCGATATCCCTCAGCTTCAGCCCTGCTGGCTGATGAGTCATTTCAGCTATTCATTAAAATCCTCCGAGGTCACGTCCAGGCCATGTTTGTTTACACCCCACCTTCCTGGCACCCTGTCCTCTGCTCTGCGACTCCCTCCAGCCCAGGGAGGGCTGGAGGAGGAAGGGCAGCGGGAGCTCCTGGGGAGTTTCATTCACAGCCTCCCTGGCAGCCCAGCCCCACTGCTTCCCCCAGGAATTGGCTCTGGAAGAGGCCCCAAGACATTCCCCGAGACATTCCCTGCCTCGCTGCCATTTGGTGTTTGTCCCCAGCTCCCGCTGTCCCTCCCACTCACAAACTCACATGGAGCTGGAGCGGGGCCAGCTCCACGCTCTGGGAATTCCAACCCAAGGTGCCTCCCCAGGGACTCTACCAGAGGGAACCTTCGGGGCTTCCAGGAAACTCCCAGGCCCATGAGGGATTCCCAGTCCCCTCCGGGCACCATCTCTGGGAACACTTCTGGGTGCTGAGGGTGTGATGGACACTGCATGGAGGAGCTCTGGCACCAGGAGTTCCATCTCTGCAGCCTCAGGAAGTGGTTAATGGAGAACAGCACCGTGCAATCCTCACCATTCCCAAAGTTCTGCAGGAGTTAATTTGGCAGAACAGGCTGAAATGAAGAGCAAGCCAATGCCAGCAGGTTGTGAGGTCTGCAAGGAGAGCAAACCACATGTGTGGGATAGCAGAGCCCTTCAGCCAAATGATGAAATGGCTCCAAAACATCCCCCTGTTGTCCACAGGTTCCCAAACAGGGAATTCATTCTCAGCCAGGTGATTCCCTGGGGGACAGGACTGTGTGGGGCCCTGGAAGAGCAGCATCCACCAGGACTCCACACTCTCCTAGGGCTCTTCAGCCTGAAGCTGGGCTGACAGAGCAATTTCTGTCCTGCCCTACACCCCCAGGCCCTGAAAGGAAGAAAAGGAAAGTGAAAGAGGAGCAGGGACACTGAGTGATTCAGCATAAAGGATCAGAGCCACCAGCCAGGCTTCAGTGCTGCCTCTGAACATTCCCAGCTGTGGGAGTCTGGAGCAAAGTGACTTGAGAGAAGGGTTTGAATTGGCAATGCAGCAGAGTCCTCTCAGAGCAGGACCCAAACGTGCAGAGTTTGGGGTAAGAGCCCTGCGAATTTCTTCTGCTGATGTGCTGAAGAAGGAGCTCAGCCCAGAAGAGCCAGGCCCTTCACAAACACCACGTGAGCTGAAACTAAATCTGATGCAGCACCTAATCCACTCTGACACACACCTAGAGCTACAAATCTAAAGTGGCTTCCTAAAAGTCTCAGCTCTCTCCAAACAAACTCCAAATGCTCTCAACATTGTTCCACTGCCTCTGGGGGCAAGAAAGAGGTTTTGGAAATAAAGTAGTATTGGATTTGTGGACTAGTTCAAGCAGAACTCAGACCCACTCTGGACAGGTTTAGTCTAATGGCATAGAAGTTACTTTATCTTGCAGAACACACCAAGGCTGAAGCTCCACTAGGGCAGGTTTCCTGACCAGTGACAAGACATGATTTAGTTCTTAACAAACCCCCCCCGTAGCTGAAAGGAGAAATGTGGTGCCCAGCAGAGCACTGGGACAAGCCCACTGTCCCTGGAGGGTTCAGCAGGGCTGGGGCACAACTGCACTCCAGTCAAAAGAGGTTCATTATTCTGCTCCTCGGGAGCCAGACAGAGATGGTGCCAGGTTTCAGGACCAAAAAAGCATTTTTTTGCAAACATTATAGGAACTTCAAAGCAGACCAAGTTTTTATTTCACCTACATGAGCAGGCTCCTGACCAGAAAAAACATTTAAAGTTTTTTAGTTATAAGATAAACTGGAAAACTCAAGCTTAAAGAAGAGTTGGCAAATTCAGCAGCAATTCAAGCAATGAACTCAGTGCAAATGAGACAGAAAGGATCAGACTTTCCAAAGACTAAAGAGTACAACGTGCATGGCTGGCCTGCACGTCTTTTCTTTTTTTGTTTAACAAATCTGAATTGAGCATTATGCTTAAATATTCAGAAACAGGAGTACCCCATCAAATCTGAAACAACAGCAAAGGTTCATTTTAAAGATTCCTAAAGCACCCAGCTTGTCATAGGCCTCCAGTGATCTGAGCACGGAGCCTCAGAATGTCCTCCCTGGCTCCTGCTGAGGGCTGAGAGCAGGAATTCCTGAGGAGGATGAGTGCACACCCACATGCAGCCTTTCCTCCCTGAAGGTATCACTGGCACAGTCCAAACCAGCTCAGCTTTTGCAGTGGGTTCCCAAACTCGAGCAGTAACAAGGGCTGCTGTTGGAATCACCTTGCAGGGAAACTCCAGAGCTCGCTCTCCACCAGATTCTCACCAGGCAGAGATGCAGCAGCAAGCAGAGGTGTGTGTGTGTGTGCATTTTTAGGTTTTCCTTTTTCTCAAGCTCAGTCCAGAGCTTGGACACACAAAACTGAACTATCCCAAGAGGCTCAACTCCCTCCCAGTCTCATCCACTCCCACATTACCAAAGCATTTTTATCCTGCACAGCCAGAGAACAGGGGGGGCTTTTTGGCAGTTTGGACCAGCCTAGCCCACAGCACAGTGCCAGAGACCCTCCTGCTCACACAGCCGCTGCACACCTCAAACCAGGGCCTGGCCTCACCTGGAGATGGAGGCTGGATCTTGGTCTGGGACTTCTTTGAGTCAGCAGCTGCAAAGATGTCTGGAGGAGGGTCCTCGCCCCTCTCGATCTTGCACTCGAAGGCGTACAGACACTGGATGTACTGCTTCTTCAGAGAGCTGGCTGCGCTGCTCGACGTGCCCACGTTCAGGTTGGTGGCCAGCTCACGCCACTTCTTGTTTTTGTTGACCTGCACAACCAAACAGGAGGCTCTAAACTCCAAATCCAAGAGGAGAAATCAACCCTTCCAAGCTCACACAAAGGATGCAATGAGAGCTAAGCAGAGCAACCCCAAAACTACTGAACTCTCTTCTTCACCTACAGAAAACTTTTCAGATTTACAGGGACAGATTGCAAATCAAATTAGTCACAAGGTCAGCTGACAGCCAGATGCAAAGACAAAGGCAGTGTCACCAATCTTTGCACTGGGCAAAGCAGGGAAAAAGGGCTTGGATTGGATCTGGCCACAGACTGTTCTCACCCAGACAAAGGGAGAGCAGACATCTGGCTCACTTAAAGGGTGCTGGGTTTTATTTACAGAAATAAAACAGAGATAAAATGTGGCTAAATGGGAAGCCATGGCTCACATCTGGCCACAGAGCTGATCTTTGTGCTGTGGGCAGCTCTGTCCCCTGGTTGGGGTCACTGACCTGAGTCAATCCCCCGATCTCCTTGACGGAGATGTAGAGCCTGTACAGGTCCAGGGGCTTCCTGCCCACGGCTGGCAGGTTGGTCATGCCCATGGCCTTCTCCTCAGTGAAGGCCAGGTAACGATCCACCCACAGCTTCCTCTCAGGCTCCCCACCCAGCTCGTACAGCTTGGTGATCTTCTCGTTGGTTGTAGTAGAGGAACTGGACTTCTAGGAGAAGGAAAGAGAGATCAGGACTGAGCAGCACAACAGCAGCTCCTCCATGTCCCAGGTGGCACCCTGGCCCTGCTCCCCCCCAGTCTCCTCGTGCTGTCCCTGTCTCCTGTGTCTTTTACAACCTGGAGCAGAAGCAGAGATGGCTTTGGCATTCCAAATCATTCCTTAAAAATGAGCTCCCGAACCAGAGGTGTTCCTCAAACCTGATGATGTTCTAGGTGAACCCTAGACCCAAAACTGAGCATGTTCATGGCACATGAGATTCCTTCCACAGCACAGACCAGGACAGAGCAGCCCTGATTTGTGGCCAAGAGCATTCAAGTCTTCTTTTGCCATAAATAAGAGAGGCAGATGCCAGAACACAGGAGCAGGAGTGAGAGATCTCTTGGATATTCTTGCTGCTGGCACAGGGACCAAACCTGCTGAGCATTTGTTTTCCTTCAGGTAGCAAAGGAGGAGAGCAGGGGCTCAGAAACTGCTTTTTTGGTGGTTCTTTTGAAACTGGTAGCAGCAATGCAAAGAAAAACACTCCCTGAAGAACTTGTTTGCCTCCCTCTTCTGGCTTTGATACAGGATTAGTGAGAGGTCTGTTTGTGAAACAACTGCAACACTTTAGTTACCAAGTCCCAGCTGAGAGCTGACTCGCTCCAGGCCCACTCCACCAACAAACTCAGGTTTGTTTACGCTGCTTTTGGCAGTTTCACTGTGGCAGGTAATAATTCCTAATACTGAATTTGTTTTCCAGGTGCAATCCATGTCTCCCATAGGACTGGGAAACACTCCCCTCCATTTCTCACACAGTTCAATCCAAGCGAACATACAACACATGGCTTTATTTCCCTGGATGCTGAAGAGGATGGGAGTCAATAAAAACAAAACACAGAACATTTTACCTTTGACTTGGATTCTGCTTTGGGCGTCCCATCTGCCTTGTTGTTCATTTTAGTTGCAGGTGTTAATTTGACATCCCCGAGTCCCATCATTTCAGGGCTTGCTGCCATCCCTGGGAAGTTAAAGGGATCTTTAACACTGATTTTCCTTCCAGTGCAACAAAATCAGTGAAATCCTAAAGCTCTGGCTTACCTGCAGAGTTGTTGGCCATGTTCCCCGCCATGGGGTAGGGTGGGCCCTGGGGGTTTATCATGCCAGCCATGCTGTTAATTCCCTGCCCATAAGGAGGCCCAGTGCCCATCATTCCCCCCTGATTCATGTTGGGATAACCAGGAGGCCTAGAGGAGGAAGGAGGAAGCACACAATTACTCCACATATTAGGCACTAGCATACTGCCTTCTGAGGAAGCAGCTTTGCTAAAAGAAACCTGAAAAGGACATGGAGAAGTGACTTGCCCCAAACCATTTTTCCAAGAGAAGAGCAAAGATCAGGTGCTCTTATAAAGCTCAGTACCCAGAGCCCAAGTTACATTCTCAAGAGAAAAGGGGAGGCAAACCCTTTGGAAAGTGGGACCTGAGCTCTGAACATTTTCATCCTTCATCTTGTTCTCCTACATCCACAAACTGAGCCTCATTTCAGTCATTAAACTGCCTTTAACCTGCAGACTCTGCAGCCCTGGGCAGTGAAGTGAGAATACAGGACTTAGAATCGTGGAATGTCCTGGGCTGGAAGCATTGTTTTCCATGTATCACAAACCTCCCACGCAACTGTGGCTCGAACTTCTTCCTCAAAGGGACAGGCTTGGGTGCCTTTACTGGAGATTGGGAACTTGAGCCTTGGCAGCCACAGGTAAAAGCAGGAGGTTGCAGGAGCAGCCCCCAGGTGAGGATAAAGAGCAGTGTCCACTCAGACAACAAATACATCCACCAGTTTTGGAGGAACCCATTTAAGAGCATGTTCGTGGCTCCCATGGCATTCTGGAAGGCCACACACACCTACTCTGAAATGGGCAATAAAGGAGGAAAAAACCACAGAAAACAGCGCAAAGTTCAGAGTTGAATTCCAGCTCCTTTCCCACAGCTGCTCATCAAGGCCCAAAAAGGAAGAAGTTCCTCAGACTGGACAAGCAATGCCTTGGATCACACACACAGCTGGGTGGCTGCAGGATTTAGGGGCTGCAGCATAGGGGCAGCATCTCCAAGTCATCCAGGGAACAGAGAAGACCAGAAAGCAAAACCCAAGAACAACTGAAGGCATCTCAGAGTTAAATAAGTTCACCTGTGAACCTAACAATTCCCTAAGTATGTAATAAATGATGTAGAGAGTGCTGCAATGGTTTGGGTTGGACAGACCCTAAAGATCATCCCCTGTCTAACCCCTGCCATGGGCAGGGACACCTTCCAGTGTCCCAGGCTGCTCCAAGCCGGGTCCAACCTGGCCTTGGGCACTGCCAGGGATGGGGGAACCACATCAGCTCCTCCAGGCTTTACTCTCTTCAACAGTTTAGTTGAGAACCAAAGCTCCACGACGGACAGACCTCCACCAAGGACAGACCTCCCCAGAAGCCTCTCTGAGTGCTCCCCCAGAGTGGGTTACCCCCAGCCCTCTGCAGCAAGGCGTGCCAGGCTCTCTGCCAGCCCAGAGCCTCCCTACCTGTTCTGGATGGAGTTGGCAGCGGCGTGCATGGCAGCGGCCGCGGCCTCCTGTGCCTTGCGGTTCATGCCGGCGGGCGGGGGGCACATGCCGCTGCCCACCTGGGGGGGCATGTTGGCCATGTTGGGGCCGTAGGGCCGGCTGCCCATGGCCGCGTGGCCCATCCTGCCCGGGGGCAGCCCGCTGTACGGGGGCACCCCGCTCTGCCCGTGCATCTGGCTGCCAGCCCCCATGGGGTTCATGCTGCCCGCCATGCCCGGGCTGGGGTAGTTGGCGTTGGACATGGCGTTGTAGTTTGGCTGCCTGGGGTAACCTCCTGGGGAGAGGAACACAGGGGAACACAGCATCATTCAACCCGTTCGGTTTATGAATCACCATAAAAATCTTCTATCGGCAAATATTTAAAGATCACTAACAGAGATGAGGGGGAGTGTTCACACCTCAACACAAAGTCAAAGTACTTGGATATATGCCACGTAAAATGTGTTTTGACACAGCCAAGTAACAACATCGATTCAGAAGCTGCTTGAAACTCTCCCAAACCTCAACCCAGCACAGAGAACTACGTGGTCCAGGACAGGATGGAAAATCCCACATTAACCCTTCCCAAAACAGGCACCACTTCATCATCTTCCTCTCCAAAGAGAGCCATCCCTTTGTCACAGTTACATGGGAATAAGCAGTTACAACCTCTTTATTCCTAAATAAGGAGGAAGAGTCCCACTTTTAGAAGTACAGCTATCCCTGAAAGCAACATATGCCATCACTCTCAATAGGAGCAAAGCTCTGGTTGGTATCACCCACAGATTAAGAGGGGACAAATCAAAACATTTATCATGGAATCACGGAGTGATTTGGAAGGGACCTTGAAGATCATCCCATGGGCAGGAGCACCCTCCACCATCCCAGCTAGCTCCAACCTGGCCTTGAACACTTCCAGGGATGGGGCAGCCACAGCTGCTCTGGGAACCCGGGGCTCCAAGAAGACATGAGGACAGAGAGAGGCCTTTACTGGCTCAGTTCCCACCTTGAGGTCCGTACTGCCCGCCCTGGGGTCCGTAGCTCCCCATGGAGTTCTGCTGGTAGGGCCCCATGCCGGCGTGCATCTGTGCTCCCGAGGACTGCCGGGGGGATAAGGCTGAGCCGGGCTGGGGGGAGCTGTACTGGGGCATCTGGGGGTTCCTCTGCATGTACCCTGCACATCAGGAGGGAGAAAATAGTTAGTGCAAAGCACCCCGAGCTGCCACTGCACACACGTGTTCCAGGCAACAGCCCCTAGTGCCGACAAAATCCTTCCAGCAGCAGCCTGGACACATTTTAGTGGTTGCATTAAGGAGCCAGTGTTATCTGAGCAGATAACAGATCCAATTTCCTGGTTTAGTCAGAAGGAAAAAAAAACCCTTAGTGTCACAGCAGAAGCCAGTACAGCTCTGCAGATCCTTGGGGCTTCTTGTTCTTGGTTTTTGTTCACTTGTTTGTTTTCTCAGGGTGACAGGTCTATACCTTCAGCCTGGAGAGCTGAAATTTTACATGCATTTTTCCCCCCAAAATCATACTCTCTCAAAGGGGAAAGGCACACAATATTGCTGCGAGCACCCCTTGTTTTGAAGCTTAAAGCATGTTAAAAAGCCAGAGAAAACATCTTAGAAGCCAAAGCACCAGCTTGGATGGAACATTTAGAGGCCAAACAGCCACCAACAGCTGAATATACTGCAAAG
Organism: Vidua macroura; assembly: GCF_024509145.1. Classification (NCBI taxonomy): domain Eukaryota; kingdom Metazoa; phylum Chordata; class Aves; order Passeriformes; family Viduidae; genus Vidua; species Vidua macroura. The sequence goes on along the minus strand of NC_071595.1, from coordinate 3,321,512 downwards.
TGCCTCAAACACTTCAGCCTGTAATCTTGGGGCAGCTTTTCAGTGCTCTGTCCCACAGAACCCATGTCCCCAGGCCAGGTAATTGAACAAACACGTGCAGCTGGCGTGACCCACCTCGGTCCTGCGCGATGCTGGACTGGTTCATGGAGGGGTGCAGGATTGTGTCCGACTGGCCACTGGGTGGGCGGGGAGGCATCTGATTGCCTGGGCCACAAAAAGGACACACAACCATCAGCAGCTGCTCTCCACAGACACAGCAGGCAGCAGAGTCACATCCCAGAAGCCCAGACAAGCCCAGGACAAGGGGATGTTGGCCATGGTGAGGAAGAACAGCAGCAAGTGGTCACATCAGGCCAGTGCAATGGCACTGCTGGCTCACCGGCACCCCACCCAGCCCCACACCTCTCACACACATGGACGAGCTCAGAGCACCTCAGTGACCACACAGTGCTGGCTCTGGGCAGCTCGTCCCCACTTGGCAGCACAGCTCAGCCCCAGCAGAGCCCGGAGGTGAGAGCTTACCTGGGACTGCAGCGGGGGACAGGGGACCGGAGCGGGACTGAGCAACGCTGGCTGGAGATCCAACTGGGGAGGGGGAGGGTCCTCTGATGCCTGGCAGGTGAGGAGAGGTATGTGGCGAGAAAGGAGACTGAGCTGGGTTACTCTGCTCTCCTTGGCTGCTGGAAATCCCTGATGTGCTTACTCCAGGGCTCAGGGCTCCTTCGGTCCCCATGGGCAGGTCATCTATGGAACCAGACAGGTCCTGCAGGGCACAGAAACACATCAGAAACCACAGAGCCACGCGGCTGCTCTCTCACACACCGCTCAACAGGAGCACTGTCCCTGGGCATGCTGCACACAGGAGCCAGTGAACCCTGTTTGCTGTTGGTACCAAAGGCTGCTGCAGACCGAGGCAGCTGCCAGACGTGTCTTATCCTGCTGCCAGTCTGAACCCAGGAGCTCCTGAGTTGGTTTGCTGCTGGCCCAAACAACTGGCTAATTCTCCTTTTAATTCAGTTTAGAGGTGGGAAGTTAAAGAATGCATCAACAGCACACGTAAAACTGCAAACACAGGAGACAGTCCATGTGATCATGGCTTGGAAGGGAAACGTGGCTCAGCCTCTGGAAGACAGAAAACTCCTGCCTCACCATAATTAATTCATAAACCTCCTATGAGCTGGGAAACTACTCACTTGAGATGGATAAAAACAAACTAAACAGAGATTTAAAAGAAAACCATAAAATACTCTTCAGGGTTCCCACTTCCCTTTCTTCAAAGACAGCAAAAATTAGCAGTTACTGTATCAACCTATAAAGTTTAGCTTTTCTCGAAGGCAAGGCCAGAAAACACCCTTCCTCCTGCATGCATTCACCTTGGAGAAGAAAAGCACAAAAAGCCTAAGAGAGCTGAAACCTCCAATTGCCACAGCAGCAAAGCGACAGCATCAAAAACCAGCTGGCAAGTGTGAAAATGGGGCTAATTCCAAGGAGCTGATGATGTGCAGATCCAACATGCCCAGTTGTGCTGGCTGGTTAGTAACAAGGTGCATCAGCTGCTCAGGCTTGGCCTGCAGTGAATGAGTCAGGAGCAGCCCCAGCCAGAGGAAGTGGCAGCGTATTTGAACAGAACGCTGGGAAGTTGTAACTATTCCAGGGATTAGATAAAATCTCTGCCAGAGGTTCAAAGGATCAGGGCAGGTGAAGAAGTGGAGGCCAAAGCTTACCAGGACTTCACTTACCCTTCTTAAGTCTTCCAGAGCAATCAGCTCTGGATCAGAAGGGTTCTGGGTGAGTCCTGAGGGAATCCCAGGTCATTTTCCCTGCACAGAATTCAACTGAACAGCACAAGCAGAGCCAACTTCATTTAAATCCCACAGAGAAAGGCCGAGCCAGCTGATAAATCACCTGGACACGCTGGTTTCATTTACACTGACAGCACAACTCCTGGTTCAGCAGCAGTGCAGGGAATGTTTTCCCAGTCCTGGCAGTGCACATGGACCTGGAGCATCAGACACTACAACTCATCAGCCTTGGGGAGCAGGAGCCCCACACCCAACCCCTGCCTGCCAGGGGATGTGGAAAGGCTCCGACAGCACATCCAGGACGTGGGAGTCAGGGAGAAGAGGAATTATGGAGGAATACAAGCCAACACGGAGACACCCAAGCAGCTCATCACCCCTGTGGGACGGGGACATTCAGAGGGCAGAGCTGGGCTCCAGCACCATGTTCAGCTGCTCCAGCACAGCAATTTCCTCTGTTTTAATGGAATTTGAACAAAATGCCTCTAACAAATGCTGGCAAGTGTTACTTTGGAGCTGCAGAGGCCAGACACTTGGTGGGATGATTTAGTGCAGAACGTGTCCTCCCTCCCCTTCCATTACTGCTCCTGTTGGAGAGCTCATTTCCTGCACCACAGTCTCTGAGGTGTATTTGCTTACTGCTCAAGTATTATCTTCCTGAGGGAAAAAAAAAAAGCGCTTTGTTTTATTTCAATGAAAGCTAAAAAACTGCAGAAAAAGCCTAAAAATAGTGTCTGAGATCTCTTGCAATTTTCACTACTTTCCTATTGTAACATCAAAAGCATTGCTCCTTTATGCAACTATTTGGGTGTTTTTCCCTGGACAACTTTGACAAATCCCACATTCCTACTGCAGAAACCATCCAAAGTGGGAGTAAAAAGACATTATTTCCAACATTTTGCATTAAAAAGCATCAACCAACACAATCAAGAGCAAAACACTCTTCTCGCTGAGATTTACTGCACCCAACTGCAGCCACTGATACAAGACACACAAAGAGATTCCCCCCAGAGCCCATGAAGGGATCAGAATGTCCAGAAACCAGTTCAGTCCAGCCTACAACTGGATGGAAATACTGGCATATCCCCTCAATACATGAAGGTAGTTTTAGTTTGAAGCACCAAATATCTGCAAGACATAAAATGAAAGAACATTAAAAACGGTTTGAAAATTAACTCCTAAGCAGTAGATAACAATCTCCAGAGCTCATGTCTTCAACCTTGCCCGTGCATCAATGCTTTAGTACTCAAGCCATTTAAAAACATCCCATTTTAATGAAGCAGGTGGATCCTGGCTGGCTGTGCCCCTGTGAGCAGGGCCCTTCTGCATTGCTGACACACCAGGAGGGACTCCCAGAGGAACAGCAGAGCTTTAGCTGTGCACAGATTATCAGTTTAAATGAGTTTGAAGTGACTTACACATCCCCCTTTCCCAGCTGTTGGGACATGAGTTGAAACAGGACAGTGAAAATCAAGTAACTCCTGAAGTGACTTTCACCTTCAAAGATACGTAAGTTTTATGAATTCCAACAATAAAGTCATTTCCCAGCAAAGAAGGGTTCTGCCAGCACAGCAGCATTTTCTGAGTGTGTTATTCAGCAAGACTGAGCTGCTCAGAAGGGAAACTCCTGCAAGGGGAAGGAGAAAACGTGGACTGGAATGTCTGAGCCCCAGCAGCTCATCAGTGGGGAGCTGGTTTCCTCCCATCAAATTCTCCCTCAGGATGTCAAGCACCAGGGCACCATGGATTAATTAAAGCTAAAAGACACCTCCAGCTCTGCCACCCCCAAAGCAGGGGAAAAGGAAATCCCTGCATCTCCCTAGAGCCTGTTTTCAGGGCAGCCGTAGCAGAGAAGCCTTTAAAAACAATAAAACCTGATGGAAATAATGGAGACCTGCTGCCGTCAGGGGGTTCTGGACGAAGCCCAAGAGCAGAGGGCCTGGGAGGATTTGTTTGCCTCCCACGGAGCACCAGGAGGAGAGCTGCAAAGGCACGGCAGCAGCAGCAGAAGGGCTCTCCCCTTCCCTCTCCCGCCAGCACAACCAGGGAGCCGAGACAGGAGGTGAGGCTCGGCAGCAGCAGCTCTGCCAACTCAAGGAAACGTCAGGGTCTGGAGAATTTCCTCACGTGTTTCCAATGTGTTTTTTATGCATTTTATTGCTCATCTGCCATGCAGATCAAAAACGCTGGAGGGATTCCAACTATTTCACACAGAATCTCACACTCCAGGCTGGCTGCAGCCCCAAAGCCTGAGTTTCTTCACTTGAAATACTGCCCAGTGTTATTTTGGGACGTGACCCGATAGCGGAAGCCCACGGGGACCCTGGAAGGGAGCGCTTCCAGCTGCGAGAGGATGCCCGAGCCGGGCCGGTGCCAGCGCGGGGCTGTCAGTGCTGCTGACAAACAGGACTCGGCACAACACCTCCTCCTCACGCCACAACAAAACCCTGCCTGCAATCACACCGCCTGCTACCCGCAGGAGGGGGCAGGGGAGGTCATCCCTGCACAGAAAGGGTTGCAAGTCCTGGCACGACCAGCACAAGGAGCCGATGGTTTGTGCTGGAAACAGCCGGGATTCTTTTATCTGGCAGCAGGAACCACCACCCCTCTATCTGATACAGCTCATTTGTTAAACAAACAGAGAGATGAAATGGCAAGAAATGCTTAAGATCGAGGTAGCAAATTCCCAGAGGAGCAGAGAGACTCGAGGCTCTGCTCCGGCCCATCCCACTGATCTGGCAGAGCAGGAAGACTGACCAGAAAGCAAATGAAATTCCTGAGCAGGGACTGCAGCCTCCCCTGCCCATCCCCAGCCTCGGCCCTTCCACGTGGGAAGTGTGGGGGAACAGGGAATGATCTCAGCACGATCAGATCACCAGACAGCGCTCAAGGAAATGATGGTCTGAGACGAGCATGTGCTGGAGTTTATAAATTCTGTAAGGCCAGTTGTTTCCATAGGATGCTCACAAGCAAGACCAGAGAACAATGGCTAAATTTATTCCCCAGTTCTTTCTGAAAGGGAAAAAGCCTCTTCCTTCCTTCTGATTGAAATACTCACTTTCTATTACAAGCTCTTTTTCTGTGCAGTTGCTTTTCCACTTACTCAAGAACTACCAACATTTAAAAATCACAAGCTTGTCCTTTCCTTCCCCTTTATTTCCACACCCAAAATACCTCAATCCTCTCTATCACAACAATCACACAGCTGACTGGCAGGATCTCCCTGCTATTTTGGGGACATGGATAGACTTGTTCCTCCTTTGGCAGCACATACAAATCCTGCCTCTCATGCTCCACAGAACACTCTCTCCTGGAGACTTCCCTGTGCTCCACTCACAGCACCCCCACAAAGGAACCTGAGTTTTTCACAGATGTGACAGAAGGGTCTGGAGAGGCCCTGCAGCCCCAGTGCCTTCCTGCTATGCCTCTTCCAGATTGGTCCCCCAGCAGAAACCACAAGCTGGAGCTTAGGAACAAGTTCAGCTCCAGTGGAAACCCAGCTAGATATTTTTCATCCACTGTCTCCAAAGCTGACAAATCAAGAGTTAGAACAGAGATTTTCCAAGTCCTGTCCTATCCCAAAAACATACAGCTTGTGCCAGGGATGACCATCATTCCCCTTACTCTGCTCCTCTACCACCAGTCACCGTGGAGAGGAACTCGAGCCCATCTTTCCAGCACCAAAAGCACCTTCAGGATCGTTGCTGGTGTGGGTTTGAACTGGACAAGACACAAAGGGGATGTCCTCCTTCAAAATGGGACAAGACCATCAGTTGGAAGGAACAAAGGGATTTATTTGCAATGAATTCACTGGGATTGGCCCCTTGGATATGTCCCTGGAAGCTCAACCTCTGATCTGAGCAGGGATGACATAAGAGCAACTAGAATCGAGTTCAGCAAGAGGAAAAACATCCTGGTACCAAACTGAGTGTGCCACAAGGACCTGGGAGTCCTCACTGCCACTCACTTATCCCTGCAATCCTTACAGAGAGGAAGGAAGTGCTAGACTTAAAGGAGAAAACACCTGCCCACTAAAACAAACACCAGCAAGGCTTCAGCCTCTGCTGCAGAGTCCATATTCCCTTCCCTTCTAAGGAGTTTCAGCTCCTCTCAGGCAGCAGCGCTGGCAGTTACAAACCTAAGATGGGGACTGGAACATGCCGGAGAGATTCATGCAGTTTCCTTGCTCAAAGAAGAAGCTGAAAAGCTCATTCTTCCAGGCTGGCTCCAGACAAACTGGGAGAAGCTGCTGGCTCGAGCTGCACTGCAGGGAAGGGAGCCTTCGGAGAGGAGGCTGGCAGGAGGAGGGGCTCGGTGCCACACGAGAAATTTTACTCTGATTGCAAAAATAAGCTGCTGCTCTAATCCAGCTCAGTGAATCTAGGTGAGTGTGGTGGGCTGGCAGAGAGCAGGCTCAGGATGGAGCAGGGAGGAAGACAGAGGGAAGTGCTGCTGGCTGTGCCACATTCCTGCGCCGGAGCCTTGCGGAACAGCCGGCACTGCTACCGCAGCAGCCATTGATTTTTCAGAGGTCGATACTCCACTCCCACAGATCTCCTCGGCAGGAGCTTTAATCACATCTCCTGCTCCTACCCTGTGCCACCCCTCCTTCTCTCCCCCCTCCAAATAAAATAAAATAAATTAAAAAAAAAAGGGAGGCCGAGGGGGCTTCCTCCCCCTCTGAGCATGGAGCAGACGAGCAAATCTCATCTTCTCTGTCTTTGGAGAGCAGAGATTCAGAGCTGTAGTTGCAGCACAAAGTAGAGAAGGAGTAACGTGATTCATCCACAGAACAAGATGTCGCTGGAGGGAGAACCCGCCATGTGGAAGGGCAGCATTCCCACCCAGAAAGTGCTGGGCTCTTCCACAGGACCCCGGGAGATGCAACAGCAAACCCCACACAGGAGTTCCCACTTAACCCTTTGGAGGCTGCTCATCTGATAAAGAGTACTCCCAGCTTTACACAAAGGTTAGTACAACATCAAACATCCACGGCAGCATGAAAATGCCAAATTTTTCCAGCCAGGGTGGCATCACTTCAGCTGGCCCAGAAGCTGTCCCATCCATCCAGCACAAAAGGGTGACACCTCCAGCTCCTACAGCAACACTGACCCCAAAACAAGCTGTGGGAAAGAGGCAGGAGGATCCTAGGCACAGGAAGCAGCAACATGGCATCAGCACCAGGGGATGCTCTCACTGATTTCTGGAAGGTGCGGGGATGCAGGGATCTCCAAGCCATCAACGGGAAAGGCTGGCCTTGGGAAGGCAGCTGCAAGAGGGAAACGAGTGCAGGCCTTAGCTGACAGACCTGCTTATTCACAGAGCTTTTGTCTTCCTTCCACGGGATTTACGTCTCCTCATCCAAGCCTGAAGACGAGCCCCAGCTCACACAAAACACAGGACCATGGAGGAGGCAGGAAGCTCCCCTTGGACTGCCAGACACGAGGATATTCCTATTCCCCAGCTTCTCTGGAAGGCGCTTTCCAGGCTCATGTTCCACACGCTGAGACTCCAAAGCATTTAGTCATCCCAGCATGTGACTGTGCCACCACGCCAACCTCCCCAGCCAGGGTGGCCAAAGGGAAGCAGCAAAGGCAAGAGGCTGAAATTATTACAAAATTTACATGGCCCCTGTTCAGGCAATACTTTGGATTTTAAGATAAATCAGCTTTTAGCATTCTGATCAGCCTCTGAAACAATTAACAGTGACAGGATCAATTTCTAAAAAAGCAGGAGGAAGATTTTAGGACAGAACAAGATTTCTAAGGTCTCAGGCATTTGCAAGTGTGGTGAATCCAGTGGTTCTTCCCCTGGAAGTTGTCCCTGCCCGTGGCAGTGGGGTTGGAACCGGATGATCTTTAGGGTTCTTTCCAACCCCACCCAGTCTGTGATCCTGGACTGGTTCTAAGGGACAGCTGGAAGCTGGCAGCTCCTGCCCAAACTCCCCGGTACGTGTGGGAAGGGAGGGATGGCCCCTTGGCACTGGGGCATCTCCAGAGCAACCATTTCCATCCAGAGCTGTCTGCAGTGTCACCCCAGGCCTAGGGGTGCTGCTCTGGGTGGGATGGGGAGACTGGAGACACGTTTGGGGAACAATCAGGGAACTGCTCCTGTCTCCTGGCTCCGAGCAGTGAGCAGGCACCATATCCATGGAAACCTGGCCCAGGCCAGGCTGACGTGGGCCTGGTGCTGCCTTGGGGTCAGGGCGTCAGAACAGTCCATGCCTGGAGATGTCACTTCTTGTCGTTTCAGGAAATTAAACCTTTTTTTCTTCCTTTCCCTTAACAGAAGCTTCTTCTTTCCAGATTCAAAACTGTAATAAAAACCAATCATACAACTCCTCCAATTACCAGGACTGATTTGGGATCCCGGTGTGACCCACCCCAGCCCATGGGAGCATCCCAAGCCTTGGGCCCCTGCCAGGCCCAACACGTGGGCACCATGTGGAAAGAGTTTTCCCCACGGTATTTATGATCCCACGTGTCTCCGAGACAAGTCAATCCAGCGTGCCAGAAGCACAGTAACAGGGAAATTATTCCTGTGGAGCGAGAGCTCAGGTGTGGTGGTGTTTCACCAGCACAGCCCCTCCCTCCCAGAACGGTGGGCTCCCCCTCTGGCAGGGCTCATCTGCATGGAAAGGGAAGAGGGTGAGGATCAAAGTCCAACGCCAGACTCACAAGAGCCTTCCGCACCTTTTAAAGAGTGTCCAGTGACGCCGAGGCAGCAGCAGAAAGGAAGTGAAAGCCTGACTTCCCTGGCCTGCAGCCCAAGCTGCTCGGAGAGCAGGGCTCACCCACCCTGTGGGGGCTCACCCTGCTGGGCTGGATCACCCTGCCAGGGCTCCATGGGGGTCCATGGCAGCACAGGGATGTGAGCAGCAGAGCACAGAGCACATCCGGGACCCCCGACCAGAGCTGCCCACTCTGCAGCACCCTCCTGCTCCAGCAGTGACCTCCTGGTCCCCGTGGCTGGGCCCGTCCTGGCGCGGGGGGCTCCAGTCCCAGGCAGGTCCCGGCTCTGCTCCCCGCGGTCCGGCCGGAGCATGGCGAGCCAAGGGAAGGGCTGGGCTTTAGGGAATGCGAGCGAGGCGCAGGCAGGAAGCTGAGCTGAGCTGCTCTCGACCAGAATAGAAACAGGAAACGAGCCCGGCAGCGAGCACAGAGCACAGCACAGCTTCTGCAGCACTCCCCAGGGATGCTCTGTGCAGAGCAGGACGAGTGCCGGGGTAGGCACAAGGTGGGATTAACTCCCCTCAAACCCTGAGCAAGGGCTGGCAGGAGAGGGAACTGCCCCACGGACACACAGCAAAGCTGCTCTGGGGCAGGGACGAGTGTGAAAGGTGTCACTGGAGCGGCTCAAGGTCGGGGTGGCTCTGGAGATGCTCCCCACAGTTAACAAAATATAAAAACTTGGGAAAAAAGGCCCAGCCTTCTCAAGGAACCATGCAGAAATGGTAGGCACATTCACACAACGTGAGAACCTTGGGCAGAGGAGCACTGATCAAGGAAAAATACATTTTTACCTTTCGCTATCACCACAGCCTGGGATAAAACCCTTCAGATGGCACAAACTGGAAGGCAGGGATCTGCACTGCCAGAGCTTCAGGTGCTCCTGGGGGAAGCCTGGGGTGCTGGTGGCTTTATCTGCATATCCACTGTGCTGCCCTGCTTTGAAATGCACACACTGCTAATCCCTCTCCTAAGGCAAGCAATAAGACAAGCTCAAAAGGCCAAACACAAACCAAACAGAAGCAGGAAGTCCCATATGGAAAGAGAAAAAAGGAGAGGGGAAAAAAAAAAAAAAAAGGTTTGAAGTGACCAGCAGATTCAACTATAAAAGGTTCTTTCTCCCTGCCCCCTGAAAAAGTTGTCCAAATTATTCATTTTAAACTGAAATTTTAAGGAAGCAGGCTGCCTCCCTCCCTCCATGGCAGCTCTGACAGTTTTTTTGCTGCATTTCAGCCTGTTGCATGGATTATTTCCAGGTCAGGGGATGCAGCTGACAGAGCTCAACTTTATTCCACTTCAAGCACTCCCAGAGCAGCTGAAATGACCAGTTGGAAAGAATGGAGAAACCAAGCGGTGCTTCCTGACAACCTCCAGTGCCCAAACTCAGCAACTGCTCAACTGAGGGAGAGATAATCAAACCAAAACCACCCCACAACTGCTGAGGACATTCACTGACAAGATTTTTCTGCCAAAGCTCTGCAGCCACATTCCTCTCCCCACCCAACAAAACTTAATTTTCTTCAATCCACGCTGCAAAGACCCAAGGCCAGAACCCACACCCAGAAATTAACCATGGATCAGGAATATTTTCACTTGGAATATTTTCAGTTGGTTAAAAGCCTTTCTGCCATTGATAGGACACTTTTCAGATCAAAATTCATAGATAAACCAGAGTGAAACATCACTAAATAAACAAAATGGTTTCCCAATAATGCAAAATAGCAAAATACTGAGGTTAAAACTATTCCCACTCTACAACAAGATGAAAATAAACTGTCCTGGACAGGGAGGGGATTTCTCCCTCAGGCTCACCACTACACTGACCAAACTAAGGACATTCTGGGGTAGGTATTCCAAAATTTTTGCCCCAACTGCCCAGTTTGCTGCCACAAAAACTCAAACATAACATTGTTGTGTCAGGACCTCCAAAACCCTGCCAGAATGTGTCCTCCTGGTTTATTAATGGCTTTTGAGGCCAGCCTGGAAGCTCAAACACCAGAGATACCAACTTCTGTGGCTGGGGAGGAATGAACAGCCTGGTGGGAACCCCTGCCTCACGCTCCTCATCCATCCCAAAGACATCAGGAGCTCCTTCAAGGCAGCCCATGAGACAGAGACTGGGGCAAGGTAAAACCTGTCCCATGTTCCTTAACGAAACAGAAAATCCCTCCCAACAAACCTAAAACTCCAAAGAACTCTGCAGCAGAGCTGATCTGCCATCCAAACCCAAATGGGATGTCCCAGCACCCAACCTGCTTCCCCCAGAGCTGCTACCAGCAGCTTCCATGGCTACACAGAAGGAAGTTTTTACCTGGAAGTGTGGGACTCCTTCAGCCTCAGAATCCAAGACTCAAAAGCTGAAGTTAGCACTGAATAAACTGGATACAACTCTCCAGGAAGATTTTTTTTTGCTAAGGAGAAGAAACTAGGGAATCTCCTGTGAGAAACAGATCTAACCCAAGGATTACTATTCCTCTGTTACACCCAGACACAAAAGACTATACTTCACTTCTCCTGTGCAATTGCAATCTAAGTTTAGTTTGGCTGCAATCCTGATGGAGACTCCCTAGGGAAGGAGTGAATTTTACAGAGAAATTCCTCAGTTTGCCTGCTACAGGAAGGGAGAGCAGCCAGGATACTCACAGGGAGGCAGGGCTCTTTAAAAGGCACCAGGGAGCCCCAATTAGCTCAGGAGAGAGTTTAGTTAATGACACAACAATCATGACTGGGAAGGCACACAGAAGGATCCACAGGACATTCCTCAGGCAGATCCCAAAACAGCCACAGGAGCTGAACAACCTGACAATGTCCCTGCCAGGAGAGCAGCACCTCCTGAAAGAGTGATGCACCAGCCAAAGGAATATTCCCCTTTGTTGCTTAGAATTCCAACGTGAACATTGGTGCACAATATCTATGCGTAAAGGCCAAGGACTTGTAAAGGCACTGGGCACATAAATTCAACACTTCCCAAGAACCTAAAAAGCAGGAACCTCCTTTTCCTGTTGGGGCTGATCTGTGTTTAATTAAAGATGATGCATGGCAGGATTTGCCCCAATTCCAGGATACCCAGTGAGCTTTTCCAGCGCACCCACCAGGCCTGGGAAAGGGCTCAGGACTCCGTAATAAAATTAAAAGCCCACAAACAAACTCTGCTCTTCTAAGTCATCCATAATGGCAAAACAGGGATCTGGGAATCCTCCTGAGCAGAATAAAACTTTCTCAACTAGACAGACTGAGCAATATCAGGAAGATAAAAAGAAATTGATGTCCGCAAATTGATAGAACCCTTCCACAGAGATCTTGTGTTCCTGAGCATCCCCAGGCCAAACTCTGTGCAGGAGATTGATCACTGCAAATTGAAAGAAGGATTTGGCTGCCAGCATCCCAGAGATGCCTTTCAACAGCCCACAGCATCCCTGTCTGAAGCCCTTCTCAGCTGGTGCTGTTCTTGTCCTACAGGATTCCGAAGAGACAACAAGGAATTATGAAAGATGTACAAGTGAGTCTACTTTGTTTAATTTTTTGTCTACTACAGAAGAGAAAGGCCAAAAATACACCAGGGTTGAGTAAGCTAAAGACTGCTTGTTTTCTTAAATGCAAATTCTTTGGTGGTAAAGCCAGGAAAAACAGGTATTCCCTTGTTTCTAGGTTCCTCCAGTCTTGCAGCTGGGATGGATTTCTTTTCTTAGACTACTCAGGAGAAGGGACAACTTGAAAAGGGCCAAATATATTTAACCACAAGGTATAACACAAACTCCCACTCGGTGCTGAGAAGGAGCCACTTCTGCAAAGCCTGGTTCCTAATTCCTATAATCCGAGTCAGAGGGATTAGTAGGATTCAGGAAGGCTCCATCAGCAGTGCCTCTGAAAGGACTTCCCACCGTTCTGAGCTACAGCAATTTCTTCAATTACTTCAGTGGCTTCACTTCTCCTGCACTCCTCACCAGAAGATGGGTCACATGGAAGAACTTGTGGAGAGGCAGAATGGAAAGAAACATGCTATTTTAAAAGATTTTCCCCCCCCCCAGGCCTCAGAAAAAAATTAAATCTTTGTAATCAGGGTCCAAAAGGGAAAGAAAGAAAGAAACAAAAAAAACAAAAACAAAAACAAAAAACAAACAAACAAACAAAAAACCCAAACAAACCAACCCACAACTACTCCCATTAGGTAGTCAGAAGTAGAATCACTTTATATTTTGGGTGACAATTTGTACCCACAATCTGAAGGCATTATTTCAAGGGGCTGGTAACAAAGCTGTTCTCATTGCTCAGAGCAAAAATAACTCAGTTCTACACACAGCCCATTCCTCTGGCCAATCCAGCTGCAGCTCCCAGCACAGACTTAGCCAGTGGCTAAAGAAAAAAATAAAACCTCACTCACTTCCTACTGGTTAGAACAAAAGTTACCAGCAAAATTGGAACTCAGCAGCTCCAAACTTTTCTTCCAAGCCAGAGGCACAGACCAACTTGGGCAAGCTAACCTAAACTTTCAACCCTTCTCTGTTTTCTTGATGTTTTAACACAAAATTCAACTACTCTGGCCCAAAACCTGCTGGAACACTGGGCACTAACCTCATCCCCAACTGGTCACTGCACATTCAGATTTAGGATGTGAAAGAAAATACAATTCTCCATCTGCCAAGGAAGGAGCTACACGGGACTGATCTTTCTCACTCCAGATACCAATGAATTTGTCTTTTTCACCAACTGTTCAGTCAGAGTGGACCAGAGAAGTCCACTGATGCTCCAGTGCCAGTCACCAGTGCCACAGTGGGCCAAGGAACAGGAAAATAAAGTAAAAATGAGGATTCTCCCTGGAGGTGAGGGCCTACTCTGACAGCAGTCAGGTACTTCACACACTGCACACAGAATTAACTGCTTTAGGCAGAACCTGCAGACCAGAGCACTCAGGGTTAAGCTTCCCTCTCAAATCCATTACTTTTGTAAATTACATTCAACCTCCAGTGGGAAGCCAGAAGCTAATGACTTAGTAAAAAGCACAGGCAGCCTCCATGGCTCCCATTTCCACGTGGAATAGGACCAGTGCTCATTTCTCCTGCTGTGCTGCTGATTGCCCCCGGCCCAGTCCCCACTCACCGGCAGGCTAGAAGGTCTGGACTGAAGATTCAAGTTCATGTCTTCTTGCCCTTTACTGGAAGCCATTGAGGGAGCAGAGGATGCCTGGGACCCAAACGAGTCTTGAGATAACTCCTGGAACATCAACCAACACACACCAAAAAAAAGTCACAAATGGGAATACAATAAAGCCTCTGCTGGAATCACTCTGGGATATTCTCACATTGGGGCAGGTTTATGTCCCCTTAGTGACATTTGCCCAAAAGAGGAGGTGAGAGCCAGGACTGAAAGCCAGCGCACACAAGCACTGCTCAGAGCTGGGAGCACAGGTCCAGGGCCATGACAGAACAGCCATTCTCCAGCTTCCCTGCATCACAGACTGTCACAGGCTGTCCTGGATCTGCCCTCCCTGCTTCCTCACCTTCACCATCTCACCCTCGCTCCAAGTACCTCTTTACACAAACAAGGCAAGTCAATTAAACCCTTCCACTTCTCAAAGGCTGCTCTGGATGCGTTGCAGTGTTTGCTAAAAGGTCCCAAGCTTTGTTTCTCCTCCCCAAAGCCAAGTTTTGCTTTTGCTGGTTACGACCTCTGCGAGCCACGGGAGAAGCCACCAGCTTTGACCGTTTTGTGCCACCCAGCTCGCTGTGCGTAGTCCAACCAATTTTAAGGCAGGGAACAGGAGGTTTGCCCCGATGCTGTCATAGAGTGACCCGGGGCAGCAAGCAGAGCCGGGGACAGCCTACCTGAGGCGGGGGGAAGCGTTGCTGGGAGTAGGCCGAGGGCTGCTGCGGCGGCTGCGCCGGCGGGTACGACGAGGAGGGCTGGGCCAGCCCCGCGGGGGCCGCGGGCTGCTGCGCTTGCTGCTGCTGATACGGCGACTGGGACTGCTGCTGGGAGTAGGGGGGCTGGCCCTGGGGGTGCTGTGGGGCCGGCGGCGGCTGCTGCGGGTAAGGGCTGGGGGGCTGCTGATGGGGCGGCTGCGCCGGCTGCTGTGAGTACGCCGGCTGCGCTGGGGCCGCGGGCTGCGCCTGCTGCTGCTGCTGCTGGTACGAGGGTTGCGAGTGAGCGGGCTGTGACGGAGGCTGCTGCGAGTAGGGAGGCTGCTGCTGCTGCTGCTGCGGGTGAGGGCTCTGCTGGTTGTAGTAGGGGCTCTGGCTCTGCTGCCCGTACGCGCTGGGGCCCTGCTGCCCATACGGAGGCATCTGCACAGGGAGAGATGGAGGTGCACCAGTCACAAAGGTATTTCTCACACACACACACACACACGGATTCTGCTCGAGAAGCAGAAATTCAGAAACCTGTGCAGAGCAGTAAATGCACTGGAATTGCCACTACCTAGATACTTCCTAGGAAACAGCAGAAGTCACTCATGTGTGTGACATTATTCTTGGCAGTAACCAAGTTCTAACAGACATCACAACTAAGTTTTTAGGGATCCCTATCTTACCACTCTTCAACAAAAGTAACATTGAAAGGAAAGGCTGCTTGCTCCAAACAAAAACAAAAAAAAAACCCCAAAACAAAACAAAAAAATTTAAAAAAAAAATTGTCTTTTGAATGTCTTTTGAATCCTGCAAACAGTCCAGCATGCACCACTTGGATCATGTAATGAGCCAAAACTGACCTGGAGTCATTTCTTGTGCAAAGAACAGCTGTGTCTCTAACACAGCACAGCAGAAAGAGGATCTCCCTCCCCTGCTATTTATTTTTCCCTTGCTGGATTCACTGCTCTGCCACTGCCTCTCTTGGAGACAAGGATTCCCCAGGCCATGGATCCCACCTGGATGCAGGTGTGGCACAAAACACAGCCTGGAGAAATGCCATTTTACCTAAAGAACCCAGCCTGGCTGTGTCTCTTCGCCTGCCCAGCTGCATGTGACAGGCTGTGGAAGCTCTGGGAGCTGTACCTGTTGTGCGTACGAGATGCTGCCCATGGTACTCTGCGTCCTGCTCTGCATGCCCATGGGGTATCTCTGGGGGCCCTGCGGCCCGTAGGGCTGCCCGGGGTAGCCGTGGCCCTGCTGCGGCCCCGTCTGCGGGCCCTGCTGCTGTGTGTAGGGGTTGTTCCCTCCGTAGGGCTGAGGCCTCATCTTCCCCATCTGATCCATCGGGCTTGCCGGCTGCAAGGCAACGCAGGACACGTCAGGCACGTCCAGACACACAGGAGTTGTTCATTTAAACATCACGACTTCCCAAAAACCCCAGGGGAAATTCGGCGCTGAGGAGAAGCTCGTCTGCCTCTTCCCAGGTGCTAAACCCCAAAGTTACATTTGGAATTAGAGCAGGATTCCTGCTGCCCTTCCAAACCCACCACTCCACCAAGAACAAGCCCAGTGAGAAGTCATTTGATGCTGACATCTCTCCCGTGGCAAGACAGGGAAGAAGGGGGGAGGGATCATCAAGAAAAGTCAATTATCAGTGTAAGTGGCTTTTCCCCATTGTAGGTAGTAGTTTAATGTCCAGATATTCCACAACAAGTTAAATTTAGGCTGAAAATTCAAATATTCACAAGAAACACTGCTTCTTTCACGTATAACAAGGTCTCCCAAAACACTACAGGCTGTTAATTTACACTTATGCATTTCAATTAATGCACATTGATGTAGTAACACTGGGCAGTGCAGCTGACATCCACAGTCCTCAAGACTGCAGTTTCATTTTTGTATTTTTTTTACATGTCCTTTGTGTCTGCTGCCTTTTGGAGAATAAAGAGTTTCTAAATCAAATTTATACAGATGCATTAAAAAACTTTGTCAGCCTTGCAAGTCAGGTCCCTGAGCTTTAGAGCAGAGACAAAGAGTGAAGAAATGGAACTTTCCTTGGATTTCATCTGTGCTACCCCTGCCTGGAGCCAATATTTAGGAATAGTCAATCGAATTTCCTGAAAATACTATAAACCTCAACACTACAGACCTCAAAATAAGGCTTTTCTACCTTGGCAGTTATTCCCCCACTAAAGCAAGGGCTGTTTTGGTATGGTGACCTCTAAATGAATCCCAGCACAGTCCTTAACCTCCATTCCTTGGACTGAATGGGAATCCTTCCCTGAGCTCCTGGTGACCTAACTAATCCCAATTAGATGTTTTCCACAGATCACCATGACAATGGACTCTCTGTTACACCATCCCTTCCTGCCACCAGCCCTGGGGTGCTGTTTGTACAGATCCACCCTCTCTTGCTGAGCTCAGGTGCTTGAGGAGTGGCCCTGCAGGTCTGCACAAGCAAACATCACACAAGAGCTCAGGCTGGAAACCCCACAGAATCCCGGAGACCAGAGCAGGATTTCACTGGTGTGTGCAGAATCCACCCTCTTAGGGGGAGAGGAGTCCTTGCAGTATGCTGCACTGGAGAAAAGCCTTCCCCAGCAGCCAGCACAGCTTGGAGCCCCAGCACACATTTGTGTGCCCAGCTGTCAGTGCAGCGTGGCTGCCAGGGAGGCTCAGCCCCGAGCCAGCAGCGAGCACAGGGACACCACAGGCAGCTCGTGGGGCTCTGCTGGGGCAAGAAAAGCTCCATTGCTAGGAAAGAGAAAGACTGCTGGCTCAGCTGGGAACTGGGAACCAGGCTCTTTGTGGCAAAATGGCACAAATGGATGGAGATCAAAGTCCAGGTGCTCTGTTCTTCCCCAGCTCAGGCACCCATGGACTCTGCCAAGCTGGAAGGGACCCACCAGGATCCAACTCAGCCCTACACAAGACACCCCCAGAGTCACATCCTGTGCCTCAGAGCGTTTCCCAGCTGCTCCTGGAGCTCTGGCAGGCTCGGGAAAGCCAAGCCCTCTGTGAGCACAACCTTTGCCATCCTATGGAAGCTGTCCCCAGCCAGTGCACAGCCCTGGAGCAGCTCTCCCTGCAGAGGCAGATTTTGGATGCCCTCCCACGCTCAGCTGTGCTGGATGTTCCCATTCTCGTCCATACTGACACCAAACCAACCCTGAATAAGTTTTATTCCGTGTTTTATGTCCAAGCTCTCACAGATGCTGCTACTGGGGAGTTACACAGGCAGAGGCTGCAGACCCCGAGGCAGCCCCAGGTCCCTGCCCTGGGAACACCGTGCCCAGAGCCCACACCAGGCACCCATACAGGGTCTGTGCCAGCTGGGAAAAGAACTTCCATTCATGGGGGCAGAAAAAAAGAGACCTTTGAAGGCTCTGGTGGAACCCTCAAAGCTGCAGGGCCTCAATCCTGAATGGAGGACCCATGTGGAGCTCCCATACACCTTAAAAGATGCAAATTGTGTTTACATCTTCTCAGCAATTGTCCCTGGTGCTTCCCAAGTCTTGCCTTGTGGGTATCCCCTTTCATTACTGACATCTTCTCCCTGCCCACATTATCTCCTTTGGTATGTAAAAAATGAGGCCACCAGGAGCTTTCCTAGCCCCTGGCTTTTGATTTCAGCCTGCTCTCACCACCCCCAAGCACTCACATCCTTCCTTCCACCTGACAAAGTGCAACTTCGGGGTTACTGACTAAGTATTTCAACATCTTTTCCATTTGCTACTTGCTTCCTCCTGGTTGTAACTCACCTTTGCAACCCTCTACCAAGGGCAGCTTCTCAAATACATTATTTTTTGGGGTTTTTTTTTAAACTTTTTTTCTTTTTCTAAATACAGTCACACCACATGTTGCCACCCCTGCACTGATTTTCTTGTCTGTGGTCACCCACAAGACCAACCATCTCTTCAGGGAGGAGAAAACAAGGGGAAGATTCACTTTTCCATGACTCCTACAGGAAGCATGACAAGTACTAAAAAACTTCCAAGAAACATTTGCGACTGTTTATGCAGCCATTAAAAAAAAAAAAAAAAAAATGACTGAGAGAGAAAAGAAAAAACCCAAAACACAAACGCCAAACATCTTTCCAGGATGTGACCAAGTTGTCACCTTGACTGCTCAGCGTAGGAGGACACGACGTGCCTCAAGCGGCCACCCTTCCACCAGGCCCCAGCACAGAGAGGGTGCTAAAAACAAACACGAAGAGCATCTAGATTGCAGCCTTATGGATAAAATTCTATCACCAGGAGGAATGTAAATGCCAATTAATCCCTAATGAAGGAACTATTTCATACACACACTCCTGACTCATAGCAAGGCTAATTCATGCTCCTCGGGGTTGCCCTGTACATCTTAGATGCTGCCATGTGTTGCTTCTTCCTTCAAAATATCCCATTAATTCAGAATATCCCACACATCTCAGTCGCTGATGGGGCTTTAACTGCTCTGGACCTGGTATTGTTGCTCTGGCTCAAAGAGTCAGCCATCAGGAAGCTTCATTGAACCTGCTACCCCAAAACCCTTTTGGGGAGTTTAATGCAATGTGCCTCAATAGAAGAACCAAGGCGAAACACAGGGATCGATCCAAGGGCTCATGTGGGGTGCTGGGAGGAGCAGAGGTTGCACGGCCCCTCTGCACACCCGTGTCACAGAGATGGGCACGCTGGGAGGAAGCGAGAACACGTCAGGGCAAATAGGGAAATACCAAACCCTGACTGCAAAAGGCTGGAAATTCTTCTCTGGGCTGATACATGGGAAATCCTTTCAATAGGAAACCACAGGAGTAGATTACTGTGATTACAGTTCAAAAGCAAAGGCCCTGCCACAGAGAGACATAATTGAGAGAAAGTGTTGCTCCTTGATCACTGAAGTCCAGACCCCCTGCTTACACCTCCCTGCATTCATAGAAATTGCTTCTATTCTCCCTCAATCCCACTATCTCTGCTGTTGTGTAACACCAGTGAGTACCAAAACGCCACAAAACATTGTCCTGCCACCAGTCAAACTTCCAAAAACAAAGCTGTGTGGTTTGGTGAGTAGAGAGAGTGACCATAAGCCCGTGCTCCAGAGAAACTGCAGAGCTTTTTTGGGGTAATTTAAGATACTTCTAGACTAAGAGTTTGTAACAGCAAGCCCAGAGCGAGCTTAAAATTGCTGAGTTCAAAAGCTCTTCAAATCACTCTGTGTGATGTGAAGGGTGTCAGGCCCCTGTAATGAGGCACTGCAGTGAAACCAGCTCTTCTTCCAAACAACACCGGGGTTTTCCGTAAGAAACAAAAAAAACTTGAAGCAGATAAGAGGATTCCATGAACAATTCTTTTCAGATTTTGTCTGGTGGAAGATAAATTTGGCCTCTTGAATGAATAGCTTGGTTAAAATGGAGATGACATGCTATTGGTCCTGTCAGGAAAATGAGTAAAGGGAAGAGGCAAATCCCACTTCGGATGCAAGAGCCAAGCTCTCCACAGCTGTACAGAAAAATGGAATTCTGACCTTCCCCATTACCTTATTACGTATTTGTATTTTATTGGGCCAGAGGAAGAAATAGAAAGAGAGTCATTTACTGAACTCTCCAGTTTCAAATCAGCGTCATTCAATTATTGGCAATCATGGGTGTTGGCCACAATTGGTTTCTTCAGCTGCCCCCCCGACCCCCCCATAAAAATAAGAAGGCTGAAACAAATAAGAAAAAAGACCTCAGCTCCCACCTTGGCTTTGAAATCTTTTCCTGACCAGCTTTGTTGTCCGTTATTTGCGATAAAAAAAAAAATTAAAAGCATTCCTGGCTGTTTAACCGAGAGAAGCCCTAATTGATTCCCACAGTCATTAACCTGCATTTTACCTCGGAGAGTGGTAGTTAAGGAAGTCGGCACTGCTATTTATAACTCATCTCAAATTGAGGGCAGACTGCCTAAAATCTAACACATCCCAGCTGTACTCCTGTTTGAACTGGGGCCAAGGGAATTTTTTAAAGCAATCTTGGCACTGAATGAATGACACCAACAGTATGAGCGCGTGTGGTTGTGTTGTGGTGACGTAGCGCTGGAGGTGGAAGGGGATGGGGGGGCCGCTCTCCGTAATCCCTCTCCCAAGCCCAGCTCAGCCCTGAGCCGGAGCCGCCCACCCAGAACCAAACACAGGAAACGTCTTTTCCTGTGGAACGCCTTCAAGTGAGAAGCACATGGCTAATCTGCATAAAAGCAAAGCCACGCCACTCCAGCCAGGAAGGTTGTGCTCGGAATCCCCGGCCACTGAGCGCTGCCTGCGAGGGCTTGGACCCGCGCCGGGAATCCCAGAAAGGGCCGGGAACAGATGGGAAGGACCCCGGCAGCACCAGCCATTGTCTGGCTGCTGAGCAGTGCTACAAAGAGGAGCCTGCAGAATCCAGAGCGAGGTGCCAGCTGCTCCCCGGCCACCCCAGCTTGGCTGGAGAACGGGGGCCACTGGAGCGAGGTGGAAGTGGCCAGGCTGAGACGATGCTGAGCAGCAGCAGTGACGGGTAACACATCCCACGGGCTCAGGGACAAACTGCTCACCTCCCCAGCCTGCTTCCCCAGCACATCTCACTGGAGTGAAGCAAGTGGGTCTTGTAGAAAAGGGATGAGGGATTTGACCTCCCATCTTTAAACCCCTGTCCTAAACCCTCCAAGCCCTGTCCCTTTTCCACGTTCCAAGGGCGCTGTGAGAGTTACACTGCTGCAGCACCAAGGCCTGAGCAAGACAAACTCCATTTCCCGTGTGATGGTACGAGCTCACAGAGCACAGGGCTCATGAACAACGAGAAACACAGGGAGGCATTGCCCAGAGCTGGCACCAAGCCCTGGGCATCCACCAAAACCAGCCAGGCTGTGGTGATTCCACAGCTGAGAGCAGCAGCTCCTCTCCTGCAACAACACAACCATGGCTAATCCACAACAGCACCAGAACAGAACTAATGGGGACAGGGACACAACAGCACCCAAGGGGCAACACAGGAGGCTCCAGCAAACCCCAGTTTGAGCTGGTCACTCGTGTTTGCACATCAGTCTCACACCCATCTGTGCCTTCCAAAATCTCCCCCAAAGGTGGCTCCAACTCATCCACAACCAGAGGAAATGATCACAAACCAACAACCGTCCTCATTTGGGAGCAAACACGGCTCACCTTCCAGTGGGGAACTCTTTCATCTGCTCTATTTAAGGTGCAACTGGCTGTGCTGAGGTCAACACCCTGGCCTGAACTTGCTGCCTTTTATAGCCCAGGTCATGCTACAATGCCTCTCTTCCCATGGAGGTCTGCTTTTTAAAGGGGGACAGAAGAGGCTCAAGGGAAGCTGAAGTTAAAATAAAGATCCTCCAGCAGGACGTGAAGTTGTCCCCGAAAGAAAACAGTTAGAAAACCCATGGTAATAAACACTCCATGAGGCGTACCCACCACCTCGCTGGGACAGTTTAAACAATGAGCCTGTTTCTCCGAGAATATCATCACAAAAAATGCACAGTTCCTTTTTTGCTTTTCCCCTCCTTTTTTAAACTTGAGAAATCCACCAATTTCCTTCAGTCCCCGAGCACACACAGGGCAGACACCGAACCTGTGCTGGCCCTGCTCAGCTCCCATCAGGGACTCTCCTTGCCTTCCCCCAGGGCAGCCCCATCCCTTTGGGAACCTCACTCCAGGAAGTAGGCAGGATGCTCTGACTCACACCCATAAGCCTGGAGTGCCAAAACCTGACTTCTGGAATACAGTACAGGGTTACAAATGCTCATCCCTTGGAAACGTGCAGGACAAACACATTTTTACATAAGCTACAGAAAAATAAAACTCCTCCCTTGCCCCCACAAATCCCAGAATCTAACTTGGATTTGGACACACAACCAGGAGATGATGTATCATCATCTCATTATGAATGGCCAATGCAGATGAAAGTTTGGCTGTCAAAACAAATGACCTCTGCTCCACAGTTTCAGTTCTGCAACCAGAAAGAGCCTGATTTTTCTTCTGACTTTTCCCAGTAGGTCAGAGTTTGACCCCAGACACTTTCTATTCCTCTAAACCTCTGCTAACACCCCAACCTCAGAACAAACTCACGACACCAACACAGAACAACAGGACTCTTGCTGCATTACTTCAGCCACCTGCTTCTATCTGGAGCTCCTGCAAACCTAAAATCTGCTCTGCTCAATGTTTAACCCCTCCTTGATCATTTATTACACCACTTTCTTTGGGGAGATCTGCTGTAAATCCAGATCTTGAGTTGTACCAGTGGAAGGAAGATGAGAGAGTTTCTCCCAGCAGCCATCCTGTGACCTGTATCTCCCTGCTAAACACAATCCAGTAATTACCCATTAACGTTTCTCAGCAAGAGCCCAGTCCACACATCTCAGAGGACTTTCCAAAGCACAACTCTTACTAAGATTCTTCTAATTGATTAAAACTGACCAGAGTTTTGATTAAAGGATGTATCATTATGGAACATTTCATTCCTGAAAGAAGCCAATCAGCAGAAGGTGATGTGGTGGGGAAGTGAGATGAGTCACCCCTCAAAGCCTCATGGGAAACAACCCAACAACAGCACAGTGTTCATGCCCAAGTACCAGCAGAGTTGTGTTTTTTATTTTATTAAAAACTGGAGGGCGGGAAGGTGCCAAGTCTGCAACAAGCACCACGATGGTTCCTCCTGGACACCTCTCCTGTCTGCAGGCTCAGAGCACATCCCTGTGGGAACAGCACAAGGGATCCCTCATCACCTGAAAATTAACAGCCAGAGGACTCATTCCCTGTCCCTCCACCTCAACTACTTACACTGTGGTACATCATTCTGACAAACACCATTTACTGACTTAAATGCAGTTAAAATTATCAAAATAGCAATAGCTGATGACCAGTGAAAATTTCAGGCATTTCCCAGGCAGTTGGGGTCAGATGATGCAGTTTGTTATTCAGACTGTGTGATCCCCATGTAATTTATAATTTCTCCAATAATTTCAACTTACATTTAAAATACAATTTCCTTCTATCCAAAGAACTAAGTAACAAGCTATCTATCCCTCACTGTCAGGCTTCAATTCACTTTACAAGCACATTATTCAACCAACTCACCCCAGGATTCCCCAAGTGCCACTGCTGACTCCACCCAAAAATCCAAGCAACACCAAGATGCAAAGAAAACTGCTCCCGAGCTCCATGGGAGATGATCCCAAGGAAATGTGATCCTTGTAATGAGGTGCTGTTCTTTTTAAGATGGAAAGAAACTTCCTTCCTGAATATTAAATCAGGCTTTAAGTTTAGCCAACCTCCTACTTCTGCTCTAATGAACTGGAGGCAAGTCAACAAAAAGTCGCTCGAATGTCTCATTACAGTGCTCCCGCTCCAGCCTGGCTGGAAGGAGCTCGTGTTGTACCACAGCAATGGGACCGGGCCAAGAGCAAGCCGTAAAAAAAGCAGGAGGAGGAAGGGCTAGGGTGGAAGAGCACTCAGTGTCACCACTGCTTAAGTGATCTCGCTCCAAGGAGCACGAGAGCAGCTGCTCCCCATCACCAGCGAGGGAGTCCCAAAATATTCGCTCCAAACAGCACTGAAAACCTGAAAGGGCTCCAGATGCCCCATAAATACATTCAGACACTGCAACCTGTGGCAGACTTCAGTCATCCAGCTAATTCCCTGTAACCCCTGCTTCCTTTAAAACAAGCCCTGCTGATCTCATGGACAGACGTCTTTTGCTACTGAACACAAGGGATGTTTTCCAAAACTGGAGGTCTGAAGAAAGAGCCAATGTAAGGGCTCACTGGGGTTTACTTCCTAGAATAAAGGTTGTTTTATCAATTCATTAAAAGGCTTTTCTGCACAGAAATCTGAGGGTGCTGGTGCACACTCTGGAGTTGATAAGACCCCTCCAGCACAGCCTCCTGGGTCCCTTTCTAAGAACATTTTCCTGATAAATCTTCATCTGTAAAATGCAGCAGCACAGGTTTCTACCCACTTGTGTGTCTGAAAGCTCCATCTGTATTTGACTATCTCATCACTTTGCAAATTCATCTCATTTTACACCAGAATAAACAGTGGCTGAACAGACTGAACTGGACAGGCAGACTCCCATGACCCCTTCCCACACCGGGATGGGCATTCCCGGGGAGCCTCTGGGATCAGCTCAGGGCTCTGAACAACCCCAGATCCCCACAGCCCCACCTCTCCTACCACACACAGCACCTCGAGGGAGGAGGACACAGCCACCCTGATCCTTGGAGAGCTGCAGCTCTTGGAGGTGCCTCATCCCACAGCTCCATCTTATCCACAGCTTCCACAGGAGCTGCGTGTTGGGGCCTGCAGCTGCTCCAAGCCATGGCTCAGCCTCTCCCCTGCTCCTGCAGAATGGCTGAACTCGTTCAAAAGTGCATTATGAAAGATCAAAATCATCCAAGAAGTCTGAGGCTGGGGAAGACAGGCAATCCCAGTTTAGACCAACACAACCCCCTGTGCTCCATCACACTCACCTCCCAGACCTTGGATGGATGCTCACAGCTCCACAGTGGACATCACCCCGGCCTGGGATGGACTAACATGGGCCAGGCTGCTCTCACAGCCCTACCCCAGCCAGGAGGTCGGGATAAGCATCGCTGATTACCCCAAGATTCCCTCAAACACCCCTGGGGTACAGGAGCTGTCACCACACACTGTGCCACCAGCCCCGCTGTCACCTCATTAGGAAGCAACTCAGTAAATCCCAAACCCCCTCCCATCACTCCTGACCCCGCTGTGTTTTGTATCCAACACGAAACAAGGTAGCAAAGCTCTGTTTTGCTAATAGGAAACAGAAAAGTTACATTATTTCCCTTATCATTACAGCAACTGACAAATTCGGGTGCTATTTTTGTGGATTTTATTGAGCCTCCTCTTATTTTAGCCTTAAAATTCAACCTTCAAGCCTCCACTTCAGTTCCACGGAACCAAAAATATTTAAAATTGCAGCAATGACAAGTTACCATCTGCATTTACTGAGGATGGGCTCTGTAACTTTACAGCAAAGCCACAACCAATCTCCAGTATTTACACCCAAACGAGCTATTTGCATCCAGCAAAGCAGGCCTGCTGGGGAAGAGGGGGCTGGGGGAGATGGAAAATCTTCGTGGGCAAGAAACTCAGAGCTGCAGCCAAGGCAGCTCCAGACAGCAGGGAAGACACTCCTGGAGCCTTCATCAAGCCAAGGCTGCTGTGATTCAGGTTCACTACAGACATCCCGAGTGACACAAGGTCCTTGTTACTTAAAAATACTACTAATTTTTTTTTTTTTTTTAAATAAGCCCACCAGACCTTCTTTACAGTAATTTTTGAAGCCTGGTTCTGTTGCCCCACACTCGCTTCTATCCTTGGGATTTTATTTCATCTCCATCCAGAAAAATCCAGGTTTCTTTCCAGGCAGAATGAACAACGTGGGGAGTTGCTTAGCGAGTTAAGAGGAGCGTGTGCTGGCAGCTGGGGAGAGGATACAAGAATTCCCAACTGTGCCAATGCCATGGGGGCAGGAGGAACAGCCAACGCTGCAGTCTCCACTGGTTCCAGGAACAGGTATAACAAGAAACTGTAAGGCAACTCATATGAGGAAAGAAAGACGAGCCATGACTGTACCTTGACAGCAGTGACACCTCTGAAGAGTTTATTGCCATTTAGAGTGATCAGACACAAAGCTCTCCTCAATTCCTGCCCCCCCATTCCGTGGGAGCAGCACTGTGGCCTCTGCACAGTGCACCCGCAGCATGCTCACAGTCCTCACTACAGCCTGTAATCCCTGCTCTGGGGCTCAGCAGCACACTGCACCTGCCCCTGCAGGCTCCCCAACACTACTGCTGGCTCCCCAACACTCCAGCTGAGTTATTCACCCAAGCAGGTGCAGCAGATTCAGCACCTCACTCCAAGGAGAGGGCAGGGAAGGGTTAAGGGCCAGAACACAGCTGAAAACCAAGGAGCACTCGATTGCTCTGGGATGTTTCATACAACACTAATCACTTCATCTGATTTTAATTCCTGACACCAAATCAGCATATAGCTTTTCAAAGGAAATCTTGTCCCAGATTGCAAGGTAATCAATCACAATTAACGTGGAAAGCAGCTTTTGCAATGCCACCATGGCCTGTGAGCTGAGCAGGAAGGACAGGGAAGGGGCTCAGAAACATCTTTCAAGTAGAGGCAGACAGGATAATTTGGGGCAGGATTGGTCTGTCAGTGTCCCCTGCACCAGTCAGGCTTTTGCTTCTCCTCCAGTGCATGACCTG
This sequence comes from Vidua macroura, assembly GCF_024509145.1. NCBI lineage: Eukaryota > Metazoa > Chordata > Aves > Passeriformes > Viduidae > Vidua > Vidua macroura. The sequence continues at coordinate 3,294,888 of NC_071595.1, read as the reverse complement.
AGTCAGGGTTGGTTTTATGCCAACACTCTCACTCCCCCCTGAAAGTCCCTTCCCCACCAGTGTGCCCTCTTCCAGGGGAGCCACATTCTCCCCACAGGCTGCTGGAAACCACATTTCCATCAAGATGATTTTTCCTGAAACCAGAGAAAATTCTCAAGAGGATGGTGCCAGGCTCTGTTCAGTGGTGACAGTAACAGAACAAAGAGCCATGGCCAGAAAATACAACACAAGTTCCACCTCAATCTGAGGAAGAACTTCTTTCCATGAGGGTGGCAGAGCCCTGGAACAGCCACGCAGGGAGGGCTGGAGTGTCCCTCTGTGGGAACATCCCAAACCCACCTGGACATGTCCCTGTGCTACCTGCTCCAGGTGACCCTGCCTGGGCAGGGCTTGGGCTGGGACATCCCCAGAGGTCCCTCCCAAGCTGTGATCCTGTGAAAACTGTTCTAGGTGTAACTCCATGCCCAGAGAGAAATTCTGATCCAGAATTGGAGTGGCCTGGATTCTGAGCTATGGTTTAGAGCACCTCTCTGCCACCTGCAGGGTGGAGAGCCAGGGAAAGGCTTCCAAAACATGGAAAACTCCTCCTTCAAGCCTCGCTGGTCTGCTACAATAACCTGAAAGACCCTGAGATACTTTGATACCTAAATGTCTCCTCTCAAAACACTGTCCAATTATCCAAATATAATTAAAAAAAAAAAAAAATAATGCTCAACTTGGCTGTATGCAGCAGCTGCCCCAGGACCTTCCCAGGGGATCCAAAACACTGCGATCACCACAAGTGCCCCACAGAACAGTAAGTAAATGAGTTTGGGGTTTCTTATAATAAAAAAAATACCCCCTACACCCATGCAGTCCGAGGGGCAGGACTGCAGGACTCCTCAGAGCAGAGACAACACCTGCAGCCACAGCACATAAAGGCAGTTTCTGGAACACGTGATCACACTCAGTAAACTGGCCTTGAATGGGAAGTCTTTTCCTTGATTAGCCATGCAAACCCCAAAGTCAAAGATAATTTAAAGAGAAAAGAAAATCAAGTTTTAACTAATTCCAGCACTTCCACCGTTTCATTGGACCTCCTGCACAGAGGTAAGATCTCTTGTTGAAAGCCTTTCTCACAAGGAGCAGGGCTGAGGGGAGAACACCTCTAGCCTGGCACTGGTTTAATTATTTACACAGAGTTAATGAATACCAGACTCTCCTCCTAAACTCGCACAGGGTGCATAGTCCTACAGTCATTTGGACTTTAAATCCACCCTCGGTTATGAAGTACAAAACTCCAAACAAGCCTCCAGGAAGGATCCCACAGAGAGCAGAGTGAGCCCAGGACCCTGGCAGAGTTCAGGTGGCAAAGCAGGACAAGGACAATCCAACCCCTCCGAGAGAATTCCCACAGTAACCTGGAAGCAAAGGGAGACATTCTGCAATGTAACTGGAGAGTTTTTCTCGAGGAAACAGGGAACAGGCACAAAGCCACAGGTTTAAGAGCAGGTTACTGTGTGTGCACTTTTGCCTCTGCTCTCCACACCTGGAGAGACCAGGACAAGAGACACTCAATTAATGTGATTTGAGCTGGAGTACTTTCCCTAACGTCCAACGGGCAGCAAAGCACTGAGACACGGGGGCAGCTCCACTGTCTGTGCTCAGGTGTGGCTGGTCCTGCTCTTCTCCTCACCAAAATGATCCAATGCAGCCCAAACCAGAATGGGCATTTCCAGAGCAGCTCCCTCCCTCCCCTGTGCCTCGTGTCCATGCTGCTGTCCCCTGTCCTGGCCAGCTGAGGTCCTGCCCCAGCAGAGCCATTCCCAGAGCCTGGAGGTGCAGCTGGGGCTGGGCCCAGGTTTTCAAACACTCCTGCTGGCTGCTCACAGGCAGGGTGCCAGGATGTGCTGACATCAGAAGGGAAATGGTAATTTTCAGGGTTTCTCTTAGTCAAACCTGAATGAAATTTCACAAGTGAGTGGAGGGGAGGAAAGTACTTCTTTAACCCATTCATCCTCCCCGGGTGGGAAACTCCAGAGCCCTCCCAGCTTCAAGAATTTCTCTTTGAGAAAAGAGTCACAGAATCTCTAAGGGTGGAAAGTTGTAAGTGGCAGAAAGTCAGGGCCACCTTTGGCCTCAGCCTCCTCCCAGCCACATCCAAGATGTCCCCTCACATCCCACCAAAACAAAGTCACCTCTGGTCCCCTCTGGCTCCCCACATGGCCAAGCACCCACAAAACCAGGACAAGGAGCAGGCTCTGCTCCACCAGCTGCATCAGGGGTCCCAAAAATCACTGCCCTAGTCTAACCCAGAGCTTCTTGGACCAATTTAGGCTTAACGTTAATTATCCAGAGGAGAAAGTTACTCAAGTTTAAAAAAAAAAAAAAAAAAAAAAAAAAGAAAAGAAAAAGAAAGAAAGTTAATAGCAATTGAATTTGTCCTTGAAAGAGTTTCAATTACCAGAGCTGGCTTAAGGAAATAATGACATGCTGGTTATCACACGAAATGCCAATAACTGTAATGGAGCAGCAGCTTTTTTGGAGTTATTTACACAAACTGATTTTTCACAGGAATTTCATAGGAATTAAGACATAAACACTCTATCTCCACTCTTTCATAAAGATATTTCTTTACCCTATTAACAGAATTAACCAATAACCCCTACTTGATCCTATACACTTTTGTCCCTTTTTTCTCCAAGAAAAAAATAAAAAGAACATGATTAGAAATTAGACTGCAGCTACATTTTACTCTTAACACCTAAAGCAAAAAGAAATATTTGCCGAGGAATTCTGAGCCAGCTTTTATTAAGTTTACCTGTCATTATGCAGCATCCTTTATGTTTCACTACAGAAAACTCATGTCCACGTTGTGTAAATACTCACTGAGCTGTCACTTAAAACTCAGAAACACTCCAGAAAGACACTGTGGCAAACCTGGAAACGCTCTCCTTGATGTGGTGCAAGAACCCTCAGAAATGCTCCAGCTGCAGGACTGAACTGCTGGCTTACAATACTGGGAGTTCAGGTGCAGGGAAGGGCCAGGAGTGAGAACCCCTCCCTCACCCATGTGCTAATACATGATTAATCCATGTCTGATTAGGACATGGAATGGTAAAATATGTACAGGAGCAGCTCCTCCTGCTGCAGCCCTGGGCGCTGCTGTAAGCACAGAGCTCCATCAGAAGGGTCTCAATGTGTTCAGCTAACGCCAGGGAGGGAGGCTGGGGTCACACACAGCACAGGATGAGAGCCAGAGGATTCATACTCCCCTCCCACCCTTCCCAGCCCTGGAGCCTCAGCCCTTCCCGAAGTTCCCACAGCAGCAGCTCAGCTGCTGAGGAACAGTCACTGAGGGAATTCAGACCCCACGTTCCAGCCCTGCTTAACAGGGAGAAACAAAAGGCTGCCTGAAACCCAGCTCCTGCAGGACTTCAGAACCAAAGAACCCTAAAGAAACACAGCTCCTGCAGGACTTCAGGACTAAAGAACCCAAAACAGCATCTCCAGACAGCAGAGAGGATGTTACATTTGGGATTGGATTTTTCCTGGATGCGACTGATGGGCACAGCGTGGTCCTCCTGAGCCCCCCAAAAGGACAGGTTTATCTCCAGGTGAGGAACTGCCCTGCTCTCTCAGGGAAGCCAAAAAGGCAGCAGAGCTCCTCCGGTGCCACCCGGGAGCTGGCGGGCAGGAGGGACCGGAGGCAGCCCAAGCAGCTCCGTTCCAATGTGCCAAAAACCAGCTTTTTTCTTCCCATCCCACTTGTCATTCACTTCCAGCTGAAGATTTATGGCTCTGGCTAAAAGACATCCAGTCCAGTTTTCCCATTGCCCTTGCATAAATTAAAGACTGAACTTTTTGCAGTCAGCACACAACAGAAAAAACTTTTGTAGGACATCTTAAAAACATTTTTTCCTAGCAGGAAGGTATCCTTCCTTTTTCTCCCACCAGAACAAAAGGGGAAATGTTGTTTTTCACCCTTGCTGATGGTTTAAGGACCATTCCAGAGGGAAAAAGCAAGTGGCTAAATATTGACAAGCTTATCTTTTCCATCCCCCCAACCACATTTGCTGCCTTCAAGTTTCTGTTTTGCTGCTGCTGCTCCTTGAGAGTTTCCAGCATTCCTAGCAGGAACTGGGCAATGGCATTGCTGATGAGCTTCTCCCCAGAGCAATCCATCACACAGGAGTTGCAATTCAAAGAAGAAATCAGACTCACTAGCCAGAGAATTTTAAATACACAGAGTAAGAACTGGAAAGGGCATTTTCTCCTCTAATATTTTAACTACCCAGAGCACAGATGCAGAGGGTAAAAGCTGGATTTCCAATTGGTGGCGTTCCCTTGAAAAGAGTAAGGGAGAAAAGTGGTGGAAGAGTCCTGTATGAGGTAACAGATAAAACCAACAGCTGCACTATTAAGCCTAATTTTAGACATTATTTTCTCTCTGAAGGAAAGCTGCTGGGATTTTTAGCACAGCCCTCATGGAACGTGTGATACATCTGTAACACAGGAACCACTGACCAGAGTTCTCAAATGAGACAACAGAAAAAACCCAAAGCATTATGAATACACCAAGCTTATGAGAACAGTCAGGCACAGCTTTGTAACAGAACATTTGACTGTCCTGCCTCCCCCCAGCCCAGTTTCTAATATTATTTAAGACCAGGGAAGACGTTCTGCCTGCTTGTTGAGGGAAAACAGGAAGTTTTCCTGATTCCAGAAACAGGAAACAGAAGTTATAGCAGGTACAAGGAATAAAACAGGGAGTTCCAGGAAACCACTAAGTATCCTAGCCCCCAAAAAAGGCTTGAAAGTCAAACATAAAACCTTTCAGAAACCAAATTTCTGTCTTGCAACCAACAACATCCCTACAAGAGAGACACCATAGGGAGCCCAGATAATAAATAAGGATTCACAGGGCAAGTCAATTAAACTTCATAAATAGCAGTAGGCAAGCCTTGCTAACTCCATTTCACCACAACACTCAAGTGGTTTGTCCTGGGTTTCCCAGTAAACTGGTGATGATAAGGGCAGGGGTAAAAGAAAAGCTCCAGCTGAGAGTGAGGATTGAGCTTTACTGTCCTGTATCCCACACACATCCTGCCTGGAAACACTGGACACCCCCAAGCTGGGCATCAGGGAGATGGTACCAGAGAAAATGAGAGTTTTTAAGAAAATCAGACAACTCCTGGTTGACTTCAGGCTATTTAAAAAAGGTAAAGCAGCAAAACCTCCAGTGTCCACACCAGGATTAACAAGATTTTATTAAAAAAAAAAAAAAATCAAAGCAGCACAATTTTCCTTCTTTTTCTAAAACAGCCAAGCCCTAAAATCACTCATTCAGAGAAAAGGAGATGCACCACTCTGCTTTTTGTTGGAAAGCTCCAGTGCACAACACACAACTTGAGGGCTCCTGACATTATAATGCAAAGCAAGGAAAAACCACGAGCCAAGAGGAGCCAGGTCCCAATTTCCCATTCCAAGACATCGCAGCTCACTGGCAGCACAGTGCCTTTTGGTGCCAATTTAGTTTAAAAACCATATTTCCAACAACGTTTTTCATGCCTCACTCACTACTAAAGTCGGAATCAAAGTCAACAAAAAATAGCTATTGTATGGCAACAGGCCCAAAAGCTTTTTTTTTTTAATTAACATAAGATTTTTAAACTGCTTTCATTGAACTTATAGCAGAGGCCTTGAGATGCTGGGGCACCTATGGGGAGGTTATCCAAGATGTCAATGTTTAATGTGATCCAAAGAGTTCTCCCATTACAGGAGACACTTCGTTGTAGCCAAAGCCTGAGAAATACCCATCTATTAAAGGCAGGGAAGTCCTTTCTCTCAAGCAGTTTCCTTTAAATCCCAAGACCCTGGGAAAACTGCTGTATTACTAAGAGCTGCTACATGCTCTGAGGAGAAGCAGGTGGAAAAAAATCCATGGGAGAGCTGAAAAATTGAAAACCAGCCTGGCTCCTTACAAGTCATTGCCACAGCAAACCACGGATTTCTCATCCCACACACCGCAGATCAGCCATCCTGATCTCCTGATCCTGCTCTGTGCTCCCCAGCTAGAAAGATCATCTGGAAAAAACACCAAGTCCCCAAAAACACGGAGCATCCTTGTGTTGCCTGGCTCTGACACCTTGAAGTGTCCCTCAAGGTTACACACAGGAGCCACCCCTGTGTAACCCTGGTGTGACCACACACTCCTCTCACTGCAGGCAACATTCCACCCAAACAACTTTCACAGGAAATTACTGGGCCTCTCTTGATGAACAAAGTGACAAAATCCTCCTGATGTCATCACTTAGAATTCCTAAAGAGTACCTAAAGAGGGATTGAAGGCACCACCCTGCTTCTCACCCCAAACTGGTCTGTGCCCCCAGCATTCCCAAGTGTGCTCTTCCCACATCCTCTTCCCCAGCCTGCCCCAGAGATGTTCCCTGGGAGGTTCCTAGCAGGTGAGCTGCCCTCTGCTCTGCTCTCCCAGAGGTTCTCAGAAGTTGGGTGGGAAGTACTTGCTCTGCTCATTGCTGTGTAAGACAAAGAAAGACACAAAGCTTTAAATTCTCCTAATCCAGGGAATTTAGGAGTACACAGCACAGGAGGCTGTAATTCAGGGCTAGAGTATTACTATTATTAATCAACCTTTTGTGGGCAGCACAGATGACATGTGGAAGCTTTTTTCTTTAGACACCTCTGCTCTTTTCTTTTTCCAGCAGAAAAAGAGGAATTGTCAGTTTAACAATCCTGGGCACAAAAAAGATTGGCTGGGGGAAAAGTCATTTGGCTTTTGAGGTGAGGGAGTTGCTGGTTTGCCTTCTATATCTACTATTTGTTCTTCCTCAAGCCCAACTAATTCTCAGAACAACCATTAATAATTCCAGTTTATGGGACTACTTACTCAGGTATTCCTAATTCACTGCATCAGCAACTTGTGGAATTAAGTGAAATTCATTTGCCAAGACAAAAAAAAGCTTCTTTTACAAATTTATACCAGAACACTGACAGAAGCGAACTGCAGGGAAACACCTGAGAAGTTCAATCTGGCTCCATATTTTAGTACACATTTTATCTAAATTGAGATTTTTCAGGATTTCCAAAGTAAGCACTTTGTAATTGCATCCATGGAACACATGACTGTATTCCCAAGTAGCTGAAACCTTCCCTGAGGATGCTCCAACACTCACTGCTAGCCACCACTGGACGTTTGATAGCCCCAGCAGAGCAGATCTCTCTGGGAGAGCAGAACTCCAACCTGAAAGAAAAGCCAATCCAACCACTCAAGGTGCTGCAGCAGAGGGTGCCTTTGGTAATCAAGGGACAAACAGCTGAGTGGTTTTCAGATCAGTGCAGGAGAAGTCCTGAGCAAGAAGGGAAGCTCTGGAGGCTGCAGGTCACTCTACGTGGCACCAAATGTCTCCGACCCCGGCCTGAAGTCGGAGCAAAGCACACAGAATGAAAAGGGAAGTTTGGTCCTGCACAAGGCCACCACAGGCCTTGGAGATGCAAGTCCGAGCACAGAAAGGAACCTGCTTTTAATCGAGGCTTTCAGATAAAGATGCCAGCACCTCTTTTCCCTGCATCTAAAATGTCTGATGCTGTACTGCCTTCTTCTCTGCACGTTTCCTGGCCATTCCTATTCCAGCAAAGCGGGAATTCTACACATGCAACAATAAAGATAATCCTCAGGCTTGCTTTTCCTAGTTCCACTCCTCAGAAGAGTTGTGACACTGCTGAGCCTGACCACAACCAGTACCTGAAGTCTCTAGGAAGTGCCTACATTTATGGGGGGAAGGAGACATATCAGTTCTCATTCAAAATAAGTCAAAATGTGCCCTAAGACACAGAGCTAGAGACTCCTGTCCTGTATCTCAGTTCTGTTGAATGTAAATTGATAATTCTTGATAACCGACCAATTTCAGCATTTTGGCCACAAGTTTGGTTCTGATTGTTTGGGGATTTTTTTTCCTTCTTTAGGCTGTAACACACCCCAGAACCCCCCACATGCTCCCATCTAATAAAGAACCCAAACAGCCCCAGTTCTGAAAAGGGCCAAAACCAGGCAGGAACAAACGCATCCTCAGATCCATCAAAGAAATCATTTATACCAAGGGGAAAGTCACATAACCAAAATAAACAGCAAGCCCATTGTGCGGAGCAGCCCTGCCACCGTTCCGACAACACAGACTCTATTCCAGGCTGAATCCAACATCACAAGGAAAATAAACCCAAGGTACAAACAACGTGCCCTCGCCTCCCGTTCCGGCCGGGGCACGGGGCAGAGGGATGCGGGGCTCAAGGTCACGCCGGGGGATGCGGAGAGGGGCGCGGGGCTGCCCCGTCCCGGGGCTGGCGGAGGAGGCGAGTGTGGAAGTTTATGAGCTCATCAGGATGGTTGTACCATTACATCAGAGGCAATTATAAATGGCCAAGAGCAGGGGATGGGGAGCCAATCAGATCACAGATGGGATGTCAACCTAAGACCAACTGTCTCCTGGCTTTGACAGAAGGATTTTACCTCCATAATTCAAATCCCAAACCCAAGCGATCCGCACTCGCTGCTCCCATCGCCCAGCTCCCCGCCAGCGCTCCCGCCCCGGCCCGCGGCCCCTCCGCCCTCCCCGCGGGCCCCGCGGCCCCGCCGGCCCCTCGCGGCCCTGCCCGCCCCGCCGGACCCCGCTGCGGACCGCGGGACCCCCCCACGGGCCGGCGCCGGGGGTCGCGGGGCCGCGGGAAGGCGGCGGCGCTGCCGGGGCCACGCGTTGTCCCGGGCGCGCCCTTCGCCGCCCCGGCCCCCCGCGCCCGGCCCCGCCGGGCCCTCGCCGCCCGCCCAGACCCGCGGACCCCCGGCAGAGCCCCCCGAAGCGGCGGGGAGCCCGGCGGCGGCGGCTCGGGAGCCCCGCACAAAGGCCGGGAAGGAGGAGGAAGGGAAGGCGGCGAGGCAGCCATTTTAGAGCGAGCGAGCAGCACAGACAATGGCAGCGCCCGGCAGCGCCGGCCCGGCGGGGGGAAACCCGCGGGAGAGCCGCCGCCACCACCCCGAGGCCCCCGAGCCCCGCGCCCCCCGCCCGGCCCCGTGCCCGGCCACCCCCCACCCCCCCCGGCCCGTCCCGCGCGGCCCGGCCGGTACCTGCTGGCTCCTGCCGAGGCTCTGTCCCCCGCCGCCACTGCTCCCGGGGCTCATGGGCGCGTGGTGGCTCCTTGGCGGGGCCCCGCCGGCCGCTGCCCAGCCCTGGCCGCTGCCCCCGCCGTACTGCGAGACCATGTCAGCGGCGCCCTTGGCGGCGGCCGCCCCGTCCTGCGGCCCGGCGCTATAGTCGCCCCCGGGGTACCCCTGGTAGGCGCGGGCGGAGCTGGGGGAGGTGAGGAGCTGGTTGAGGGTGGGGGTGGCCGTGGGCTGCGGGGTGGTGCCCCCTCCTCCCGCGCCGCCGGCGGCCGAGGGACCCATGACCCCGAAGCGCTGCTGCTGCTGGAAGGCGGCGGCGGCGGCCGCGGGGGACTTGGCGGCCGGCGGCGCGGAGCCCCGGGGGGAGCCCAGGGCGTAGGCCTGTGGGGGAGGCGGGTAGGAGCCGGCGCTGCGCCCGGCCGCGTAGTAGGAGTTGTACTGGTGGTTGGGGAAGCCGTGCTCGGCCCCGGCGCCGTGCGAGTTCTGCGGAGGGGGCGGCCCCGCGGGGGCTCCCGCCGGCCCCGGGTAGTTCTGCTCCAGGCCCCCGCTCTGCAGCGCTGCCATGCCAGGGCTTTGTTGTCCGCCATGTTGGTGGAAGGCAGCGGCGGCGCCCCGGCCGTAGGGCTGCCCGAAGCCGTAGGCTGGCGGGGGCAAGGCGGCCGGGTGGGAAGGGGGCGGCTGCTGCTGCGGCGGCGGCTGCGGCGCCCCCACCCCGTCGCTGCCGCCGCCGCCGCCGCCACCGGGCGGCTCCGGGAGGTTATTGTTCAGGGTGGCGGCGGCGGCGGGCCTGGGGCCCGAGTTCCCGTTCGAGCTCTTCAGGTCGGACTCGGCCCCTGCGCCCCCTCCGTTGCTCTCGGCCCCGTCCTGCAGCTCCTTCCCCGACGGGCCTTCGCTCTCTGCCTGCTTCTCGCCGCGCTCCGCCGCCGCCGCCTCACCCCCCGCCTCCTCCGGGGGACAATCCCGCTGCTGCGCCTCCGCTTTCTTCAGCTCGGATGGAGCCGGGGCGCCCAGGCTGCTGGCGGCGGCGGGGGCGACCTGAGCAGCCATGATCCCCCCCCTCCCCGCCCGGCCACCCCCCCCGGACCGGTCCCCCCGAGCTGCTCCCTGCCTGGCCGGCCGGCGTGAGGCCTCGCTGCTCTGCTCTCCCCGCTCAGGCGGCGGCGGGCGGCTCTTCAGGGCAGCGGGGGCTCATTCCCCCCCGGCCTGCTCGGCGAGGCGGGGAGGGCTCCGCTGGGCTGGGCTTCCCGGGGCCTGGCCCCGCTGTACCTCCTCGGTTGCAGCCGGCGGAGAAAGGGGAGGAGGAGGGAGTGGGGGGGAAGGAGGAGGAAAGGGGGGGTGGGGGGGCACCCGGGACGGGGCTCCCGGTGCGGGAGAGGCGGGAGGGAGGGAGGGGGGACACGGCGGGCGGGCGGGCGCCGTCCCCGGAGCGGGGCCGAGCGGCGGCGGGGCCGGGCTGGGCGAGCTCCGACTCTGCTCGGCCGAGCGGGCTCAGTCCGACACGAGGCTCAGCGCTGCCATTTTACCCAGCGCCGCGGCCGCCTGCCAAACCCGGAGCGGAGCGCAGCCCGGCCCGGAGCGGAGCCTCCCCCCCGTCACAAAGGAGGAGCGGGCCGGCCCCGGCCGCCGCCGGCGCGGAGCTGCCGCCCGCAAAACCCGCGGCGGATCGGCGGAGCCGGGGGCCGGGGGGCAGCGCTCCCCCGCCGCGGCCGGAGCCGCCCGGGGCGATCCCCGAGGGCAGCGGGCGATGTCCCGCGGCCAGAGCCCTCCGGGGGCGTGCTGGCCGCTCGGCGGCCGCCGGCCCCGGGGTTTCTGCCCGTGGGTTACCGAAGCGCCTCTTTGTCCCTAGAAATTCCATTTAGAATTAAGCCCTCTGCGAACTGTTAGCGGTTGTCATTTCCTCTCCGCTTGGCCGTGTCCCTCTGGAAAAGGCGTTGGCGGCACGCCAGGGCTGTGACTGCACGCGCGGACAATCCAAGAAAGTCCGGCTCCCTGCTCCTGCCAAGGCGAGGGCGGTGGGCACAGAACCAGGAATTCCCAGATCCAAAACCACCTGAGCGCATCTAGACACAACATGCTGGGCAGCGGGACAGGATGCGCTGGCAGTCAGAGCCCAGCGCCGTGCTGGAGCTCCCCGGCTGTCAAGAGGTGAACCGGGAATTGGGCCATGCTCTTCTGCAACCCTTTCAGACCCAGATTCCCACCTCCTCCTCCATCCCGAGGCCTTGGCGGAGCGGGAGGAGGGAGAAGAGCAATGTACCTGGAGCTCCCTCCTGGACATAGCCTGGCCTGTGTCAGCGGGGTCTGAACCTGTCTGTTTAACTTCAGATGGTGCAGGGCTGCAGCAGGGCACGGGAGGAACAAAAAGATGAGTTATTTGGGTTATAAACACCAAGTTCTTGGAAATCAGGACATGGATGTCTTGTAAAAATGGCAGGCGTGGTGTGGGTTAGGCCTGGGTCCCATGTACTGGTGTTCCTCTGGAATATGGAAATACTTAGAAAAGTGAAGTTGAAGTAACTACAACTTTTAGATGAGAGAAAACATCAGAAAACAGTAGGTGGGGAGCCAAAAGAGACTGAGGTCTGAGGCTGCCATTTTGGAACATCACCACAGAACAGATAATGTGGCAGAAGTGACCTCTGTGCAGTGACAACAAACAGGGCTTGGCACCAGCCCAGCACCCAGCGGGACACACTGCAAGGAATCCCATGGGGAGTGAGCAAACATGAGTCCAGCACAGGAGGAGAAGCCTTGGGCAGCAGGACTGGGTCCCTGCCAGCACCGTGTGCCTGCTGGGGATCAGGTGAAGGCGTCAGTGTCTACTGACAGCAACTCAGCCCTCACACCCACTATAAAACTTATAATATGAAATATTTATCATCTAGAGTGCAGGTGGCGGAACAAAGGGGTTGTTCCAGAGATGGAAAGTGGGAGGGGAGGTGGGATATGGTGATAAATAGCAAAATTCTAAGTGTTTTCTAGAGCAACAAACTGCCCCTCAGGCTCCAAACAAAGCCATTTCTCCTTTGCCATTTCTCAGCCTGCACAGTTGACTGTGCAACATGGAGCAGATTCCATCCAGCAAATTGGCTGGTCAGCCTTTCTCCTCAGATGTAAATAAACGATTAGGAAAAAATGGGTAATAAGTGATGATACTGGTACTGTGATAGTACTCAAGGCCTTCTCAAGGGTTGGAGCCCCAGTACAATGCTGAAATCTTACACAGGAGGCCCTGTGGCTTTAGTGAGATGTGTGTGGACCACAGAGAAGGAAAAACACCAAGATATTCTTCTTCAGAAGAGTTTGGAAACTGTGGAATGTACTAGAACAAAAATTTATATACATCCTCTTAACAGAGGAGTTATTTGATTAAATCCTGGTTTCTAGAAGGACAAAGGAGAAGAGGAGGAAAACTCCTCCAGTATCAGGCTGGACTCTCAGAAGTGAAGCCCAGCGTTCTGTTAATGTCCATGGTGCCCCACAGCACCAAAACACCCTTCCTTGGGTGTTCCATTGGCACTAAACTTTAAAAAGCACAAACTGGAGAAAATTCTGCCATTTTATCATAGAACCATCTCAAGCACCCACCTCCCCAGCCCCAAAGATAGGTTTGCTTCAGGGAGCAAAGCCCTACCATCTCACTGAGCATCACCAAAAGTTTAACCACTTCACTCCAGGAGCCTGGGAAGCAGCTCGGGTGCATCCAGACAAAGATTCCAAGCTCACACCTCTCTACCTGTGTCCATCTTTTGGAACCCACTCCAAAGAGCACTATGTCAGACTATGAAACCCGGTGTTGATAGTAATGTGAAAAGCAGCCTGGATTCCCCAGCCACCCACACAATGAGGAGACACTCACTTTACCAAATGTTTGTGAAAGCTGCAGCAGATTTTGGAATACGCCTCATCAATGAGGCCCTGGCACTTTACTCGATACTGAGGCACTCAGTGAATTCCCAGCCATGAGGGCCGGGAAGCAGATGACAGCACAGTTCTTAACAACATTGCCACCTAAGAGCTGAAAATCCTCCCGCCGTCCCGGGATGTCGCGGCCATCCACAGGACCGGCAGCGACTTTTCCCTGCGGCACATCCTCACTTTTCCCAGGCGGAGCCATCCCTGTTCGGCAGCGGCAGCCGTGCTCCCTTCCCCGTGTCCCCAGGAGCCGAGCACGCCTCGCTCAGCCCGGCCCGGCTCCTGGCTCTCAGATAGGCTGGGAACCAGAGCTCACATGGCACTGCAGGCCACCGCCACCGCGCTGGCTCCTCCTGACTGGAAGTCTCCTTCATGAAGGTGGCCGTGCCATTTAACCCAGCACTAAGGCAGTTTAGGAAACCTGGTCTAGATTAGAGTACTAGAAACAGGAGTAGTATCTCCCCCCTCCACGAAAAAAAAAAAAAATCGGGCTCTGCCAACTGTGTGATGGCAAATATGGACTGAATCGTTGACATGGAAACCGGACTAAAGTCAGCGCTGCCTCGGCTCAGCTCGCACACACAAGTTATCATTATCCAGCCTTTCCCTGGCTACAAACATGGACTGGATCCGGCTGCCGGAGCTGGCTGCAGCTCCCGAGATAAAGTCTGAAGGAGCGCAAACAGGGCAGAGCGAGGGGAGCTGGGCAGCAATGGATGAAGCTGTGTGGGGAAGGATGCTCTTCCCCCGTACCGAGAGGCACGGCGTGCGGGGATGTGCACGCTGGACCCGAGAACAAGAGACCCATCTATTATAATCCATGGGGCGCCCTGCAAAAGATGGAACGGAGCCGGGAGGGTTGTTGGCTGTGCCTCAGCTTCTCTTATAGGCTTTTTGCTAAAGAAAATCACATTTCCTTTCAATGTGTTTATATTTGCCCAGCCTATTCCTTGCAGTGTTTTAGCTGCTGCTGTATCTGGGTTAAGCACTCTCCTTGTGGCTCCATCACCACTAAGATTGATAATATTAGAATTATTTGTTTGCTGGGCATCATGCAGGACAACACTCAACTTATCCACTTCAACATAATGCTGAAATATTGTATTATCTCGCTTTCTGGGGAGACACAATGGCTCTGCGCTGTGAGTGCCAGGCGGAGGTAACTCTGTCCCTTTGCTGAATGCAGCAGCTCAAAGGCAGGCGTGGGTTTTCCAGGGGTTTTGCTGCCTCCCACGCCAGGCTCCCCCGGGCAGGGAGCGAACCCCGGCTCGGCCGCCCCGCGAGAGCCCGCTGGTGACATCTGACAGCGATCTGCGAAACTTTGGATGCATTTTAAGGCAGGAAAGTGGACTCGGCCTGACTCGAGGAAATGCATTATTTTAGCAGCACTGGCGAGGAGGAGGAAAAAGCGAAGCGGAGTTTGCGGAGGGGAAGGGACGCGGGAGCGCAGCCCCCGCGCATCCTGCGCGACCCCCGCGGGCCGGGGGCAGCCGGGGCTGGTGCCACGCGTGTCCCACGCCCCGCGCCCCCGGCCCGCACCGAGCCACCCCAGCGGGGAGGAAAGTGGGACAGCGCAAGTTTGGGGGGCACATGTGTGCGGACTGGGGGGCTGAGCGAGGAGAGCAGCGCTCACCCCAGCACAGTGAAAGTAAGGGTAGGGGTGGAATTTAGTAATTCCAGGGAAAATTGGGGGATATCGGGAAGGGGAAGAAAGCAATAGTGAAGCGCAGGGAAAGATGAACCCCGTTTATTCTGAATACGCGGGGGTGCACCCCGGCTGCCCTCGGACAGCAGCGCTCCGGTGCGCTCGGGGAAGGAAGAGTAAATCTACTAAAAAAAAAAAAAAAAAAAAAAAAAAAAAAAAAAAAAAAAAGGGCAAAAAAGAAAATCAAAACGCGGACCGGACTTTGCTAAAACCCCTGCACTGGATCCGGAGCCAACCGTCTGTTTTCCCTGAATCCCACCAGATTTGGGAGCTCTCGGGTGGGTTGGCAGAACGACCGTGTTCTGCTGCGAACCCCACTGTGAAGAGTTAAAAAAAGGGGGAAAAAAAAGGCTTTTAAATCTGCAAAAAGAGAAATATCTGAACTCTGGGCCTGGATTTTCCCACTGAAGGAAAACTTATTGTGTTCCAAATCCTTGGGACCTGGCGATGCCGTGCGGGAGGGGTCAGCAGCAGGTTCTCCTGTCTGGAAAAAGCTGTCCCTCGGCCTTTCCCCCACCTCGGCACCTCTTTTCAGTGGGGTGTAAAAAACACATCCCCTCCCATGAAAATCTACCCTCCTAAAGTGTATTTTTAGAGAAGTTTGAGTTCAGGCGTCACGACTGGGGAATGGGGGTGCTGCGGGAGAGGCAGGCGCTGAGAAAGAAGGTTTTTTCCCCCCTTTTCATCAAGCTCTCGCACTGCCATTTTCCCGAGGCAGGGAGGGAGCGAGGGAGGGAGAGCCGAGCGACAGACAGCGCTGGCGAGGAAGTTTCTCACGGCAACTGCGGGCTGGATCGGGAACGGAGCCTTTTGTTCCCGGCAAGTTCAGCAGGAGAGAGAGTTGGAGCGTGCTGGAGAGAAAAACCAGCGGAGAAATAAAATGGAGGGAAGTAGAAAGAGAGGAGAGAGAGCTGGTGCTGGGCTGAGATTAACTGCAGAGCACCGCGCTCGGGTGTGCGCGGCATTTATTTAGAAAGTTGGTGTGGTAGCCTGAGGCAGAAATCCCTCGTTAAGTGCATGGGAATGAGTGAAAGACCCAAGGACACGCAGTGCTGGGCAGGAAGTGGAATTTTCCAAGGGGTTCACATCCTTCGGTGCTCTTTTTGCCAAGATTCGCTCTCCTCTCTCGATGAAGGCTGCCTCCTAGAGACACCAGGGAAAAGGCTTTAAAAATGTGGCGTGCTCTAGGCCTGTTTAAACTGAATAATTAAAGGTTGGGCATACCCTCCCTTAGAGATTGCAGTGCAGTCTGAAGCCCAGATGCAATTTGGGGTACTGCCCTGCCTCCCCTCTGTGTCCCTTTCTGCCCAGTGAGTGTTGAAACACGGTGCATTGTGACCATGATCTCGGAATGGGGTGAAAAGTCACCTAAAACCCAGCCCCCCCCTCGATTTAATGCTTAGACACACATCCAGTACATCCCAGATTCACATCCACAATTGGTTTTGTCCCCCTGCCCGCCCTGCTAATCCTTCACCCCAAACCACGCGTGCTCTTTGCGTGTGTGCAGACCCAGAACGTGAAATAAACTTGTCTGAATTTATCCCCAGATCGCTGACAAACATCCATCCCTTTAGCAGGCACCCAGGAAGGGGGAGCAGAACTAATCCCCTCATTATTTGTACGCTCGGTCCAGGTGGAATTAAAAAGCAGGAGCCTGATCACGAGGCGAGCGAATTTTTCAGCACAAGTTTGGGGTTTAGTGCGGTGTCCCGAAAATAGGGTTTGATTAAAAATGTTCATCACCTTGTGCCTTCCCGGCAGGGCAGGGGAGAAGCTCCGGTGCCCTGTGAGAGCGCGGCGTGGCTGTGACAGCAGCTCAGCGAGACACCACGTGGGAAAGCCGAGTTCGGGATTTAAACGTGCTTTTCCACTCCGGCCATGAGGGAGGGAGAGCCTGAGTTGGGGGAAAATAAATAATTAATGAAAAAAAGGCTTCGCGTGGAGCTCAGAAGCGACCTCTGTGACTGCTGGGGACTGAAGTTCAAGAGCCCCGGGCTGGGAGCGCGGAGCAGATGCGGCTCGGGAAAATCCAACAGCAGCAGGAACGGAAAAGGGGGCTCGGGGGTCGGGGCTGGCCCCCCGGGAAGAGCAGCGGGGCCGGGAAGCGCCGTCCTGCCCGGGTGGGAGCGGTTCCTCCCACGCATCGGATCTGGCTCCGTTTGGGAGCACCCTGAGCTCCGCGGGGGCCGCGGTGCCCGAGCCGTGCCCGGTCCCGGTGCCCCCCGGCCCCGCCGCAGTCCGCGGCCACCGCTGCCCGAGCCCCGGCGCTGGCCCCGAGCAGCCCCCGGAGCGGCCCCGGCCTCACCGAGCTGCCGGGCGGCTCGGCCCGGCCCTACCCGGGCGGGGGGCACCGCGGGGCACCGGCTGGCCCCGTCCTGCCCGGCCCCGGCGTGTCCCACGGAGCCGCCCGCACCGGGACCTCTGCGGGCCTGGGAAAGTTTAACAGGGAAACGTCAGGAAGCTTCAGGCAGGAATTTCAGTGCATCCCGTGTTTTATGGTGGCGTTAACTTTTACATATTGGGAGTAATTAGCAGCGAAGCTGTTAAAAGCAGATTTAAATAACCACCCCCCTCCCCCCTTTCTCTCCCAAAATGGTCCAAATCCGGTTTACCTCTGACTCGACCCTCACCCGGACAGAGGTGAGAGCACAAACCCCAGGGTTTGTCCATGTAGGCACGAAAACACATTAAAACCCGCATATTAATTAACAAGTCAATTAAAATAAATATAATTTTGGAATGGTTATTTTGGGTTCTGCCCCTCCCTGCTCCCCAACTTTGTTTTAGTAAAGTGGGGAAACATAAACAGAAACCTTCCTTGCAGTAGATGCTTTTTTTTTTTTCAAACGGAGCCCAGATGCTGGTCAGGATTAAGGTTACACCAAACACATTCTACATTGCCATTTTCCAAACAGAATAAAGCAGATGGAAAAGATGGAAGAGGATAAAGCAGGAACGGAGCAGCAGTGAAAACTGCAAGCCCTGCACTAACGCTGAGAGGAGTGAGCTGGGATGCCAGGAGAGGCAGAAAGAAAGAAAACAGGCATAGCGCCGCTGCATATCACATTCCTCACAGTTAAAATGAGTATCTTTAATTAAACAGCTGTCAGAATTTGGGCTTTAAACCTTATATTTAAAGGGGGAGAAGGAAATTGAGCTGCAGCTGATCACTGCGTCTCCTCAGGGCTCAGTCCTAGGAGATGTGAAAGCCACTGGCCGGGGGCCATCAGAGTACTTAAGTCTCTGCGTAATTTTAAACATCAGCAGCCCCGGTGATTTTAAGGATCTACTCCCTTAAAGTTAGCCATGCACTCAGCACTTTGCAGGATCCGCCCAGCACACTCAGAGCAGCTCTGAGCTCCAGGACATGAGTATCTGCACATCTGAGAAACAAAGAAAATCCTCTTTTCAATAGGCTAAACATTTCTCCTTTATTTCTAAGAGACACCAGTTCGTCCATACTGGGAAATTGGATCAGACTGGAATAAAATCTCAAGAGGAAGTTAGCAGAATCTGTGCTTATTTGCAAAACATCACCATTTGGCAAATTCAGATCTTAGGTGAAATTCTACAATAGTGGTTTACTCAGCACCGTGACTCAGTTACATGATATGCTTTGAAAATCTCTTACAAAAACTGACTTTAAGAGATTTTGTAGGTATTATATAGGTGCACACACACACACACACACACACACACACACACGACACAGAGCAGGAACATACAAACTATTAAATATTCATGCTATGGGGAGAACACTTAGTAACGTCCCTTCATTACAGCTGTACAAAGGCAGGCACAAATAACTGCTGAAAAAATGAATAACCCAAAGCAATCGCAGCATTCCACATGAACACGGTGTTGAGCAGCTTGCAAACATTGGCTGAGAAAGGGTCAAGCAGTAATTGTCCTTATCTACCTTTCAGCAGCCTCACATAAACGTGTAATTCCAATCTGAATTCTGTAATCAGCCCCCCCGGGAGTGTTGGGACTTCCCACACAGTCAGGTCCCTGTGTGGGAATGGATTTTCTGCTCCAGGCCTCCACCCCTCGATCTCAAACAGCCTAAAAGTCACCTTCTGAACGTCACAAGTAGGGACCTTGGTGACATTTACTCACAAACAAAATTCAAACAAAATTTGTTTGTTCACAAACAAAATTTACTGACAAACAAAATTCAAACACATTCTGACCAGCTTTGCTGGAACTTTCAGACTTCAGCTCTGGGACTGTGAAATGAGGTCATTTTTATCTATCAGTTATCTCTGCCTTGAGAGAGGCCCGTGATCACACCTCAGCAACAGCATTGCTGGTAGAGGCTGGGATATCACACACATTTTTCACTAAAACAAAGGCATCGGCCAGAGCTTCCTCTGTAAAACTGAGCTCCAGACATACTGAAGAATCGTAAAAAAAGGCATAATTTTCAAATATTTATGAAATATGAGCATATCTGGCAAAAATGAAAAAACCCCACTCCAAATCCAAATGTGTAATGGTTGTTGCTTACATCCCAATCTTTAGAATTAGATCCTGACTGAAACGTGATCAGATAGAGTCAGAGTCATTACAGCTGTCAGAAAAAGGTGCAATTAATGGTATTATGAAACAAAGTATTTAAAAATATTACTTTTCCTAGCTTCAGGAAACATAGTTACTGACCTCGGGCTTTCCTGTGCCTGGGTTCCCGCAGTCACCGCGGGCACTGCAGCCCTCCCTGCGCCACCCCGACCCTCTGGAATCACTGCCTTCCTATTGTTTCACCTACCTTGTCTATTTTTAGAGAGTATTTTGTGCAGGGCTGCCTCATACATGTGTGCAGAGTGCCCAGCACGCTTCATGTTCTGTTTAAACACAGGGCTGAGAGCAGTAAGTAATGCTGAGGCAGCACCAGGAGCAGAACTTCTGCAGGGCAGTGATGAGCTACGGGCTGCAACGAGCCCCTGGCACTTATCAGCATCCCACAGGATAACGGAGCCCTGGATTTAGCTATCATTGCTCAAGAAACTGCTCATTATCATTATCTTTAAAGAACTTTGCAAATACTCCAAAATTATTTTCTTAACCTGTTTAATAGCTATAGCCCAGCAACTTCCTTTAGAAATAAAAAAAAACCCAAACCAAAACACCCACCAATAAACAAAACCCAACTCAATCATGAAGCACTACAGCTGAGTTGTGATGCAAATGAGTGAATTTATTTCCACCACTTCTAGAGGTACAAAAATAATCTAAATTTGATATCCTATTATGGGGAGAAAGGAAAAAACTCACCCTAAAATCAAGTCAAAGACAGTGCAAGTAATGTCCAGACAACTAGAGGCTAATTAACCTGACCTCAGTGCGATGCAAAACTTAAATTATTCTTCCTCAGGAGGGGGAAAAGATGTAGAGGAAAGTAAAGAGATAAAATACAACAAAGGTTGCAATAATGCCAAAGCTGATGTCTTTCTTTGATAGGGCAGCAAATTTTTCTGGGTAAAGGAAGACAAAGCAGATCTCACCCATCCCTAAATCAATAAAGTGTTTGGTCTGGTGCATCATGTAAAAATACCAGTTAAATTGGAAAATATGAAGGTCAGTGCAAGAGAAGTCTTGTGGGTAAAAAATTACTAAAAACCAGTGCTGGATTGTGCTGAAATGGGAAGTTTTGGGCTAGAGAGTGAGTGCTTTGAAAGCTCCTGCAGCTTTGGTCTCAGAACTGGTGCTGTTGATGGGCTTTAAGTGACACGAGCACAAGGATCTGAAAAAGAGTGTTAATGCAGGTGGTGACTGACAACATCCAAAGGCACCAGTGCAGGGGACTGGAATATCCTAAAGGAAGAACTGGATGAGGTTCTGGAACAGCACAGGAATCCTGAGAAATGGGCTGGTGGAATGCAGTAATAAGATTAATGCAAATCACAAGGCTCTTCACAGGGGGACTGACATCCAAAACTCTTGTAACCTGGGAATTCACCACAGCTAGGGAAGGATGGAGACTCAGGGGTGTTGTTTAGTCACAGAAACAAAGATAACAAATGGCATCTAAAGACCAGGTAAGGCACATCTAGATATTATGGCAACAGCTGTCTTACAGAATTTTGGGTACAGTTTCTGTTCAAGAATGACACATGAAAACTGGAATAATCACAGAAAAAGCTCCCTGAGCTGGTTACAAGAGGAAGGAATCTGTCAGGAGAGAAGAGTGAAGCTCCCTTTCAGCAAACTCCAACAAAGACAGGGGCAATAGGGTGAGTTTGTACACACAGACTATGGCTTGAAGACAGTATTTGAACTTGAGGGTTATGTTGGCAACAAATACATACCTAAAGGCCTGAGTACAATTAAAATGATTGCTAGAATAGGATGTCTTATTACAAGAAAAACTAGATTTTAAAGAATCCTTCTTTCTTCTGGGGAACATAGACCCAATGGAGAACTTTGACAGTTTTGTCATTATTTTCCCCACTTTTAATCAGTGAAATGAGAAGAAAATCTCTGCAATATTGTGAAGATTCATTAATGGTGGTTAAAAAGTATTCAGACACTGTAGTGATAAGTGTAACAAAAACCCATTACAATTAGTAATTCTGTATTTACTGCAGCATTTGAATTATATGCAATAAATAAAATATGGAAGCAAACATCAAACAACAAGGATAAAAGAAAACTCTGAATGAGACAAGAGTTTGAGAAGGCAGGTTGTATGATTTGATTTATAATTAGAGTTTGCATCATGGCGCAAAGAACTGGATTAGGGTGGGCAAAAGTGTAAGAACCACAGACAGGAAAACTGAACACCCTGCTCAGCTCCCTGGTAAATTCATCCGGGTCACAGGAGCGTGAAGAACCACGGAACAGAGGGAGAATTAATGTGGGCCAGGAGCACACACCAGCTCAGCACATTCCCTGTGTCAGACCGTGCTTAGAGGACTCAGCACTGATCCTTGTGTGGCCGGGCCTGCACACACTGTCACTGTCACCTCAGCAGGGAGGGCTCCTCTGCTCTGCAGAAAACTCTTCAAAGAGGAAGATTTCCAAAGGAACAGTTTCCAAAATCCCAGAGGACCACACCTCTCAGAAGACCATAAAGGCTCACACCACAGGCCTGGTTTTCCCAAAGTCTTTCTGTTTCCATCATAAGGAACCACCAGGAGCATGCAGCAACCATTTCTTTCATCTCACATCTCTTCCCTTCTCCACATAAAATGTACCTGCTTTAGCAAAATAGCAACAAACCAGAGCTGCCCTTATGGGATCTTCTGTCCTAGGTGCCTGCCCACTGGAGATGCTTTCCATCCCACTCTTCCGAGCTTCCTTGGATCTGTCACCTCTTCCCCTTCCTATAAACAGTAACACACTCAAGCAAGGAGCCAAAAAACATCTTCAGTTGGGGTGGTTTCCTCCTTTTTTTTCTTTACCTTTTTGTTTTTCTCAGTGTTCTCACCAAAGGATACCTCACAAGCACAAAAGATCATATATATTAAAAGAAGATCCCATGACAATATTCTTGACATAAACCACAGAGACTTCAGTTAGAAATAATTAGAAATCTGCTCTTCCACAGGTGGCAATGGGCTTCTGCACGTTAAGGGATGTTTTAATGGATTTACCACTTTCTTCTTCATGAACCTTGCAGCCTTTCAGAAAAGAAGTTGCACAGGGAAAAAGAACAATGGATGTCAGGAGAAAAGAGCGGTCATTTGTCAGGTTGACCCACAGAATCCCCAAATTCCTGAGAATTCCCTGTCAACACATTGTGAAAAATAACATACAGCTGAGTAGCAGAACACCTCTCTGTGGGATAACTGCCCAGAATAACTTGAGAGGTAAATTAATACAAGAAAGAACCAAGCACTGTGCACCTGATTAACAGTGAAAATACCTGAAATCAGCATAACAAAGTGGGGTGAGTGCACTTGTGCTCAGGATGGTTAAACAGCTGTAATTAGATCAAACAAACTAGATTGATGTATCATCCCTTTGTAGCTGTGGCCTCAGAAGGCAGGTCAGGAGCTAAGTTCAGTAAAACAGTTTTAGTGCTGCAGCTTTTATCTAACAAGGCACAGCCACACACTCACTCGAAAGTAAATACTGCTCAGGAGAACTGCTGAATTCCAAAGAAAGGGAGATTCTAGAGAAGATGCTGTTCTTCACCAACAACCTTAACTTTTGTCAGGAATGAAACTCTCCTCGTGAATTCAATAGTAGACTCTTTGGATAAACACTGTACAGAATTTTGGTTACAAATTCATTTAAGGCATTTGAAGGTCTTTATTGAGTTGCTTCCCATTCCCTTAAAGTGTCTGCACAAAATGGGTGAATTCTAATTTGCTTTGTTCTTTCAGAACCTTTTAATTAAATTTTAAGAAAATAATGTAGAACAACATTGAATGAAATATGGTCAGTACATTTCAGAGATGAGCAAAACATAAGGTAGCAGATGGTATGAAGAGGATATATGTGAAGAAATGTAAATAGCAGGGAACCTCACCAAATCAAAGATGTGAGGCAGAACTGAAAGCGCCTGCAAGACCCCTGGGAGGGCTAAGGAGATGAAGCAACCACTGAGCTCAGAGGTATCAGCCTTTCCTTGCTCAGAAATGACACAACACCAACAGGAAGCTCCAATCTGGTAGAGGGACCCCTCGTAACTGAGGTGAGATTGTTGTGAAGGGTCCTTAGAGTGAGTACGGGAGGAAGAGAGGAAACAAGGACAGGTGCCAACAAATGTATACCAACAAAAACACTCTTGGAATAGGAAAGATACCAACTCTTCAGAACTGTAAGCAATGAAGACATTATAAAGAAGCTAATAATAGAAAATACCTTATATTGAAGACAAATGAGATTAATTGTTTAAGTTAGGCAGGAGAGTGAGCAAAGAGAAGCTTGGTGTCATCAGAAGAGTTGTGAGCAGCAAAAACAGGCTGGCTCTGGGCCTGGGAGGGGATGTAACCTGTGTATTACCATTGTTTGGTCAAGGAGCTGCACTCCAGGTCTCTGAGCTGCTGTGGCTGCACTGATTGCTGGCTGGGAGCCACCTCTGACACAACAGAGCCAAAGAAATTAGCGAGTGGATTGTGCCATATCTGTGGATCAGAGCAGAGCCTGGGTGAAGACCAAGCAGCTCTTTCTAACCTTCTAATTAAAAAAAAATATTAATACCAGACCAGTATTGTTAAAGAGAAGCCACCAAATGCTAGAGGGTGTTTAAGGGTGAAGGGAGGCACCCTTGAGGAGCAGGGCCTAGCTGATAACTGCAAATTCAGCTGAAGGAATAGCTGGAAAATGGTGACCATTCTAAACATTTGTATTTCAAATAGTTGGTAAGCACATTCCCACAGCAGAACTCCACAAACCTCGTGGAGCCTAAATCACAACTATTCCCGTTTTGTATCTTCTTCTGCCCCAAGCTCCATTTGTCTGGGTGATTTATGAGGTGAGCTGTGCCTGCGCAAGGCTTCTCTCCTTCTGAATGGAGGAACAATTCAGATAAGGAACAAATCTCTTCTGAGTGAATAGAGGAAACTGGACTTAACTGCATTGACTAAGGTATTTACTGTACATCTAGGCCAGAAGAAGCTTAGCACTTTTAATACATATAAAACTGCAGAGAGCTGCTAGAAAGAGCAGAAACCAAACAAAACAGATTCACAAGTTCCTTAATTATTTAAATTAAGCCACTAAAGTAACAGGAAAGAAAGAGCAACAGATATCTATCAATTCCAGTGGCTGATTCCAGCCACCCACAGGAACTGAGGAGCAGTTGGCTCTGTGTCCCCTCAGGCACCCTCAGGCTGAGGAACAGCTAAATTGTAATCACATAACCTCCAACGGGCAGTGCTTTCGTGGCTGTTGATTTCATACATTGTCTTGAGGTCCCTTGTCATGGAAGACATTGGATATAATTACAGACAAAAAAAAAAAAAACTCACAGCCCTGGTCCTGGGCAAGGGGCTTTGGCAACTCAGCAGCTCAGGGGATCATCAGCTCTTTGTAGACAGGAGCCCAATGCTAAGAGATAAATTGCAAGAAATAAATATCTGTGGTACAACTCCAACTTACGAGTTCAGAAAAGACCATGTGTGGAATTCCTGAGAGGCAATGAAACCACAGAATTAAAATTTTTTAGCGCAAACCCCAACATTAAGTCATCCATTTGCAATTGTTGGTGGTGAATCCATCTACTCCAGATGGGAAGAGGTCACTCTCTTCTTTTTCCAGGGCAAGTCTATGAATAATTTGAGCGATTAAAGCTCAAATCAGGTGTGAGAATGAAAGACCAGGAAAGCACATGGAAAAGAAACCACACTCACAAAGAGAGACTCACTCAGCTTTCATTTTGCAATCAGGAAAGGCCCCTTCCATTTCTGTCCTGCCACAAAATACAGGTGAGCTCGTACATTTTTTTCCCGAAGAGTTGTCACTTTTAAAGGTACATTGAAATCTTATTTTTACTTTTTAGGTCTCCCTTCCTCTATTGGAGATGACCTAAATTTTGAGCTGAAGCACTCACAGCATCCTCGCTTGGAATAGAAAACAACAGCAAAAAAACATCAGGCTGTGAAAAGAGGCAAAATAATAGGAGGGAAAATTACAGTGAAGTCCTCCCTGAATAAGAGGAGGTCACAAAGGCTGCAGAAATAGAGGCTGAAGTGCTGCTATCCTGAGCCAGGGGACACAAAGTGGTTGCATTTAGAGCCCAGGCAGAGGACAGGTGGGCAGGATGTGAATTGAAGCAAACGGCCACAGTTCTGGGAATACCTAACAGCTCTCAGCATCCCCCTTCAAACACAGCGCCGTGCTTCCGGTGAAGGAATGTCACAGACACCAAACTCCAAGAGCCTCCTGTCAAAAAAAAATCCCAACAAAAACCTGAATGCTTTCTAGGAGTGTTCAAACGGAATTAGGCAGCTACAGAAAGGGGTAGAGGCAATATTTTATATGTTAAATAGAAAAATGTATGGGAACACATATAGAGCCCAAGAATCAGCAGTAGAGAATACTGAACATTCATGCAGCTCATCATTAACAAAACAAACCCCAAAATGTACTTGCAGATACATTGATTTTGCCTTATTTTATCATCTTAAACAGCCAGCAGAAACTAAGATTATAATCTGTATCTTTTTAAAATTCCATTCAACAGATGTTCATAAACAGACTTGAGCCAAATTTCAGGTCCCCAAAAGGATATTCAGCCCAAGAACTTTTACAAATGGATGATAAAGTCCCACTTTTCCCCTTGTAATCATTGCTTTTCTGAGACACAAAATCCTCTCTTAGCCTCATTACAAGTTCCCACCAGCATAAAATGTATTTTTCATTTCCATTTCATATAGTATTGTTTTCCAAAAATGGCATTTGCCAGCACAAGACAACTCTCCTTAACTCCTTTTTTATGTCACCTCCTCAATACCAAAGGATTGTCTCAGTGACAAGGCTCTGTTCTTCTAAAAAGATGAAAAAAATCCAAGTGGTACTAATAAATATTTACTTAATGTAAAGAAAAGGGAATTCAACAGTTAAGGATGAAAATTACAGGGGGGGAAAAGGGTGTTTGGAAAGGCAAGGCTGTAAGAAGTTCAGTTGCTGTTTATGAGAACGACTGCTCAATGGCTCCTTCTGGGACACAACGAGATGACTTCTTTAAAAGTATGGTCTAGAAATACCCCCAAATCACTGAAATTATAAGTCACCCGAGTATTTCAGCTGCAATACAAAATTAAGAAATATCAGGACACATAATGAAAATGGTGGAATGAAACCAGCATTGCACTGACTTATCTATGTTAAAAGGGGAAGAGGGGGGGCTGAAGTGAAAGGTTTTATTTTTACTTAATTACTCTCAGTGCTCCCTGGGGACTCCTTCCAAAGCGTATTTTGTATTTGGACCTAAATGCAAGCAGGATTCAGCCTTGATCTTATTCCTTATGACAATAAGTTTCTTAAATTAGAAGTCCCACAACTGGAATGTTGACACCACTGCTGGTTCCTCCAGCACCTCAGAGTCCCTCCTGTGTTATCAATCCATTAACCCGGGAAGCAGTGAGAACAGGGGACCACAGACTGTTCAAAATTTAAAAAATCCATCCACAAAACAATACTTTGTGAGCTTATAGCATCTTTCATCTATTTCTATTTATGTGGAAATGGGAAGTCTCAAAATACTTAAAAAAAAATCAACAAACCCACCTAACTTCAAGGTATTCTGAAATGATAACATATTAATTGAGTGAGCATCCACCTGTGATGCGATTTAAGAGTCTCCTACTGCAGCATTTCACACATATTCAATCCACCTTCTGGTTACAGCGTGCAAGTTTATGGTATGTAGAAGGAACAGCAGAGCTGGTTAAAGATTTTCTCTTGCTTCACATACTCTGCAAGCTTCTCATTAACTCATACATGACTTTAATCAGTGCTGAAGCACACACTTCCTTCAGCATGCAGCAGGACTGAGCTGGGGGAAAAAATCCTCCATAAAATATTATTGTAATAATGAATTAATAAAGAGAAGGGCAAGGTTTTCCTAAAGTGGCTGCCGATTCTCATCTCTAAAGGGTTAAACCGACCTTCGCTGATCCAGAAGAGGTAATAAAATTGAACTTTAAGGACGAAAATGGAGCACTTCAAGAGATTATTATGAAGAGCCACATTCAAGAAGACAAAACCTTATTCTTAAAGCACAGATGCTTCTGAAACAAGAGATCGCACGTTTTTAACAGCACACTGCCAACCGCTTATAATGAATAAGCAAAACGAGGGGAATCAGGGTGGTTTTTTTTTCCTTTTTTCCTTGGAGCTCAGAGGAAAGGGGCATTCACGGATGTGGTAGCAGAGCCAGCTCTGCACTTCTGCAGGGCTGTAGAGCTGGTGCTGGTCAGTGTGTGTGTGGGGAAAACAGAGTAAAACCTGAGAAAAACCCATCAGAGCTCCTGTCCTCCCCTTCCAGCGTTAATGGGAGGGATACGAGTCCATGGGAGCTGCAGTGGGGGATGGTGTTGGCGGAGGGGGTGGGGAGAACCGAGCGAGGCCTTACAACCATCAGCAGCTCTTGTTCTTGTTCCTTTCAGCCTTAGCAGGAGGATGTGAAGCTCATGGAGCCGGCAGCGGGATGGGGAGGGGGGGGGAAGCAGCGCAGGATCATAGTTTAGCTTTTGTCCTCTCCCCGCAGGGTTAATAGGAGGACACGAGTGTCACCAGGATAAGGGCAGGGCCGGGGGGGCACGGCGGGGATCGCAGCTCCCCGCAGGGCTACCGGCAGCGTGCGCTGGGATTTGTGGGGTCCTGCGCGAAGTCACAACACCCGCGGGCGAGGTGTGGCGGTGGGGGGGAACACGGGGCAAACTTCCCTCAACGTGGCGGCTCCGCTTATCCAGCACGGCGAGCCCGGGGTGCCCGGCGGGGTGGGGTGAGCCCCGGCCTTATCTGTGGGGCGCAGGGAGCGTGGCTCCGCGGCCGCAGGCAGGGAGGCAGCGAGGGAGGGAGAGCCCAGGTGCGCTGACACAGGAAAGGGGGGCACGGGCGGCCCCGCAGCCGCTCTGAGGGCGCTCCCTGCCCGCAGCGGTGGCGCAGGGCTGAGGCGAGACCCCGGCCCCAAACCAGGGGAAAGTTTCCCCAAACTTTGGCGCGGGGGTCCCGTCCCCCCTCAGCGAACCCCTCACGGCGCCCCCCCCCCCCTCCAGCGGCTGTTCCCGCCCCCGCCGCAGGGGGAGGGGGGCGCTGTTCCCGGCTCCGCGCCGCGTTTTCCCGCTCACCCCCCGCTCCCCGCGCCTCCTCACTCCTCCGCGCCTCCAGATCCCTCCGCCGCAGCCGGAGCTGGGGCTTTTTCACCTCCCCCACCCCCACCGCTTCATCCCGGTTATCCCGCCCGAAGCTGCGGGGAGGATGCGGGAAGGGAAACGCTTCTCCCACCCTGTTCCTGTAACGGGGTTCCGGCTACAGGGACCGCGGGAGGGAGCCTTTTGCCGAGTGAGGGAGAAGAGGCGGTTGGGACTACTTGGCGTTCCTGCCACGGCCTCGGCGGAAGGAGCGCGTTTAAGCGAGAGGCTGTGCCGTAGTGCGGCTCTCCTCAGCGCTTCCTGGAAACTCCCGCTTAGGAGCGAGGGGGGGCGGGAGCGAAAGAGTCCCAGGCCGGGAATGGGAGGGGGGGCAGGGCACAGCCCCCTCCCCGTGCCCGGACGCCCTCCGAGCCCGCTGACACCCGTCAGACCGACCCTCACCCCCTCTTCCTGTGCAGATGGAACAGGGAGAAGTAAGGGGTAAACTCCCTCGTAAACGCCGTGCGGGTGGTGGGGGCTGAACCCCTTTTCCCCTCAAAGAATACGGAGGTGAAAGAACAGACTCCCCTTTTCCCCTCACAACCTGGGGTCTGGAAGAGCAGACTCCCCCTTTTTCTTCACAACCTGGGTCTGGAAGAGCAGAATCCCCCTTTCCCCTCACAACCTGGGGTCTGGAAGAGCAGACTCCCCCTTTCCCCTCACAGCCCGGGGTGTGGAAGGGAAGACCCTCATTTTTTTTCCTCACAAGCTAGGAGCGCTCCTCTACCCCCAAAACTGAGGGTCGGGGAGCGGGGGAACACAACGAGGTGGGGTGGGGGAAAAGAGCCCGGCATGGCCGGGGGACAGGGGGAAGAGAACCCCCAGAAAGAGCCCCTTTCCCCCCGAGTTCCTTGGGATGGGGGCAATCCCTGGATCCGGGGGCCTGGGAGCGGGCTGAGGCGGCGCGGGGGAGGGGAGGCCGGGCTGGTAAATGCAAAACGCTGGTACAGAAGCGCTTTAGCACAATCGGGCTGGAAAGCTCCGACTGCAACGGGCTGAGAACAAAAAAAAAAAAAAAAAAGAAATACGTGAAAAGGCTCCTTTGCTGCCCTCTGCCTGCCGAGGCTGCGGGGGAGCCCAGCCGCCTCCGAGGCTGGCGAAGCGGCTGACATTGCCTGAATGAAAAAACGGAGGAATT
This sequence comes from Vidua macroura, assembly GCF_024509145.1. Taxonomy (NCBI): domain Eukaryota; kingdom Metazoa; phylum Chordata; class Aves; order Passeriformes; family Viduidae; genus Vidua; species Vidua macroura. Next base: position 3,265,165 of record NC_071595.1, on the reverse strand, counting down.
CGGGCCAATTCGCACACCTGTGGTGCTTCCACAGAATCAATTAGGTTGGAAAAGACCTCTGAGATCATCGAGTCCAACCTTTCCTGGCTCTGGATGCACTGTTATTCTTTTTCTCACGTGTGGATGTGCTCCTCACTTCCAAACAACTTCAGTAGAAGGTAAAACTCCTTCCCTTTAGACTAGGCTGAAGGATGTCTCCAAGCTGAGAGGGTTTTGGGGTCTGCACTTTAATACTTGAATTATTTAATGACACAACAGTACAAATGCCTAACAAATGCAAGCCACAGGAAAAAAAAAAAAAAAAAAAGAGGAAAAAAGAGGAGGGTAGAGCGAGTGTGCTGATAAATGCCTGTGATACACAAACACGGGCAGTAAATGCCGTGTGGTTCGTTAGATACCGGCTGGGGCGATCCTGCCCTGCAGTTAAAGGCCTCTCACTTCCTCTGTCTTCTCCAGATTGGTGCCTTGTACCTGCTCCTCTCTCCAGCTCTGCTGGTTCCCGGTTTGCCACCCTTTAAATGTGGAGCTGTTGATCCTCTCTGGTGTTACAATGCAACTCTTTGATGCCCAGAGCCCCTTCCTCCACTGAATCCACAAGTTTCAGGGATGCTGGGCCTACACAGGAAAGGCAGGCAACATGTAATGAAATTACGTGGAAGAGAAAGATCCATTAGAGCAAGGAGATACTCGTAAATCCTGTTAGCAGCCAAGTATTTCCATTGAAATTTCCTGATTTTAGATGCCCAGCACCTTTCCTATCCATTTCCTTAACACGTAGAGATTCCTAAATCCCTACGTGGCTTCATTTACAAACCTAAACCCCAAATGTAAATTGATGGAGGAGAATCTCTTTGAAGTCCTGTCTTGGGTTTTAGCTGTAAATTCTGTAGTTCAGGGTCTACTGGAAAGGGCAGCCTCCAGCTCTTGGACCGGGAATCATCTCTTGCCTTTAGACTACTCCAGCACCGCTCAGTTAAAGATGAGCTGTGTTAATATCTTTTAGCTATGTGCTGTTTGCTGAACTTTTATTCCTTTGGTCTTTGTACTCCAGTCAGTGCAGAGCAGCTTGTAAATACATGGATTTATTCTGTCAACCTCACACTGCTTCCCTTAAACATCAAAATATTAAAACACAAAAGCTCCCCGATTACTCATCAGCAGATCAGTGACTTTACACACAGGCAGCTTTCTCTGGAGTAAATTAAAACAACTCCTTCAAAAAATCTGAGCTGAGGTAGATTGTTTCCAGATTCCCAAGAACTGTGATGGGACAACGTGCAACACCAGGTTCCTCAGAGCAGCTGCAAAAGGTAAAGATACACCTTGAAAAATCTTGGATCCTGCAATTAAGTCCAAATTAATTATTCTGGATTAATTTTGTTCAGTTAATGATGTTAATTGCCTGCCTGGCAGACTGTTTAGAATTTGGAAGCATTTAATGACTGCTACATAAAGATTTTGCAGATGGGAGTGACTTTTTGATAACAGAGCCAATACCAATCCCTGTCTGGCCTCCCATTTGTGTTGGCTCCCCAGTGCTAGGTGGAAGGGCAGTCCTGCTTGGTTTGCAATTGTGCTTTAAGTGATTACTAGATCCAGTATTTACACCTGCATTTTTAACATTCTGGCTGACAACGTTTTGTATTTTTGAAGTTATTCAAGTTACTCAATCCTAAGCAGACATTCTGCTGAATCCAGAATAGCAGAATCCACTAAAAAAGGTGTTAGTTTTATAAAGCTGAGCACTTGAAGTGATATCACTGAAAGGCACTGCAGGAGACCCTGCTTTTCTGCTTCCCAGCCTTCTGCCAGGCCTCTGGCAGAGGATGAGGGAAGTTTACAGGGGTTTCCTAAATGGGAAAGGAAAGAAAAGTAATTTAAACAGTATAGTTGTGAATCAGAGGCTAAGGAAATGTCACGTGAAGGGAATCCCACTGTTAAGGACAGAAACGCTCCTGTGCTTCTGTGCTCAAGTGGAAGCCCCAGCAACGCTGCTGCCCAGTCACAGCTCCCACGTAGTGAGGTGGAGATTATCCAGCCAAAGCAAACACGCTGGAGGAGTCGGGCAGGTGCTTTTGGAGGAGGAGGGTGTTTCAAACACAGTCCTCAGCCCTCCACATGACCTGTCTGGCATCCAGAAAGGCTGAGTTAGTCCTAAAGCCAAAGGAGTAAAATGCTAGTAAAAGATAGAGGTGTCTCCTCTCCATGGAGGAGAGGACAGAGAAAGCACAAGGCAGCAATGAAATTTCCAAGGCATCATACTCATTTTTCATCAAACACCCATTAGTAAAATTGTTTTCTTTGCTTTTGACAAATCAGTTGAAGCCCACATGCATCCTGCAGGATACATTACACTGGGGGCTTGAGACTCTTTCATTTCCCAAACAGCTCTGTCACCCTGTTAGTGATCATCTCCCAAAGCACTCCATTGCACATCCCTCATGACACAATAATTCCTAATATTTATACCCTTTGTAATGAATGGAATAACATCCATTGATGGATAAGCTGGATACAGCATAAACATCAACAGAAGTGGCTGACTTGATTCACATTTTCTGGTGCTGTCGAGTTGCCCTCTTACAAATTTTTTTGCTCTTCTCCTGGCCTCAACAGATTTAGAATGGGATTTCAAAGACCACTGATGACACCATTCAGTAGCTGGCAAGACAAAGAATTCGTGGATGTAGTTAATAAGGGAGATAAAAGCAGTCTGTGCCCCAAACCCAACATTTTCACAGTGCACGTGGGTTGGTTGTGTGAGCCAGATGCAGAGAGCTCCAGGGATGCTACGCCGCAATCCTACAACCCTAATTCTTGTGCATTTAAGGCTGTATCTGATTAGGCATTTCTGTATTTTCCGAGTATGTAATTATCTAGCACAGTACGTGCAAGTCATGGAGTAAACCCATTTGGGAGTGGAGCACTGGGAAGGGGAGAAAAGGTCTGTACGTGGGTGGGTGGGTTTGTCCATGTCAGTGATTGCAGCAGCCTGGGAATACAGTGTGGAAAAAAGCCTTTCCTGGAAAGAAACTGAGATGAAATCCAGGCACTGTGCTGCGAGCAGTTATCACCTCCCTGTAGACCACGAATGAGGTGATAACTAGATCCCAGATCCTTGTAGGATCCTCATTAGGAAGAAATTCTTTACTCAGAAGGTGGGGAGGCCCTGGCACAGGGTGCCCAGAGCAGCTGTGGCTGCCCCTGAATCCCTGGGAGTGTCCAAGGCAAGGTTGGATGGGGCTTGGAGCAATGTGGGACAGTGGAAGGTGTCCCTGCCTGTGGCAGGGGGTGGGATGGGATGGGCTTTAAGGTCCCTTCCCACCCAAAGCACTCCATGGTTCTGGTGGTCTGTGATCCAGAGCACCCCCTTGGGTACAGTCCCGAGCAGGTGACAGCTGAAGAAAGAGAAGTTTCAGACTTCTCAGAGTTGAAGAATTAAGTAAATCCAAGTGTCCTTGCTGTGAATGCAAGGTAAATTATTCATTCTCTCTCTCTCTCCCCCCCTCTTTCCTCCCTCTAGTTCAGTTTTTCTTTTCATGCTTTAATCGTTTTGACACCAAGCTGTACAAAAGTAATTTAAAATTAACATGACTGACACTTGGTAGATAGCAGGACCCAGTGCAGGGCTCCACCTTCTACTGGGAACTGCGGAGAGGGGCTCTGGATTGGCTGCAGGACTTGAGGCAGCTGATGGGGACTAAGGAAAAACACGGCAAACAATTAATTTGCTAATTTAGTTTTCTGTTTAATTTGAGACCAGAAAATTGTCAGGCACTCATCAGCCCATGAGCAAGGCTGAGTGGACTCAGGGCAGTGCTGCACTATTGGCAGCAAGGAGGGGATGTGTTTGATTAGCCAGCAAAGCTATTTCTCCTGTGGTACCAGTGGCATTTCACAGCGTGTTTGAGCTGTAAGGTTCTGCGGTGTAGCTTTTGTGTCACCTCTCCCCTGTTCAGTGCATTTTGCACATCTGACAATGGTCTTTTTCACTGGGAAGGGGGTGACGTGGTCATGTGTGCTGCAGAACAGCTGGGAAAAGTTGTCACCTCAAACAGAGAACGTGCCATAGACTTTCACTAACCTGGTACTGCCTTGGTCAGCCAGGATGCTGACAGGGATAACTCTGCACACCGTGAGTGTAATGGACCTGGATTGGGACTAATGTCCTTTGATGGGGAAAGAAATGCTCTAATTTGATTTCCTCCCTTCAGCTGCCGAGTGTGTAATTTCAGATCTGTACAGAGCAGGCCCTTTACGCTTGGGTTTGGGCCTATTTTTGATTGATTAAATTGAATTGTATCTATTTATTTCACGCATCCAATTCAGGATTTCACTAGTGGCTCATCAGAGTGAGAATGTGCACATTTATCGGGAGTGAGAATTCACCACAGCCCTCAATTTCCTCTGATGCCTTTGCCGGGATTTGGTGCTGTGCGGGCGAGTGGGTGTGCGAGGAGCTGGGAACGTGTGAAATCGAGGAGCTGGTTGCCAGCAGAGGGAGCGTGGGGCAGGGCTGGGTTCAGCGGGGAGTCAGGAGGCTGGAAACGGGAAGCATCACACAGCTCTCTGATAAAATATCCCGAGACTGTTGGAAGATCAGCACGATTTGTTTCCTTAATCCAAATGAACGAGAGATGGGATCTCGTTTGCAAATCTGGGACCTTCCTGGCCTCCCTAATTCACAGATTCTCTCTTCCCGGCTAAGTGATGCTCCCGGGAAGCCCAAGTCACTAGATGGTACTGTTGCTGTTTAATATTGACGCCTCCGCGGGCCAGCTCCTTGGGAAACTCGCGTTTCTGTCGGGAGGGAAGGACGGCTGTGTAATTTGTGAGGGAGACGTGAGTGAGAAACCGAGAAGTAGGTCAGAACCGCTTCCTGGGATTGGGCTGTGGGAGGGGGAGCGGAGGGGTGGCAAAGATTTTGTCAGGCCTGGTTTCCTTCGAGGTTTACTGCCCAGAAGGGCACAGGGTCAGGCCCTCACGTAAACTCTGTAAAAGCTGGGTTTTGGTCAGCCTCACTCGTGGTTAGAGCCCAAGCAGAAGGATGAGCCTTCTGTGGCCACAGCCTGGGGGAGTTTTGTCACTCTCTGACCTCAGGGCACACCGAGTCACCTCCTGGCAGGAGGCAACACAGGAAATCGCAGAATCTTAGAGAGCTGATTTTGCTTGGAAGGAACTAAAGCTCATCTCATTCCACCCCTGCCATGGGCAGAGACACCTTCCACTGTCCCAGGTTGCTCCAAGCCCCATCCAGCCTGGCCTTGGACAATTCCACGGATCTCCAGCTCTCCCCTAAAAGCCAACTGGCAGTGAGGGACTGTTCACACAAATTCTTGGAGCGCTCTGAAATCCCCCCAAGCTTTCCAATGACATCATTGCCTGGGTCCCATCCCCGTTAGGTCACCAAGCTCTTCCTGGCCAGGGTAACAAACAGGTTATTGTGCTCTGTGCTGCAAACAAGCCCCGGCCCTCCCAGCTCCAGCCCCAGTGGAGAGTGGGGGAGCTGCTGCCTGCCCGGCCTGCGCTCGGGTTTCTGTTAGAGGAGAAAGTCAGGCCAATTAAATCAGGCAGCATTGAATCTCTAATTGACATAAATGAGACAGACAGACAGCTGGGAAGACTGGGAGGAGGGGAGGGGAAGGGGAGCAGGTGCCCTGGATGAGAAAGAGATGGAAATACACCCTAATAGTGCCACAGCTTTCCTTATTCTATGTGTTTACATTAGCCAGTAACATCATGGAAAGTGTCTGAGCTCCTGCTGGAGAGAAATTAGTGAAGTAAATACAAGTCGCACCAAATGTGGAGTTGATTAGAATGTTCCTAAAAATCTCCAAACAAACCCAAAGAAAAAAAAAATCACCCTCAAAAAGACGTTTGAATTTGTGTAGTTAAATGAAGAAATCTGTTTTTTCCCATGCAGTTTGAACATGAGGCCTTGCAGCTGAACAATTACAAAATAATTTAAAATCATATTTGTTTAATTTTCCACATCTGAGCAGTGCCTGCCCAGGTATTTCCCCCTCTCCTTTTACCAGGGAGTGCTCTTTTGTCTTTAACAGACCTTTCAAACACTAATTTATACTGAAATAAGTTATTTAAATTCATACATTTCAGGAGGATGAGGCATAAAGAGGAGGAACTCACCCAGGTCCCACCTGGCAGTGCAGAAGGAACCAGAATTACCAGCCCTCGCTCTGCCTCGCCCAGGGTGTGCCCTGATGGAGACAAACTGCCGGACATTTTCTCCAAGCACACAGGTGCTGCTGCACAGGTGAGAAGCAAAGGTAGGAAAGCAGTCCCAAGTGGATGCAGGTAATGAGGAGGGGGGAAATACAGTTTTGTGGTGCTGGTGAATCCTCCAGTAGCACGACAGAACAGAAATTTGGGATAATCTCTTACAAACCAACCCATATCTTGGTTTTAAAATAATCAAGATTTGCACATTGTGGTATAAGAACCAGAAATGTTTTTCATTTACATTTCCAGGAACTTTTGAGATCTCTTCCCGAATATTTCAACACATTCTCCTTCCGCATTTTCCCAGCTGGGATAATTTTTTGCCAGCACAGGCAATTCTTCTCTGTATCCATGGGAATTGCCTCCATAATTAGACGTGCACCCAGTGCACAGATCAGAGCGCTCCAACCCAGCAGCTGGAACTAGGAGGCAGGTCTGATTAAATCTGCTCTGCCACGAGGAGAAAAGCCAGCTTTAATGAAACATCACAGGACTCCCTACCCTGTCTTTAAACAGGGCAGGAAAAGGGACTCCGGGATTACTTTGAGAGTGGCTGCTTGTGGTGTGCTCATAATTCACAGAGCAGAAAGCAAGCACTGAGTGATCCAGGGCCTTGAAACTGGGGATCTGCCTCATTAAAAAGGGGCTGATTGCCAGCAGCTTATTAAAGGGGCTCGCAGTCTGCCTTCAGAATGGCGGTGAAGGTTGGAGGGGTCAGCAGGTGCAGATGGAGGTTTTCTCCTTGATAGTTTCTCCTCAAGCCAGTGAGATCAGGGTCAGCTTGTAGAGGAACAGTTTCTCTGGGTTTCCTGCCCTGCCTATCAGTGATTGTTTGTGTGGATCCACCAAAAGACACAGAGCCAGCCAACAGCTCTTTTTTTTTTTTATTGAATACCACAAGGGTTTGGGTTGGAAGGACCTTAAAGCCCACTCAGTCCCATGCCCTGCTATGGGCAGGGACACCTGCCATCACCCCAGGCTGCTTCAAGCCTTGTCCAGCCTGGCCTTGGACACCTCTAGGGGTGGAGCAGCCACATCTGCTCTGGATTATTTTCATGGAAAGTAAATTATTTCTATTCCTGCACACCCAGTTCTGCAGGTAACAATGTGCTCTTCAGGACAGGGAGGTGATGAAAGAAGCAGATGGTCGGATGGAAATTATTAATCCCATACAAGTTCTTTATCTTTAGTTGCTGCCTGCACTTGGTGTCACAAACCCCATGACTCCTGGGGGCTTCCCCTTTTAAGAAACAGAGCTGGGAGTTGAGGTGCAACAGACATTAAAATTCCAAGTGGTTTGGTGGGTGGGAAAAAAGCGACTTTTAACAAATATGCTGGGGCTGGGGGATCAAACAGGGCTCTGGTCTAGACAGAACCACACTCCCCCCTGCCTCAGAAGTTCATAGCACACCAGCTGACAGAATTTAGCATCTCGTTTCCCTAACATGATTAAAATGCAGCTCTGTGTCCTGGGGTTCTGACAGCCCCTCAGATGTCTGCATTCCAAGCCACGTTTCCATTTTTACTGCTGGAGTCTCTCCCTTTGGAAACACGGCCCTGTGGACGAGCGGTGCTCGCAGATCCCAGCAATGCAGGTTGCTTTAGCTGGGGTTTGAACTCAGCCCTTCCTGTAATTCTATGATTTGAATATCATTTTCACAACCCTCACAAGCAGCAGATGAATGAGAGATTCCTGGCTTTGAGTCAAAAGCTGTGGTAATTAAATGTTTATAAAACACTTTAAGCATGCAAAGTGCTATTGTAGACAAGGAACCAACAGATCTGGCAGATTGGATCCGGATTTTAAGGCACACCAGCAAACAGAGCCCATTTCCCCCACTACATCTCCCTTTTAGAGCTGCTAGCAGAGGGTTATGGAGGCCATCACCAGGTTCCTTTTATTATAACCAGAATAAGTGAAATCAGAATCACTTTCTTTCATATGAATATGTGTAATTCAGAAATTTTCCCCTCTGTAAGAACTCATGAAGCAAAGGGTCAGCTTGCTGTTCAGCTCGGGAAGGAACTACCCCATGGGAAACAGAAATTGCTGCTACTTCTGATCTCTCACATAAAACTGGAGAGCTTCCACCTGTTACAGGTTTCTAACACCATCTGCTGTTTAAAAGGAAGATGGCATTGGAGCTCAGCAGCACTGAGAGCTTGTTTGATAAACCAGGCACAACACCAGCGAATTTGGAACGTTTCTGTAATTTCCACAATTCCTTTTTTAAATTATTTCAAGCCCTGAACATATTTTGACTTGATCTTTATTATGAAGTGAATTATTTCTTTGCTAGAGGAAGCAGAATCCCAGTGAGCAGCAGTCGAATGTCAGGTCCACAACACTTCATTTTTCATTCCCAGCCATGCAGCTGTGTCATTTCAGCACCAACACAAATTTCAAGCAGTGTCACTCTCTCCAAAGCTTGGCCCGAAGAACCAACTTAAAAATGTTCTCATAGGAGAGACCCATGGTTGCCCTGGGGTATGAGGAGCTCAAAGCAAATAATTCTTTCCATTAAAAATAAAAATATTGACCTTTTGCTGTCTCACACTGCTGCCTGTAGGACAGAATAAACTCTCTAACCAAGGATTCTTCTGGTGCTTCCTAATTGAAAGAGATACAAACTTTTGTCCCAGGAAAAACAACAGAACCCAGGAGCTCATTACATATTTAAATTGAAGGGCTCACAACTACTGCTCTTAGTTTTGGTTGCAGATATTTATAATAACAATTTTTTCTAAAACAAAAAGACTTTTCTCTAAAGGGGTCCTTGGCCATTCACCCTGAGACAAGCAGGGATTTAGGAAAAAACCACCCAAAACCTCAAAATCTAACACCAAACAGAGGTCGCAGCTCTGAGATTCTTCTCCAGTCTGATCCAATCAGCCCAGTTACAGCATCACCCCCACCTCTTGCATTTCTCACCCCTCCACACATCATTTAAAGTCAGTGGCTCCTTTTGTGAGCAGTCGGCTCCTCACCCTGGCACTTTCCCTGCACTTCGACAAAAGAGACCTTTTACATGTCAATTTATTTTCAGACAAGCATATCTGAAAGGGAGTTTCCCTCCGGAGTCGAATTAGTATTAATGGCAGGTGTTCAGTGGCACACAAAGGGAGGGAGGCTGAACTGAGGCACTAAGACAGCTTGATGTTTTAATAACCAGACGCAAGGAATGGAGTGGCAGCAGACCTGCGGCTTCCCCGGCGTGAGTGAAGGTTTTATTCAGAGCCCCCATGTACTGCTGAAAGAAGACCTTGAAATATTTTAAATGTTTTCTTTGCCTTGAAAGAGGGATTAAATTGTTGAATATTCCATGAAAGCGCAGCATCCACCCCACATCCCGTGGAACTCACTCGCAGTCACCGAGTACTTCCGAAGCCTCCCGCAGCCTTGGGAAGCAGCTGTGGCCACCACGAAGAGGTGGTGGCACCCAGGAGGCCTCCAGCTACACAGTTCACCATCCACCAGTGCCTAGAGATGCTAAAAAAAGAATTACATGGACTAACTCAAAGGTGGGAACTTGGAGAAGGATTTGCATTAAAGTTTAAAAAGTTAAAACCACAGATCAGTTGTTCAGTGAAGTTTCACTATGAAAAAGAATGAGAAGATGATTGCTGGGAATGCTACTGGCCTTCAGTTTTAAACTGAATCTTGATGGGAATATTTCCAGGCCAAAAGATATTTATTGATGACCTGGTGAATTTGACAGAGGTCAGCAAGGGAAAGGCACAGCTACACAGTGGGAAAGAAGGGAAATATCTTCTCAGCTGGGTCAGCCCCTACAACAGAAAAATGGCTGATTTATGCCCCAAAATAGGAAAATTTAACCTTTGTTATACAGAAACAGTACTATATAGAGCTGTTCAATATTATTTTCGGGCTCATTGACTTTGGATCAATATGCTTTTTCTGCAGAGGTTATTTCCAGGTAGATTCAGCAGTTTGAGGCTGGATTCCGGGATTTCTGCTCCCTTGAGCTTTCATTCAGACCTACAGGACAAAAGCTTAAAGATCAAATCCACTACTAAATACCTGAACTAACACAAATAGCTTTCCTTGTAAAGATGTCCTTATGTATGGAAGTTAAATCCATTTTTTCCCCTCTTAAAACCAAGACAATTTGTGATACCCTCTGCATCCTCTTTGTCCCAAGTTACAGCTGAATGACTCCAAACTCCTGTAAGAGCAAATCACTTGGTCTCTCACCCCCCACAGTAGGCATTAGATACCCAACTTTCACCTCAAATAATGCAATTTCAGTTAATATGACAACAGTATTTTGGCAAAGGTCAGGACAAAACCAGAAAAGGAAGGAGAAACCCAACCCATCACAAACACCTACACCTCTCATATACAGAAAATTCACAAGTCCAATTTTATTGAGCACTGGAATGAAAAAAGTAACAGCACTTGGTTGATCTGGAACTAAAAATCAAGACTTATTTTTACTTATGGATAATTCAGAATAACATGGTTAAAAGCCCCCTGGAGATGAAGGTGTAGCCCTTCTTGTTCTCTCTGTTGTCCAAGGGGATGGGGTTTTCAGAAGCTCCAGCTGCACCAAGCACAAAGTTCTTCTGATTGGAGACCCCAGGGTGGCAGAGGGGTTTGAGGCTCCCAGTTTAGGTGTTTGACACCCCAGTATCATCTCATAGCTAGGCAGAACCTGCAGCAGCTGAGGGCTGCTCTCCCCCTGCCCACACTGATCTGCACCTGGTTGTCCCCCACACCACTGAGTTGTCCCAGCTGGCTTCACACCAGCACAACACAGGAAGGATTTAGCAAGGGCTGCAATGTTTTTCCTGACTGATATTTGAAAACATTTGCAATTTCATACAAATAACCAGGACAAGTATTTGGTTTAAGACCCCCTAAACACCAGGGTTTAAGAGCACTGATCCCCACCCACCCATGGTTGGTTGGCATCCAGCCCATCCACCACTCCAGACCGTCCCTCGAAATACAATGTAGAAAATATTCTGAAAATCTGTGAAGGTTCCTGCAACACCCAAAAGCACCCTAAGGGACTGAGCCCAGCTCCAGAAAAATGTTCGTGATTATTCTATTGGTTGCAGGTACCTACCATTTGCACAGCACTGGCACAAGAGTCACTGTGGATTTGTAGGGAACATCATGGCACAAGTATGTTTCAGGAAGGCATTTTGGATGGTGGAGTGTCCCTCTCCCCAAATCTCAGCAAAACATGAAATCCCTCTCTGCTGGGGTTGGTGGCAATACCAGTAAGAAGATCCACTGTGGACTGGAGCTGGCTTCCTCCTCTCAGAAGTGCTGGAGAGTCAGGCTGCACTTGGAGTACAGAGAGAAAGAAATTGTGACTATTTCAGCTTCTCACTGGCTGCTCACAGGACCTGATTGGATGAGGGTAGAGGAGAAGAGCACTGTGCATCTCACATAATTATTTTTATGGAATTCTCCATTTTAGAGCCAGCTGGGACTGAACAAAAAAGCAAGTTTCCTCTCTTGTGACATGATCAGCTAAAAGTAGCATAAATTCACATGAGAACCTTTGCTGGCTCCAGTCACATCCTTGAGCTCTGTTTGCAGCCCTTGTAGCAATCCTGCTGCTCCCAGAAACTGCCACCATGGAACCATGGAGTTCTGGCAGTTCCTTGCAGGTCAGAATGGGGTGAGTATTTATTTCTAGCACAGTTTGTCTCCAGGTGTTGGTTTCTATAAGCACAGAAGTGTTCTGGGAGTAAGAAATTCCCCATTCCTGTTGGTTCTTGCCTCATTCCAGGACTGGTTCTGGTCACCTCCCACTGAGGGAAGGTAGCATGAGAGGCTGTCCTAAGCAGCACTGCTGTTTTTCAGGGCCTGATCAAAACCTTTGCAGCTTTTCCAGAAAGCAGACAGGAGCACTGTCCCTGCATAGCACAGAGGAACAACCTGGGAACGGCGTGAAATGCCCGGGAAACGCCGGGGGTCACTGGTTCTGCAGCTCACAGTCAGTCAGTAACAGGACGGCGGCCCCTGAATGACATGTTTATTGTACGAGTCAGAAATAAACCCTGAGTTACCAGCTGGAGAACAAAGTTAAATTAAAAAATAAAGGGTGGTTTGGTTCAGAGGTTCCTACTGAGGGGAAGAAAAACCCCAAATGGTAAAAGCCACAGCCAGAGCCAGCCCAAAGCCTCCGCTTTGCCAGGGAGGAGGTCCTGTTGTCATCCCCCGCTGCACAGGTGACAAACCCTGCAGTGATGGGAGAACACAGAGATGGGAGAGCAGAGGGGAGGAATGAGCCAAACCTAGGAGGTGTCCCGGCCTCCTGAACATCTGTGGGAGGGCTTGGAAAAAACATGGTGTCCTTTGTTCAGAGATCTGAGCTGCTGGCTGGGCTGGGGGAGAACGGGAGAGAGGGAGAAAGAGAGGCTGCAAAATCCACCTTATGTGGAACAAACACACAGGACTTGGAGAGGAGGGAGGTCCTTCGTGGACACGAGTGCTGCTGACTGGGAGGCTGCAGGGCCAGCTTTGGGAAATGCATCCAAAGGTCTGAGGGAGGAAAAGCCCCAAAGCTTAAACCCCAAGTGTGACACAGTCTTCTAGCTGCTGTGGAGCTGGAGAGGATCAGTTCCAAGAAATGCTGTAGCAACAACAAATACCTGGTCCTACACAGGGAAGGGTGAATCAGAGCTGCTTTTTAGTGCCACTTGACATCAGTTATACATTCTAGTTCTCATATACACAGATGGATTTCTTTATAAATCAACAATTTACACATCAAAAAAGTTTTACACTGAAGTTTTCTCAGCAAAGATCAGTCCACATGAGGAGGAGCCAGTCTTTCAGGAGCAAGAAGGCACTTGGCCTCTTGAGAGCAAGTCCCCAGGGGAGCCCCTGTGCAGACCCTGCCCATCCCCTGTCCCCCTCTTCTGTAGGTGTGCAAAATCCAGGCTGTTCCTGCACTGTGGGGCCTCACAGGGTAGTGGAGGGGAGCTTCTTCACCCGCCTCTGTGCCAGGATGGAGGATTCGATGGGCTTCAGCTGAGGGCTTGGCTTGGAGCTGTTCAGTGCCGAGTATGTGGCAGCCATGGCGCCCTGGAGAGGGGCACAGAGGAGTCACTCAGGTGCAGATGAGCTACTTCACACTCATGGCTTTACAAGACAGGGGAGCAGAGTGGCTACATACGCAAACAAAGCCAGAAGCATCTTTCTTGTTTCTTTAAGTCTCCCTCCTGCACTGACATGCTATTAAATAATCTCCCCTTTCTTTCCTCCCAAAAACCCCTGCTTGTCTGTACTGCCTACCCTGGCTCACACCTCTCTAGACTTCCCTCCTGCTTTCCCACTCCAGATTTTGTACCTTTACAAGCTGAATGTCCTGGTGATTGAGCTGGCTCTGGGGTAAACTGTCCTTCTGTGTTATCCAAGGATGCTGCAGGACCTGCTTGGCTGTGAGACGCTGGTGAGGATCTACGTGGAGCATCTTTGATACCAGATCCTACAGGCATTGTTTGGAAAGTCAGATTTTAGAAGATTTCATAATTTAAATGCAAAAAAACCCACCTGTGTATGCCCCCAGATTAGGATTTAAATGCAGAGGCCAAGTTTAAAGTCCCCAGACATCAATGTCTTTTTGTATGAAATATGTTTTTGGCAGGCCTGGGGGGTAGAACACAGAGCAAACCCCACATGGGTCAAGCACGAGGTTGGTTTTCCATGCAAATATCACAGCCAGAGCTAAAACAAAGCTATTCTAAGGGATTTGTGTAGGGTAGAAGCTGCAGTGCTGGTTTTCTTCTCTCTTTTGTGTGCTCCCTCCCCAGCCTGCTCTATATTTGCCTCACAGCAACCCCAACGCCAACAAATATCAAACCCTACCTTGGCCATGTCAGAAATAGTGTCCCAGTTGCCCCCACTGATGGAGAACTTCCCCCCTCCTATCCGTGTCAGGATCTCTTCTGGAGTGTCACTGGGACCATTTGCAAAGGGAGTGCAGCTGGGGAGAGAGGAGAGAGCCCTGGATTTACTGACCCAGGCAGGAGGAGAGGCACAGCTGTCCCCATAGAGCACAAGAGGACAGGGGTCACAGCCCCAACCACTGCCTTACCCTGCCAGCATCGTGTACAGCAGGACCCCCAGGCTCCAGATGTCACAGCCCTCGTCGTAGCCTTGGCGTTTCAGGACCTGAACACAACAAGCAAAAGGAAAAAAGTGTGTTTGGTTCCTGTTGTTGAGCTCGTTTCAGAAGAGGGGCTTGACCTGGGTGCAGTCCATATGAAAAGCTTCCAGAGCTGGACAGAACAGCAAAGTCTGGGACTAAAATATCAGGATTCAAAATTACTACAAGTGGTATTTCTGTAACTGCCTCTTCCAGGGCAGGATGGAGATGGGAACAGGGCAGACCCACTGTGCCAAGTGGCAGCACAGGTTAGGGGAGGGACAAGGGGACTGCTGGAGGGTCTCATGTCAGTAAGGTGCTCACCTCGGGTGCCACGAAGTTTGCTGTGTAACAGGGGGTCATGAGGAGCCCGTTCTCAGCCCTGAGCTGCTTGGCAAAGCCAAAATCACAAATTCGGATGCTCTCTGGGTTCCCTGATTTATCCACATAGAGGATATTGCTGGGCTTCAGGTCCCTGTGAACCACCTGTGGAGCCAAGAAAGCTGTGCTTGTACCCCAAGTAGATAAAGGTCTGAAAGCTGCCTGAGGTCACTCATCCTCTGCTCTGGCCTCACATCAGCTTTGCCCAGAGGGCAACACCAGCAAGAAATAATTGTCATGATGGGCAGAGTTACTCCCTGGAGGAGAAGGGAGCACAGAGTAATGCCAGGGAGCTTCTCAGGAAAACAGTCGTGACCACACTCACCCCTTGGGAATGCAGATACTCCACTGTTTTACAGATCATATGCAGGACTGAACTGGCTTCTCTCTCCGAGAAAAATTTCTGTCTGAGGATTTTATCCAGCAGCTCCCCTCCCCTCATGAGCTCGGTCACCAGGTACACGTACTTCCCATCATCGTACACCTGCCAAAGAAAACATGGGTGGGGTAATCAAAATGTGCTTCCACAGGTTCCCTTTTGTACTCCCATCACCAAGGAGCAGATAGGGATCAGCAGAGGTGGCTCTGGGGATGCTTCTGAACCCCATGATCATGGAATATTCCAACCTCAAAGGGACCCACAGGGATCACTGATCCAGCTCCTGGCCCTGCCCAGACACTCTAACAGTCCCACCCTAAACACCCCTGGCAGCGCTGTCCAAGAGCTCCTGGAGCTCTGGCAGCCTCAGGGCCTGAGCCTGGGGAGCCTGGGCAGTGCCCAGCACCCTCTGGGGAAGTACCTTCTCCCGACAGAGAAACAGCAACACGTGGAGCTGAGTCGCTGGGCAGTCCCTGCTGGGGCTGAGCTCTGCCCAGCCAGTCTGCACTTCCTAAACCAAAGCACGGGGAAGTCTCTCAAGCCACACTCACATCTTTCAGGGTGATGATGTTTGGGTGCTGCCCATACCGCAGCAGGATCTCAATCTCCTCAGAAGGGTCTCGCTTGCTCTTGTCAATCACCTGCAAGAGTAGGGACACACTGTAGCCACCACGGATGGGAAAGGGGCCAGGACAATGCACAGGAGCTGAGTTTGGAGCCCCGCAGACCTTCTGTGCCGTATCCACTCCATCCCCTCGTCTCTTTAGCTCAAGAAATACTTAAGTTGCTTCATCACTTCTGTGTCCCCAGCCCACAAAATTTTATGTCTTTTGTAAAGACCTGATGTAACTACAGCTTTGCAAAGGAGATGTTCTCCCCCCTCTGAGGGAGGAGGACACTGCTTCCCTGCTATTCCTAGGGAAGTGCAGGTACCTGCAGAGCAGCACAGAAATTGTCCTTTTATGTCCTAGATGAGCCTAAAACTCATCCTGATCCACCCCCTGCCAGGGGCCGGGACACCTTCCACTATCCCAGGCTGCTCCAAGTCCTGTCCAACCTGGCCTTGGACACTTCCAGGGATGGGGCAGCCACAGGTGCTCTGGGCAAAGATGTAACAGGGGAACTCAGTTGGGAGGGCAGATCCCAGACCTTGACTGCGTACTCCATGTTAGTGGCCTTGTGGATGCAGCGTTTGCAGACGGAGTAGGAGCCGACGCCGATGGCTTCCTTCACCACATACCCATCACTGAACTGGACATTCTTGCCATGCAGCTGCTGCCAGGGCACAAAGGACAGCTCAGCTGGGAGGGTTCAGGGAAGGGTTTGTGCAACATGATGAGTTAACTGCAGCACAGAGAGAGCTGTCAGACTGTCTGTACATCCCACAGCTTCTCCTCCTGGCGGGGAGCGGGAGGAGAGGAGAACAAGGCAGATATAGCTCAGTGGGCCAACGCTGCCTGCACCCAGCACGGTGCCTTTGCCTTTGGTTGCCCAACCCACAGGCATTACAGACCCCCTGCCAGCACAGATCCACCTGGGGACAGGAAAGCCACAGCCCTGACAGCTGCTGCCCTGACAGCCTGTGCACAATGTGACAGTCAGTGGTGATGGAAGAACAGGAGGCAAGAATTCCAAAGAGAAGTGCCTCAGGCTCCAGGTGGTGCAGAGGTCCTGCAGACCTGGAGCATCCCTGCACCTCCAAAGAGCTGTTCCTCTGTCCCCATTCCTACCTGCACAACTGAATGTAGGGGTGGCTGGACAGGTTTCACTTTGCCATCCTCCATTAACCCGGTTGCCACAAAACTGAAGCCTCGGAAGAGCTGATGGGCCCCCGCACTTGGGGGCACACCCGGGGAATCTGCAGCAGGAGTTGAGAGACAGCTCAAGAAGAGCCTGAGCAGCAGAAGCCTTCCCCTTGCTCCCAGGAGTTACTTCAATTTATTTGAGACACGAGCCACACCAGCGACACTGAGTTTACCCCTAACATCCCACAGAGAATCATGGAATTGTCCAGCTTGGAAAAGCCCTCTAAGATCAGTCCAACAATTCCCCCAGCACTGCCAATGTCCCCAAGTGCCACATTCACATGACTTTTAAACCCTTGCAGGGATGGTGACTCCACCACTGCCCTGGGCAGCCTGACAACCCTTTTGGGAGAAGAAATCCCTGATATCCAACCTAAACCTTCCCTATGCAGAAACCTTATCCTGCTGGTGCCAGATACTCCCTGGTGTGAAGTCACAGAGTTACATCTCAGAGGAAAGTTGGGCTTTGCCTCAAGTCATACAAACCTTTTGGTGTCCGTGACGTGAACTCTGTGTCAAAATAAAAGGTGTCATCTGGCTGGCCCACTGCAGGCTTGAAAGGGGGTTTGATTTCCCTGCGGTACAGCTTCTGCAAAACACACAAAACCCAAAAAACAGCTGCAAAAACACCTTGGAAGTTCTCCCACAGGCACCTTCTCCCAGTGGGTGCAAAGGCTGGTGAGGAATGAAGGCCAGGAAGAGATTTTGTGAAACTCTGTGTCTTAGCATTTTGCTACAGCTCAGTGAGGTGACAGGCCCAGGTATGAGACAGTTACATGACAGAGAATTTTGGTTTTGGAAAGGGTTATTGGAGTGGATGGGGACAGGGGCTGGTGGCTCTCCCATAGCTGGCCAAGCATCAGGACTGTGCTATTCCTGCTGCCAGAACTGTGTTACTGGTGCTGAGTGGTGCAGAAATTTGCTCTTTCTGATACTCACGTTCCAGTCGATGGTGGAGTAGAAAGGGTGTCGCTTGATCTCCTCTGCCCCATCTGGCCCAGACCCTGCAAGGGACACCACAGGTCATGTTGTACTGAACCCCCAACAAAGCCAAGGGGACAGCCAGGGAGGCAGCACAGCCAGGTGTCACAGAGAACCTCAGAAACAAAAAAAAAAGACCAAGGTCTTACCTAATCTGTTGGCTGGATTCCTTTTGAAAAGGGCTCGTAGGAGACTCTGAGCCTCAGTGCTCAGGAACTGTGGCATGCCCAGTTTCGCTCTGGGGAGGAAGTTATGCAATCAGCTGCAGGTTTGGAGAAGTCAACCCACAAGGCAACTGCAGCACCTCCACCCCCAAAATGCACAATCATCTCTCTGGCATTTATACTGCACCCTTTAAACGGATGGCTGATATGGCACCACTTGCCAAATAACGCCACAGAATTGCAAGAGACCCCAGTTGCAACATCCCTCCTGTGCAGACAGGAGAGAGAAACTCTTACTTGAGGATGAGGGTCATCGTCTCCTTACGGTCCTTCCCCTGGAAGGGCAGTGCCCCTGTGAGCATTTCAAACTGGGAGGGAAAGAGAAGAAGGGGGGTCATATCTGAGCAAGGCTCGGTTGCACAGGTCCCACTGCCCCTTCCTGCTTGTGAGGGGTCCCAAGCCTGGCTCTGACAGAGCTCACAGGCATGGCGAGTTCCCAGCAGCAGTTTGGCTCTCGGGGTTTTTCTGGGAATGTGTCCAGGCCAGCGCCGGCTCCTGCCAGAGCCCTGGGATCCAGCAGCTGCCAGATGGTGGCACCAGATCTGCACTGACAGCGACAGCCCGGTGCTGGGGTGGACATGGACACCCCCATGCACCCCATAGAGACCCTCATGCATCCCATGCACTCCATGGACACCCCCACACACCCCACAGCCCCCTCACATCCCAGCACAGCAGCCTTGAGGGACCAGCACTCCTGGCTGGAGGCCTGGACAGCCCCTTAGGACTCTTTGGGGTCAGCAGGACACACAGAGCCATGTCTGGTGTTCTGGAGCAGGGGCAGCTGGCATTCCCAGTCCTGGGCAGGGTACCCACCATGAGGACTCCATAGGACCACCAGTCAGCACTGTGCGAGTGGCCCTGGCGATTGACCACCTCTGGAGCCATGTACTCCACAGTCCCACAGAAAGAGTAGGCTTTCTTCTCGTGGTCTATGGCCTCTTTACTCAAACCAAAATCTGCACAAGAGAAAGCTGTCAGCACACTGCTCCAAACATTTCAAGCAGCTCTGCATTTCAGGAGCCAACCTTGCTGGAGCCCAAGGCTTGGTGGAGCCCCTTACCTGTGAGTTTGATGTGCCCCTCTTCATCCAAGAGGATGCTACAGCAGGAATGGAAAAGCAAGTTGTTACTGTCTGTACTAAGGGCTGGTGAGAGAACAAGCACAGCAAGGGATGGTCTGAGATCATCCTTTGGCTCCCAGAATCCAAAGTAACCTGTCTCTTCTCCCAGTGCTTTAAGCTGCACCAGCAAGACAGGAGTGGGACCAGGAGCAGCTCCCTCCTCTCCACACCCTTGGCTTCAGAGCAAACCAAAGGCCCCAGAGGTTACCCCCCTCTGACCCCCACATTCCCCAGGCAAGGATAACCAAGCTGGAGTGGGCTCTGCAGAGCCCAGCCTGGTCCCTTCTCCCTCTGAAGGCTCCCAGCTGCCTAAAGCTGGAGCCTGGAGGCTGCCACGGATCTCTGCTCAGCCTGTGGCAGGCACAGCTCCTGGCTGGAACCACTGATCTGAGGAGCAGCAGCCTTAGATTGGCACCACCACCTCCCATGCATCCAGCCCCTCTGGAAAGCGGGAGCTGTTCCCTGACTCCAGGCTGGGCTGGAGGCAGGGCTGGGATGCTGCCTCAGCTGGCCACACGTACTTCTCTGGCTTGAGGTCCCTGTAGATGATCCCCAAGCTGTGCAAGTGGTCGAGTCCCAGTGCCAGCTCTGCCAGGTAGAACTTCACATCCTCCTCAGTGAACATGACCTGCAGGCAGGGGGAGAAAGCAGAGAGGTGCTGGGTTACAACGCCAGCAGCTCTCCTGCACCCAGGCAAGGCCTTCCACATCCATGTTGCTCCCTCCTGCCCTTTCTAACTTTTCCAGACTTCACCCACCATTCATGGTTTGGATCAGAATGGACCTTAATGGATCCAGTCCCACCCCTGCCATGGCAGGGACACCTTCCACTGTCCCAGGCTGCTCCAAGCCCCATCCACCCTGGCCTTGGACACTGCCAGGGATCCAGGGGCAGCCACAGCTTCTGTGGGCACCCTGTGCCAGGGTCTGCCCACCCTCACAGGAACAATTCCTTCCTTAACTCTAATCCAAAATGACTTTCATTTTATTCTTGTTCTTTAGGAGATGCTCATCTGAAGCTGTTGCAGGGGTGGGACCTGCCACCTGTGCTGCTGCTTTTCTGCTGGAGCACAGGACTCCCACAACACCCTCTCCTGGTGCCAGCTCTGGACTAGCAGCAGGCTGGAGGCTGTTTTCACCCTCTCAAGGACTGCAAGGGTCAGTTGCTTCTCCAGGTAATAAGTAGAGATGAGCTGAACCTTAGCAGCCCACCAAGATGCCAGAGCATACCCACCTCTTTGGAAAGTCGAGTGAAAAGGTCACCTCCTCTGAGGAAATCCAAGATGAGGTACAGCTTCCCCTCCGTCTGGAATGCTGAAACACAAGCCAGAGCAGGAATCAGAGCCCTGCACTGAGGGAAGGCTCCGTGGTGTTACATTAATCACTTAAATCCCAGTGGTTCCGGCTGGGCACAAGCCCTGCATGGTTCCTGGGTCAAATGCAGGTAGAGCTGATGGGGTAAAGGAAATGGCTTGTCCCTGCTGCTGAAATGGGAGCTCCCCACAGCACTCTGGCACTGCAGAAAATCCTCATTTTACAGGGGGTCTGGTTCCCTTTCCAGCAGTGATACCCTCCTGAAAGGGCTGTTTTCCCGGGAGAGGTGCTGGTCACCTTACAGGAACAAAGCTGTCCTTGCCTTCCCCAGAGTCAGAGCATTAACCCTGCCAAACTCCAGCTCAGCTAGTTAGCTCTGCTTTCTCAGTTTCTCATGGTTTAATGTTTTAATCCCAGGGATTTGATGTTTAAACCTCCTCTTCCAGTCCATGCTTAGTTCCCCATTCCTTAGCTGGAGCAGGCAGTGGGACCACAGATCCTTCCAGGAAAGGATCTGTGTTCAGGGGATTGTGTTTAAAGGCAGCCAGAGTCTGCTGGAGCTGCAGCCCCTCTCCTGTAGTATCCCATGAACCCACGTTTTTACACTCTCCCAGCACCCCAATAAGCTCCACTCACCGTAGTGAAGTTTCACCACAAAGGGATGGTTGACATCAGCCAGGATGTCCCTTTCTATCTTTGTCCTCAGTCGGTCCCGCACTGTGGGAAGAGAGGAGCAGCTCAGACACAGAAAAAGGCCCTGGCCAGTGTCCAGCCCCATCCCAGCCTTAAGCACCAAGCAGCTTCAGCCAGGTGTTTTCCCACCTCCATCATGATGCTCTTAAACAGATGAAAGAAAAGGAGGATGTTTTGCTGGGATAAAGATGCTTCTCTTTCACCCAGCCCACCCCAGGGCCAGCAGTGACATTTCCCCAGTGGAAATGGGATCAGAGCACTGCAGGAGGAGTCTCCCTCCTACCTTTCAGCGTTGCCTTCTTGAGCACTTTCATGGCATAGAGGTGGTTGCTGTCTGGGGGGGTTATTTTTCTCACCAAGAAAACCTGAGGCAGAAGAACACCACATTCACCAAGTACTAAACACTGGCAGTAGGAGCTGGATGCTTCACAAAGTGGTAAACCCCAGAGTGTCCCTAAGAAGCTCAAGCTTTCCCCTGGGGTTTCCAGGGAAGTGCTGTGTGTGGACTCCTCTCACCCCCCAGTTTCATGCTGCACTTTCTCCTTTCCAGCCTTCCACACCTCCTGACTCCTGCAGCTCCTGTGGGGCTGTTGCCTGGGAGCTGTGACTGGAGGCACTGATGCTTCACTGTACCACTAAAGCCTCCTGGTTTGCCAGTCACATCAACTCTGGATTTTTATCTCCTACCCTTCTCTGATGTCTCATTCTACCTGGTTTTAGGCAGCATCAAAAGGACACCACCTGCAAGTGGTGGGCTTGGCTACTGGTTGGACTGGATGATCCCAGAAGTCTTTTCCAACTTTTCTCTGATTCTACAAAGCCTCTGCTGCATTTGCCCAGGCAGCAGCACACAGTCCTGTCCAAGCCCCCACTGTCAGCTGGTAACTGTCTGACATAAAGCTGATTTAATGTATCAGCAGATGGTCTGTAAGAGACCTGGATTATTGAAATAGATAAGAGCTGCAGGCTACTTCCTTCCTCCTTCACAGAAGGGAAACTGGACCATAAGAGAGGGCACAAACCTAGCCTGGGGCACACAGCAGCAGTTCTGAGAAGGGAGGAACATGCCCAGGAACATTCCTGGGAGTCGGGAAAGTGGTTTTGTTGGGGATGGTTCCTTTCGTCACCAGAATCATTTCCCTGGCATGGCACATAGGAAGAAATGATCTCACCTTGCCAAAAGAGCCCTGTCCCAGCACCTTCAGGAGCTCAAACTGTGAGGGGTCAGCCTTCTCGGAGCCCTCCTTCACGTGGTGTGTGATGTTGATTTCCTGCACGACGCCTTCCCCCTGAAACAGAGGGCACACTGTTGGCAGGGACTCCTGAGCAAGGGCAAGCAGCCTTCTGGGATTGTGGAACAAGGACTGCAGCTCCAGACCCACAGGAGCCACACGTGAGAGAACCATGAAAGTTGGTGCTTGTCACAGGTATCAGCATCTGCAATCAATAAGTCAGGGTAGGGAGGACCAGATAAATACAGAGCCCTCCCTTCCAACCACAGAAGCTGCTTTGAACTGCATTTCAGAAGAGTGCTTGAGAAGCACCTTCCTTTTTGAGGCACTGGTAGCAAAAACAGGAGTGTTTATGCCACTAAAAATCCCACAACACAAAAAATACGGCACTGTTGTCAAAACAGGGCCAGGGCTGGCAAAAATCAGACATGTTGGAGCCCATCTGCTCAGCAATCTGAGCAACTCTGCAACAGAAGTCTTAGTGCATCTTCAGCACATACAGATGATGCTTTAGCAGACTCCAGCCTTCAAGAAGATTGAGGGGAAGCCAAGGTCTCTGGCACATGTTTTGTTTAAAACATATTATTTTACTTAAAAAAAAATAAAGAAGAAAAAATAGATTTAATCAGCATAAATAGAATAAACTCACCAAGGGATCTGGGCCAAAACAGCCACAGTCCCTAAGGTGATGCTGAAACACCTCCTATTCCCAGCAAAATTTTGGACCCAAAGGACAGCAATTAAGTTCAAAATTCTATTAAACTCTGCTGTCCCCAGCCCTGGGGAAGTTATGGCCAGCAGAGGCTGCAGAAAGCTGGAACTACAATTAATTTTTTTCCCTTGCAGAGTTGGGGGAAAAAACTTACACTTTGTTTTCTAGACCTATTCAGACACTTAGTCTGGAACCACCTAATCAAAGCAGCTTTTAAAGACAGTCAGAGGCAGGTGCCAGCCCTGCCTGTCCTCCTGCCCAGCCCACTCCCACCCTCCAGAGCCCATGGATGTGGTTGCCCACCTGCATTGCACTCCATCCCCTCCCCACTTTCAGGCTGGGTTTTTCCCAGTTTAGGAAGTGGCTTTGTTTCCATGGTGGGAGCTCTGCTCTCTCCTGTGCTACTCAGGCACTTAGGGCAGGGGCACAGGAGCTCCCTGGTGTTATCCTGCCTTTCCCTGGGCTTGGTGGTCACAGGCAAGAAAGATCCCATAATCCCTTAAGCAACACATTTTCGTGTTTCCAATGATCTCCCAGCTTAAACCAGCCACTTTGCACTTCTGGGTCCATCTGGAGGCTTAGTCCCTGCAGACAGCTGCTGTGTGGAACAACTTCCCACCTCCAGAGCTGAAGCAGGAGCCGGCCAAGTTCAGCTCCTCCTGCCAGCTCAGCTCTCCAGGGAGAAAGCCCACAGCAGGGAGAGACCCATCAGGAAGAAATTCTTCCCTGTGAGGGTGATGAGGCCCTGGCCCAGGGTGCCCAGAGAAGCTGTGGCTGCCCCTGGATCATTGGAAGTGTCCAAGGCCAGGTTGGACGGGACTTGGAACAACCTGGGATAGTGGGAGGTGTTCCTGCCATGGCAGGGGTGGCACTGGATAGGCTTTAAGGTCCCCTCCAGCCCAGACCATCCTGTGATCCTTATACCACAGAAACACTTTGAGAAGCCATTTGGTATCTTGCTGACACAAGGGAGGATTTTCCCTCATGGATTCATCCACCAACTTGGAATTCAACACTCAGGACTCTTGTGACGAGCTCCTACAGCCTGGCTGGCAGCACACACAAGCCTCCAGCACAAAACTACCTGTGTGCCACTGAGGTCAGCTTCTTCCAGAGTCACCACAACAAACTATCCCAGAAGGCAGAGAAAGAAAAGCAAGCCGGAGTGCCTTGAACATCCATGGGAAGCATCAGAGAGCGGCAGGAAGGCAAGCGGAGTGAGGTGGCAGGGGGAGGTGGCAGCGGTACTGACCAGGCTGGCGAGCTGGCTGGGGGCAGGCAACTGCAGGCTGCAGGGCTTGGCTCGCTGCTTCCTCTGCAGCCAGAGCGTCAGGAACGCCCAAACACGGGGAAGTTTAGGGTCCCTCTCCATTGTCCCATCCCGATCAACATCGTCTGGCCCCGGGAACTGCGGCCCTGGTGTGGGGCTCGAGGCTTGGGGCTCCGCTGGAGCAGGAGCAGGAGCTGCAGGTGGCTGCACAGGCGGATGCGCAGTGGAGATGATGCTTGGTTGCACGGAGGGAGGTTCATGCTCCCCCTGCCTGGCAACAACACTTGTGGTTGGGGCTTTTTTTTTTTTTCAGGTTTGCTTTTAAGAAAATAATAATCTCACAGCTCCTCGCTGGCATTTGGGTTCCCTGGCTCAGACAAGACACTGATAGAAAACACACACAGTCCCTTAAAGTGATTTCCATCTAATGCTGCCTGAAGTTCATGTCAGGCTGGGTGCTTTGGGTATTTCCTCAACATGGGAAATCGTGAGAAGCCACTTTCCTCTCTAAAACAGAAGAGACAAACTCACAAGAACCCACCCAGAAGTGTGACACCTTGGAGAGCTGCACATCTCCGCTCTCCACTGGCACAGGGATGAGGGGGCAATCACGATGGGATTCCTCCAGGAATGTCTGGATTGGAATTCCGTTCTTCGCTTGCCTTATGCTGCACAAGAATCCTTGCTGTGGAGTCTGAGTTATTTATCTGAGAGCCACCCTAAAGGTCCATGGTGTTTTTAAAGGCATTTCTTGCTTCTGAACCCACCATGGCTCAGATTATGGTCAGGACAGAGCAGAGGTATTTAGAGGGCTTGTTTTGCCTCCTTCCCCCTCCAAACCTTTGACCTTTCCATCAGGACAGACAGATGTTTCCTGCAGCAAGACCCCAGAGGGTGCTGGTAAGAAAGAAGCCCCTTGAAATGAGTCAAAAGACACCCACACAAAAGGAAATAGCCCCGTGTCAGCACTGATTTCTGAATTCCTCCTGAGAGTGCAGAGGATGGAACCAGAGAGACAAATTATGACTGTCTTACCCCCTCTGCCCCTACCACGTGCTCTTCAAGAACTGATAATGAAAGAAACAAATGACTGAACAGCAGTGAGGCAGCTGGGCCCAGCCCCACCACGGTGCCCGCTGAGCTCCAAGGGCTGGGGCAGGTGCCAGAGCGGGAAAAGCACCTGCAGCATAGCAGGAGCCTGGTTCACACTGACACCTCCTGCGTTCTGACACAGCCCAGGACCCTGAGGGAGAAACCCTGTCCACCCTGTGCTGCCCAAGAGAAGCACCCATTCCACAGCAGCTCCGGGTTCTCAGTGTGGGGGAGCAGCAAATTCCCTGTGCCTGGGCCTGGCAGGAGCTGATAAATGTCATTATGACCCAGACAATTTTTCATGTTGTGTTGCCAGCGTGGGAGAGGAGCCTCAGAAAGGCAAGAAAATCTCCCCTGTACATCCACGCAACCAAAACTGCCCGTTCTGGCTCACTGACAAGATCAGAAAGACACAGGAGCCACAAATGGCAGCACGGAAAGGGGGCTGGTGTGGGGAGGAAGGAGGAGGAGGATGAAATCAAGGCCAGGATGTCACGTGAGCAAGTGAGCAATAGCTGCTCTCTGCAGCAGCAGTCCCACAGAGCTGAGAGGGGCTGACAGGACAGCAGGCAGGAAAGGGTTTGGTTTTCAGAGAGCTCCCTGCGAGCTCTGCTTACGCCCTCGCGTGTGGGACAGAATGCAAATAAAATGGATGAGTATCCGTGAGGTGCCCACTGCAGCTCTCCTACCTTGTCTGCCGTGTCCACGAGGTTTTTTTCTATCCAAGTGATGTCAGACTTTGCCTGTGGGACAATAAACAAATGTCAGCACAGAGGGGCTGTGATTCTCTGCTAAAGTTTTCTCAAAGAACTTGTTCAGCAAGACCAGGTGAGCTGTTCACAGCCACTGGGGGTGTCTCACCAGCCATCACTCCTCAGGATGTGATTCTGAGCCATGTGGTGGCTCCAGAAGAGCAGTTGGCCCCAGTAAATAAATTTATATTGATTTGATTTGATAGCGTGAGCTGGAGGTGGGACAGGAGCTACTGAGAGGGAGAAGAGAAGGAAAAGCAAGCCCTGAGGAAGGGAGGAGCCACGTGCGAACAGTGAGATTAGAGCTAAAAATTAACTGATTTTCAGCTCCAGAAGGACCAAATCAGATCAGAGGGGCCCCTGCAGTCACCTCTTCCCCTTCCTCCTCTGCACTGCTGTGCCCTTGCAGGGGGAGCAGCTGGAGAGGGTGACTGTCCCACTGCTCCAGGAGCAGCAGGGTGACATATCTGCCAAAGCCACAGCTGAACCCCTTCCTGAGCAAAAAGTGATCACAAGCAGATCCCGTCCCAGGGATCCCTCCCACCCACCAGGAAAGCAGCTCCATCCTGGCTCCTTCAGACCAGGCCCAAGCCCCTGCCTGGGATGGGGCGGGAGGGTTGGATTCCCACAAGCACAGATCTCTGCAGGTCCAGCCCTCCCTGCTCCTGGGGGCTCCCAGCACCTGCTGCCACCCACAGCCTCCAGAAGCATTTTCCACAGATTCCTGCTCTGCTGGGAAATGAGACTGGCTTCTCCTGGAAAACAAAAGCCCAGGAGGTCGCTCCAATCAGAGGAGGAGACAAATTCTGAACCTCCCTGTGCCGCCTTCGCAGGGCACAGACAGCTGAGTCACCCCAGAGCAGAGGCTGGGCACAGACGAACAGGGGGTTTTCCCAAGTTCCAAAAGCAAGTCCTGTTTTCTACTTTCCCCCTTTTTTTTGAGGGAGGATTTTACAAGCCAGAAGCCAAGAGACAGGTTTGTTTTTGCTCGCGTTTTGTCACTTTGCCGGTTGAGACCGTCACATCTAAATGCAAGAAAAAAAAACCACCCTGCAAAAGCTTGAAACAGATTCTGCTCTTGGCATTTTGCTTCCTATTCATCAACAACTAACCAGAAGCTGTTTTAATTTCTGTTGCTTCAACACATGCTCTGGTCCCAAAACACTCCCAAAATCTGGCAGCACCTAGGAAAGACACTTCTTAGAAAGCAGTCATACCCTCCAAAATGCCTTTTCCAAAAGAGTGCTTAATTAAACCTGGATAAGGTCTGGCTCTGTAGAATCAGGAATTCCCTGATTCCTTGTGTCCTGCAAAAGAGACAGAGCCCAGCACAGCAGGCAGAGCAGGTATTTTATCAGACACTTGCCTCCTGGATCCTTGGCTTGTTGCGGAAGAGGAGCCTCAGCATCTCCAAAGCTTTGGGCTGTTATCCTCCCATCCTTGCCCAGCTGGTTCCTGAGCTCGCAGCCCGAGCAGCGCCTGGAGTGGCGCGAGAGCCCCGGTGCTGTGGTTGTGTCACTGGGATGTATTTTGGGAGTTCCACTGAAAGGAAACGGCGGTTTCATATGGGGAAATGGCTTTGTGTGGCCATGGCTGCACAATGCAGCAGCCAAACGAGAACACTGGGTGGCTTTACGGGTGCTTAGGCATGGAAAGAGCCATCAGCAAATCTCAGCGGGCTTTTCAGGAGGATCAGTTCAATTTCAGGCACTGCACAAGGCAGCAACGAGCAACTGCGAGTCTCAGTAGTTTTCTTGCTCAAAATTTCTCTGCCCCTGCTCTGAGCAGCACAAATGCTGATCCAGCAGGTATGCTCTCCCTGTAGGATCAGTGGAATTGCAGCTCTCCAGGGAAAGAGCCAGGAGGCAGCAGCAGCTTCTGGATCAGCACAGGAGCAATGTGGACCTGCTGGAGAAGGCCATGAAGACATTCCAGGGACTGGAGCTCCTCTGTTCTGCAGCCAGGCTGGGAGAGCTGGGGGTGCTCACCTGGAGAAGAAAAGGCTCCACAAGGAGCTCAGAGCCCCTTGCAGGGCCTAAAGGAAAGCTGAGGACAGAGTTTTTAACAGGGCCTGTTGTGATAGGACAAAGAGTGATGGTTTTATGCTAAAAGAGGGGAGATGTAGATCAGATATAGGGAAGAAGTCTTTTACATTGAGGCTGGTAAAACCTGTGGCTGAAAGCAGCTGGTCTCCTGAGGGAACTGGGAGGGCACATGTGGCTCCCCATTTTCCTTGCACATAGAAACTGAGAGAACTGGTTCAGAAAGATCTGGCTGAAAACTTCCCTCTCACTCCCTGTGCCTGCACTGCCTGACTTGGCCATTCCCATCTCTGTCCCTGTTGGGAGGGATCTTAAAGCCCATCTCATTCCACCCTGCCATGGCAGGGACACCTCCCACTATCCCAGGGTGTTCCAAGCCCCGTCCAGCCTGGCCTTGGACACTTCCAGTGATCCAGGGGCAGCCACAGCTTCTCTGGGCATCCTGTGTCAGGGCCCCATCACCCTTACAGGGAGGAATTCCTTCTTATATCTGATCTAATTCTCTCCTCTTTTAGCTTAAAAACATTCCCCCTAACCTGTCACTGTGTGAAAGAGGTGACACTGTCTGCAGGGTGGTGGCTCAGATGCTGGCACTGAAGTGTGAACTCTGTGGCTGGAAACTCTGTGTGACCCTGCTGCCAGTGGCACCTCAGCCCCAGGAAAATCCAGCACTGCCAGACACAAACGGCTCCCAGTGGACAGATTAAAGGTCTTGTAATCCAATTCTGTGGAGGACCAACCTCCAGCCATTCCCAGCATCAGCTCCATAAACCAGGACACTGTCTGGCCCCACAGATTTCAATCAGAATGTCCAGGGACTGCCTTTGCCTCCTGCCAGGATCCAGTTACACCCCCTGAGCTCTGGGAGGGAATGCTCAGGCTTTCACAAACAGGAAGGTGACGGTGTGAGGAACTGCTGCTTGAGGAGGGACAGCTGCTGCCACAGCCACGGGCTTCCCAAGGGGATATCTGGGCAGAGGTTTCAGCTGCTGCCCAGGAAGGACTGGATGAAGACAACCTCAGACCCCTCCTTCCCTAAGTGTAAGCCTTGGGAAGGAATGTGGGAGCTTCCTGCTCCTGAACTTTTGCATGAAGTTATTTTATATTACCTACTCTGGAGCAACAACTTCCCCGTGGAGCAGCAGCTCCTGCTCAGGAGGGAGCCTGGGATCAGTGGGAAGCACAAGGGACTGCAGCTCTGCAGAGGAAGCGAGGCTGAAGTTTGTGAAGAGCCAAGGCTGCTCTCTCTGGAACTTTTTTTTCAAGTGGTGGTTCTCAAAAAGGGGAACAAACAACACAAAGAAACCTCCCCACTCACTGCCTGCCCTTCTGCAAAGGCCTTTTTTGGGCAGGGCTGGCCCTCGGCCTCATTTGTAACAAAAGAATTGGCCAGAACCTGGTACTTTTGACTGTACTTCTGTGGTGGGTCCTCTTCAGTGCTCCTGGGAGCCCCCAGCCTGAGAAATCCTGCAGGACACTGAGCAGAGACATGGTCCAGGCTGGGAAGGGAAGGGTCCAGCTGGGGGTAACTGTGCCTTGGGGCCACGGACTCTCTTAAAAGAAGAGGGAGATTCTTGGAACAATCCAAGAGGATCTGCAGGCAGAGAGAGGCTTCCTTAGCCCTTTAACTCACACTGAACAAGGGCATTTGCTGACAGACAAACACCGGGGCCCAAGGAGGAAGGGACACCACGGGGTGGCTTTGAACGTGGAAGTCCTGCACAAGGTCACTGCTACAAACAGAGCCTGGGAGCACCGGGGACCTTGGGAACTGGAACTTGCCAAGTAGGGGATAAGGGTAGGATTCCTGGCAGGAGGTTTGCAGGAGGGGATTACTGAGAGGGAGCAGGGCTGCACGTTTCACCCCACACCATCCCCAAGGACTGTTATTGGTCTCCTGAAAAACAAAACCAACCAAAAATGGGAGAGGGAGGAGAAACCCAGAGGACACAGTCAGGCCTCTGCCCAGCGGGGGTAAGGTGGTGTCCAGAAATCCTCAAATTCTCAAATCATCAAAGCCCTCATGCCCAAATCCTTACATAGCCAAGGCAGCTGAAGAAGGGAACGACCAGCTCCATCCTGGCATGGAAAACATCAGGAGCCTCCCCACACAAGGCTTCAACAAAAGTCTGACCCCTGGAAACGCTCTGCCATCCTCCTGGGGGCAATTCCTCCCCACTCACAGAGGCAACCAAACTGTGTAAAATTAACCTGGTGACTCCTGGGAAGGACTCTGCTGCTCCTCCAGTGATCCTGGCTCCCCAAAACAGGGGTTACAGGCAAATCCCTAGAAAGGGAACCCTGTCACGGGACAGGCAGTGTCACACTGGCACCCCTCGAGCACATTCCAGCAGGTGGCACTCAGAGCATCTTTAGGGTCCAAAATGTGTTTCTCATTTGAAACAGGATGGGGGGAGCCCAAAGCCCATTTCATAAGCACCCATGTCATAAACACCCCTTTGGGAAGATCCAGCACCCCTGAAACAGAGGGAGCTTGGAAATTATGGAGGGTTTTCTCAAGCAAAGTCTGAGGCTGAGGAAGGGAGGAGGCAGATGGTGGCTCACACAGCTGAACCCCTGTCCTTGTGCTTCACAACATCCTTTTTGATCTGCTTGGCTTTTAACTAACTCGTTTCACAGGGAAAACAAAATATCTTCTTTATGTCAGAGGGCTCAGGTCGGTTTTGGGATGGAGAGAGCAGAGAGGCTCCAGCACAGGCACTCCCTCGCACTCCCCGGGCTCCTCCTGCTCCTGGCTCCATCCAGGGCTATGTTGGCAGCAGATCCTGAAAGTTTCTTCAGAAAATAAATTAATTAATACCATTTCTCCACCCTTTCCAGGCACTACAAGCTGCAGCTGGCCAGGATCAGCTGATGATGAGCTGTTTGGGCTAAAGATACAAGCTCAGGCAAAAGATGTTCCCAAACTCCACGGAGACTCCCCGATGGCTCTGGTGCTGCTGCAGTTCCAGAGCTGTGAGAGGAGCACGGGGAGCCAGCAGGACTTTGCAGCCAGGGGAATGTGACACTGGAGAGGAGAACACCTTTAACAGATAAGGAATTACTCAGTTCTGCAGCTTCTACAGAGCAAATCAGCCTCTGGTGCAAAAGAGCAGAGGATGCAGCCTCCCCTTCCTGCAGCCCTACACACGCCTCCCAGCAGGGAGGAAAGCTCTGCTCTCAGCAAATTCCAACCAGCTCGGGCTTTGATGGTGGTGAAACCAGGAGACCCTGTCCCAGGCTGTTCCAAACACAGAATCCCACTCTGAGGAACCAGCAAAAAGCACCACCTTCCATCAGGGCATGTGGCACTTCTGCTACTTTCAGTAGAAAAGCTGAAAACTCTTTCTAGCTGAATTGTAAAACACAACATTGGTTTCACAACAAGAACCAAGACTTGTTTGCTGCCCTTGGAGTACTCGTGGGATGTGGAAAGTATTCTGTATCGCTGGAATTCCACACTCCTCCCACAGCACACAGGCTGCCCTCCCCTTGCAAGGCACACAAGAAGTGTCTCAGGGCCTGGAAAAGCCTTTGCCTGGTACCTGCTGGGGTTGTTCTGTGCAGGCAGGGAGAACCCGGCTCTCTCCCACCCTCTGGGAAGGTCACACGTGTGGGACACGCTGAGAGAAAGGGATTGTCACATTTTGGGGGTGTCTGTGAACTGCAGCAGGGTTAAAAGCAAAACAAACCCTATCCAAAACACACCCTGAGCTGTGTGTTACCAACACCCCAGTGAGAGCACGCAGGATGAGTGCCTGCTGGAGCAAAGCTCTAGTTTATAATTTAATGTCTATAAAACCATGGCTGCAGCCAGCAGCCACCCCCTCCATGGCTCAGCTGCTCCCTCTGCCAGGGACAGGACCATAACATGGACATCACATGCATCCCAAACATGGACATCACATCCATCACCTTCCCAAACATGGACATCACATCCATCCCCTTCCCAAACATCACACCACAGGGATTGCAGCCACCCCCCACACTGGGAATACGATATTTTGTCCTGTTCCACTCAGATGCTATTTTAATGAGCTTTTTTCTCCTCACTCTGTCCCTGTGGAGACATCAGGGGTCCCCTCCTGGGCCCCAAAGGCAACCACTGACCCCAGTGCTGGTGTTCTCTGCCAGTGCTGGTGCAGAGCCATCACCTCCCCCTCTGACAGCAGTCCTGGCACATTCCCAATCCATATCCAGGCCAGCCCGGGCTGTCCAGTGAAATCCACCTCTCTGACAGTGAGGGCATCAGTTCTGCCACATTTCAGGAGCACAGTGTCCTCAGCTCGTTCAGCATTCCCAGAGCAGCTCTGCCCACCCCGAGCCTTCAAGCACAAAGAGAGATAAACCCCCTCCTTTTCTCCTTTTCTGTATCCAAAGGGGTGACGTTTCCCAGCTGTGCTCTCCAGGACTGGCAAGGGAAGGACCTGAATTTCCCGCTGCAGTTGGGAAACCCTTCCTGCCTCAGAGCTGCAATGAGATCAGCAGGAGCTGCTGCAATGCCTCTGCTCCCACTGCTGGGAGGCTGCCCCAGGCACACACAGAGGGAATTTCCTAAGGGAGAAGGAAAAGGGCTCCAGGCAAGGCAGGAATTCTTAGATAGCTGGGACTCCCCTCCCTGGATGGTCCCCACCACGTGGCAGCCCTGGCATGCAGCACAGTGCAACCAGAGGGAAAACAGCTTTTGCAGCTTCACCTGGTGCTAGGGAAGGAATTTACTGCTCATGTCCAAGCCAGGCTTCACTTCCAAATAAAGCTGAGACTAGTGAACCCACAGGAGCTTCAGGCAGATTTGTCTGTGTGTGCAGGGAGAATCCCAGTCAGCATCTTGGCCAGCCAGGGGCGCAGCAAACCCTGCCAAGGGCACTCCAAGCTTCCAGTTGCTGGGGTGGATGACCCAGTGACCAAACTCAAACTCTGCCCTCTTCAAAAATCAAATGAGTTCTTCAGGGTCCTCTCCAGTGCCAGCCCTCACCACTGTCACCTCCAAGTACAACACACAGTAACAGATTTTCAGGGTTATTTTCCTACAATACAAGAGGCTTTCTGGAGACAGAACATGAGGCAGCTTCTACGAACTCACCAGGGGATGGCAATGGCAGAGAAGAAACCAGAGTGGTTTGGATGGGTGAGGGACCATGTGGGAGGGCTGCTGGAGCAGACTCTGCTACATTCCTCATGTGCAAGTGCTGTAAACTGACCCCTCTTCAATTATTCGTTAGTCTGCAGCTCATCAGAGACTCTGCTCCTCAAACAGGCATTTATTTGTGTTTTTTAAGAGATCAGAAGCTGCTGTTCGCCATAGCCCAGCCCTGCCAAGGACACAGAGCAAAGGCTCTGCCAGGAACAGGCCAGGCAGCTGTCAGGCACTGCTGGAGCAACAAACCCCCTCGATTCCTTCAGCTGACAAGGCAGAGCAGCCAGTTTGAACTCGGAGCTTTACCAGTGACAGGCTGGAAAAGCCAAATGTTAAGAGTGGCCACAGCTGCTGCCCAGTCCCTGCAGCATCAGGGAAATTTCCAGGCAGCACCACAGCACACTGGAGATGTTCTGCTCCCACGTCCTGCCCAGCCAAGGGGCCAGTCTGGCCAGAACACCACTGGCTGGGAGCCCCAGGAGAGGGGCAGTGGGCTGAGAAGGGATTTGCTGAGGTACCTGTCTCTTCCCACAGCTCCACAGCTTTCCAGGTCCTGGAGGAACCAGCAGCAGCTGTGCAAACATGCGCAGAGCAGAGCACTCACTTGTTTGTTTTGAAGCCCTTCACATTAAGAGGCTGTGATTAGTGGTGTCCAGCACTGGATCACACCACTGGATGTGGGTCCTGTCCTGCTCTCAGCCTGGAGCTCGAGGGCAGGGCTGGCCTGAGAGCCCTCTCTCACCTGGACACACAGGCCAGGTTGGACGGGGCTTGGATCAACCTGGGATAGTGGAAAGTGCCCCTGCCCAGGACTCCTTCATGCAGGGAAGGACTTGTCTGCAAGCTTTACCTGCTCAGGATAAAACAATAGGAGCTACACAGATCTGGGGAAAAGCCTCATTTCTCCCTGTGCTACACTGCCCAAGTCAGGCTCAGCCTGGAGCACCTCCTGCCTGGTGCCTGTGGCCCTCGCTCCAGTTTCAAAGGTCCCTTTTATGGTGCAGAGCTCAGTTCTTCCCTTCCCTAGCTCTCCCTGTGCTCTGTGATTATCACCCCAGAACAAGCTGATCAGCACCCTCAGCCCGTTCCTCAGAGAGAGTGTGGGCACACTCAGCACTGCAATTCCACTCCTCTGCTTTTCATGATGAAGTGATTTAACTAATTGGGTGTTGTACTTCCATGTACAATTCCTCATGCTCGGCACCTTCAGGGAACACAGGCTCACCCCTCAGCCAAGCTGGCTGCACAGCAGGCTGAAAAACCCCAGTCATGAGAGGCTCCATTTTCCCACTGAATTCAGTTGCTGTTCCCCTGACCAAGGACCAATTTCACCCAACCAGGCAATTAAAATTTGGAGAACACAGGAGAGAATGAGGTTCTGTACCCAGAGAGGCTTTTAATCACCACCACCAAAGAGGATGAGAAAAAAATCCATCCTTGTACCCATCCTGCATTGGATCAGCAGCCTGGTATTAGGGATGTGGCCATGATTAGCCCTGTTTTCAGTGCAAATTCAAAACACAGCCTCATCCCATCCACAGTGAGCGCTGACTCTTCCCCAGCCCTAACCAGCACAAGGATCTTGCAGACATTCCCCAGGTAAACACACTGAGGAATGGGGCCTGCAGGGACTTGTGTGCCACAACTGTTCTTGAAAGGTAGAAAACACAAGAGCTTGTGAAATGCACCAGCTGTCCTAGGTAGGAAGCTGAGCAGGAGCTACAAAAGCAGCAAGAAAGTACCAGAACAGGGCCAGCCTGGCCCAAACCATGCTCTTGCTACCTCTGCAGTGACCTCGAGTTTCAGGTGAGATGGCGATGGAGGCATCACACTCCAGCAATCTCACAGCACCAGCTGTGAGCTTCCCGACTCTTTTGAGGAGCTCTTGGATTTCCTCCTTTTCAGAGAGTCTTTGGTTATGGCCCAGGCATATGAGGACTGTACTTTGGCAGCATCCTGCTGGCAGGGCGAGGAAGGGACAGGGCTGCCGCGTGGGCGTTGAGCAATCGCCGCTGTCGCCGCTTCAGGTTATTTTTAGCAGAGATCACAGAATGAGCTGCAAAAGGATAGCACAAACCTGGAAAAAGGTGCCTCTTTCCCTTGCAGCTCTCCACACACAGCACAGAAGGGTGTGGGAGGGAGCCTGAGCAACCTTCAATGTGAGAATAGTCACCTCGGATGGTGACGGCCACTTGCTTCTCCTCCTGGGGTAGAGTCAGAGCCAGGAGCTGCTGCTGATGTCTACCCACAGAAAGAGCTGAAACACACAGATATTCTGGGTGCTGCCTGTTCCCCCATCTGCAGCATCTCAGGGCAGAGCTTGCCCTCAAGTTGAAGGTATGTGTTTACAGGAGGGATTTCATTTGTGCTGGTAGCAAACATACCTTGTACAAACTTGGAAAACGCCACCGAGGTTATTTCAGGAGCACGCAGCAGAGCTTTGGGTGCTCAAAAGTTACCCAAAATGGGATTGTCAGACACTGCTCACAGGCGTTTTGGCCACAGGGCCTCAGGAAAGTGGAAAGCAGGACACCTACAGCAGCACAGGGCTCTTGAGGCTTCCCTGCTCTGGGATATTGGAGAACTTGCCCCCTGCTCCGCTTCAGCTTGGACTGCACGTCCATGTCCCACAGACCAGCAAAGGGAACCTCAATTGCTTTTTGGTTTCTATCTCATGATCTTTCTGTGGAATGCCACCTACAGATGGAATCAGTCAGGGTTTGTCTCAGTGATGTCCTTCAAAGAGAAAAAAATCCTAAACGATTTTTAAAGCAACATCCATCAGCAGCATTTAGGGAAGGGCAGTTTAGCCAAGTGTTTGAAGATGAAAGAGGCAAAGTCTCAATCCTTAGAAACCCAGCTGGAATCCAACCAGAACACAAGATTCCTTTTTTCCCCATGCCAGAGATGTAGACACAGTGAAGAGTCGTTAACCCACTGTTCTCAGGGGAGGGAAGTGCAAATTCCATTGACCTGAATTCATCTGACCCAAAGTTTTCTTTGCAAGCCACTGAAGAAGTGCCAGGCCAGCTCCAGAGTGGGACAGAGAGGCAGAACAGGTAGGGGAGATGCACTGGCACTGCTAGAAATCCACAAACCTCCCAGAGAAAAAAAACTGGCTGAAATGTAGACCACTGGGGTTTAGGTTTAAATGTCTTTCACTAAAAATACAACGTAACCAGCTGGAAAAACAACCCAGCAAGCCCCCAGAGCCTTCGGCAGGGCCGATGATTCAGAGAGAGAAGCTGCCACAGGGCCCTCGCTGAGGGTACAGAGCTCCTGACAACCTGCTTGGGAAGGTTGCCCAGGGCAAGTCCAAAGTGTTGTGCCATTCTCCACAGTCAGAGCATGGCAGGATCAGAAAAGGCAATCCTGAAGGGATTATGATTTCACGGTACTGACATGGCTCTCCTGCTCTGCAGTGAGGGCAGGGCAGAGGAATGGGCACAATCAGGAAACACCCATGGGGATAGCATCATGCTGGTCCTGTACCTGGGGAGGGCTCACAGCACACAGATCAAGTCCTTCCACACCACACTGCTCGTGTGTGGAGCAGGGTGAGCTTTAGGTGTCTCAAGAAGGAGTAGCAGGTTCAGATCTCTGCCCAAAACACTGGAGACAGCAGCTCAGGTCTTTCTGTCATTCCCAGCTGACGCTAATGGGGATGCAGAGGGCAACTTGGCAGAAGTGGAGCTTCTCCCAGCCTCACCAAGGCAAGAGAATAAACAGATACCAGACGCTCAGCAAGGGAAGGGCAGCTGTGCCAAAACCACCAAATACTCTTGTACCTCTCATCCCAGCTAGCAAGATCAAACCACAGAGAGAGGCATAAACACAGCACCGAAACACCCCAGGGGTTCTCACTTCTCGCCCTCAGCTAAAGCCCCACTCCAGCTCCTGAGTGCTGGACCGAGGTGGCCCTTTGGAAAACCTTCCAAGCAAGTTTGGATGACCAAAGGGGCAGGAAGACAGGGGTTTATCTTTCCTCTTCCCCATCTCCAGTCCCTTGCACTCCCATGTGCACTCCTGCAAATTTACAGAGCAGCAGCTTTACAGGGTTTAAAAATAACCATCCCCATCCTGCTCCCGAGTCAGCTCAAACCCGCCACGCTCAGAGGGACCTGCAGAGGTAGCCTGGGGCATTTTTTTACCTTGGATGGAGGATTCCCACCTTCTTCTGGCGCTGGCTGCCCATTCTGCAAAGCAAGAGAACCCGCTATTAGCACATGCTAGGCATGGGATTGCTCCTCATGTCCCTCACAAAACCTGGGAGGTGGCTTTGGGAGCCCCTCACGTGGGACAAATAGGGCAGGGTGCCACTTTGGATATGGTACAAGGTGGTTGAACATTTCCCCATACACCAGACTCTTGTCTTTTAACTTGTTTAAAAGAAAGTCTCTCACCCAGAGTCTCTCCAGACTTTCCCCCAAATGAAATTTGGGCTCCTTATCCACCCAATATTGCTCATGGGGCAAACAGCACCAGAGAGGATCCCTGGGGTGCTCGGTGCAGATTCCCACCACGTGCTGCAGATGCTGCTGCATCCCACCCCTCCTGCACCGCTGCTCCGGGACTGCTGGTAGCAGCAGGCAGGAGCTGCAGCCGAAGAGTTAACAACCATCATGCCGTGACATCAGCTTTAACCGGAGCGTTTATCAGTTATTTATCACCCTATCGCACCTGATAGCTGCAGGAAATCTGCCCCACCCGCCTGGGTCCAGGTCCAGCCCCCGCACAAAGTCATAGCAGGTGACCTGAGCCACCCGGAGTGGCAGCAGCCGGTCACCCCGGGCTGAACCGAGCAGGGATCAGGTTCAGACGGCACCGGCACCGCCTGGGGAAGCCGGGCGAGCAAAAGTGGGTGGGATTTCATTGAGACACAGATACCCAGAGCAGGATAAGCACGTACAAGAGGTTTTCTGCAGACTGTGGAGAAAAACAAGGGCAAGAAGACTTTGCTTTGACATCTGTCTGCACTGCAGTCTCAGGCTCCAAAAATCATGGCATTCCTCTCCTCCTCTGAAAGAACAAGGGCAGTTTATTCTTTCCTTTTCAGAAGTTATGGGCCAAGTGAAGAGTTATAGTGCCAGTGGGTTCGAGCCTCAGATCCTCAGTGGAATGACTGGGTTCTAGAGCCTTTCAGGAACTGACAGAAACGAAGCCAACTCCTTCCCTGGAGCAGCAAGGATCCATTGAGATGATTAACCTGACTTCTTCCTCAGGTCTCCACTGCACTGAAATATTTACATCTGTATGGATCTGATCTGAGCTCCACAACTCACCTTAGTTCCAAAGTAGTTTCAGCCAACGACTGAAAGCAGGCCCCAGCAGCCCCACG
Organism: Vidua macroura; assembly: GCF_024509145.1. Lineage (NCBI taxonomy): Eukaryota > Metazoa > Chordata > Aves > Passeriformes > Viduidae > Vidua > Vidua macroura. The sequence goes on along the minus strand of NC_071595.1, from coordinate 3,226,319 downwards.
CACAAGTTCTCCCAGAGGAATGCTGCCCTGGTGTTTACACAGAGCCCTCGGTGCCATTAGCACGGAAAATAGCTGAGCAGTGAAGTAAGAATTTGTGTTTATGAACAGCCCCCACAACGCAGGGGGAGCCACAGCACTGAGATAACCAGACTTGGAAACAGGCTGATGTGTACTGGCTCAGCTGTCACCCATCCACAGCTCATAACTGGCTGCTAATCCAAACCACAGCTCGGGGAGGGCTGGTTTTCTCTCAGACAGCTTAAGAAGCAGAATTTCTCTGTTGGACAGAGGCAAACAGTGCCTGGCTCTTGGTCTGGAGAGCAGATCCACAAGGCATTTGTCAGGAGAGGGGTGAGTGGATGCAGGGGGTGTCCAACCCCTCAGCTTCAAGGGTGAGCTGGGAGACACCAGGTGATACCTCCAGAACCACCAGAATTTCGAGGGCTGAGTTTTATCAGCTCCCTGGAAAGGAAAACTTGTCCTTGTGCTGCTGACAGAAACCCATCCTACCTGGGATGGAAGAGATGGGGAAAAGAAAGAGCAGTGTCCATGCCAGGGAGGTTGCCTGGGCATGCAGCTCCCATGGAGGTCTTAGGGTGATGAAGCTCCTGATGAAACAGTTCCTTTCTCTGGCTGACAGAAGTCAGATGTGTGAGCAGAGAATTGCAGTGTTTGGAGCCAAGTGCTCTCCTTCCACCCCAGAGCAAAACCAGTCCTTATTCCCTCATATGGAATTGGAGAGCCATTTGTATATGTTCCAGATGGAAACAGCTCCAGACTCATCACCTCCCGAGATAAAATATGGCCACTCAGCACATCATGAGCAGGGCTGAAATACTTTGTGGGTTTCTTGGGTTGACATTTGCCTCTTTAAAATGCTTTATTTCTGCCCTGCCCCTGCACACGACACACAGGGGGGAGCAGGTGCAGCTGCCCTCCCACAGCACTCTGGGACTGCAAAGGAGCCTCCCAAATGTCCCAACTCCCAAGATCTCCCTCCTGCAGCAACCAGGCAACGTCTGCTGCAGGAGAGAGGCACAGCTCCTCCCTGGGGTGCCCAGGGCAGTGAGGAGCTCACCCAGGCTGTGTCAGAGCAGGGCTTGGGCTACTGATGAGGCAGCCACACGAGGCTCACCGGGAGCCCGCAGCCTGTCCTTGCAGCTGCCCTGCTCGGGGGTGAGCGGAAACAGGGATTAGAGCTCTAATCTGATGGGCACGTGGAGCAGCAGCCCAGCAGCCAGGGCACCTCTGGGCGACCGACCGCTCCAGCTGCCCCAGAGCTGACACAAACCCCTCCTGAGCACACGAGTTTCCTTAATTGCACACAGAAAAGTATCCTGGAAAACAAGTGTGCTCAGTTACGCAACTGCCAGCCTGGCTGAACTTGGGAGATATTTATCTTAGGACATCTTGCACTTTAAATCCTTTTAATTCCGCATAATCCGCAGCACAGGGAGCAATTTCCAGAGCAGGCCAGTGTGCTCTAATGTGAAACCAGGACGAAGTGCATCCTGGCAGGACCGTGGGGACGGGGCCCAGTCCTGCTCTGTGGTTACACCACCAGCTCAAGGCATCCCGGGTTATGGACAGCTCTGCCTGCCAAAGCAGCCTGCTGCTGTTCCTGCATCCTTATGCTTTGAACAGCCACTTTTCAGGTGCCCCAAAACACCTCACAAGGACCAGGTACCCAGAGCTGCTCTTTCACCCAACTCTGATGAGCCATGAAACATTCAAGGAAGGAGCAGAGGAAGAAACCCTTCACCCCAGAGCTCCTGCTAGTTTGACACAAGAACAAGGCATGTTTAAATTATTACCATTAAGTGGAATTTATGGATCTTGCCTATTGCAGTTCAGAGAAAGGAAATAATTCTACAAGAATAGAGATCTCCAAAGGAACTCTGGTAGCCCAAACAGGAGTCTCTGCACAAGGCATATCAGAGATGACATCCACTCCGCTGTCTCCCTTCTCTCTTGATCGTAGTTTGCATAGCTCAAGCTACCATGCTTGAGAAAAGAGTTATTCATGAGTAGCTCCTTCTCAGTAAAGGGTGATACATATATACAGGCAAAAATAATTAGCTTGAAATGGTGGAGTTTGGCGTAATCCCACGTCAGTTGCATTGTTGTAGGTTTGTGTAATGAAAGAAGAATTTGAAGCAAAGTGGAGCCCTGATGACAGATCCACTGCTATGGGGATGAAGTCATGGAATCAAAGAAACACAGGATGGTTTGGGATGGAAAGGACCTTAAAGCCCACCTCATTCCCCCTGCCATGGCAGGGACACCTTCCACTGTCCCAGGCTGCTCCAAGCCCTGTCCAACCTGGCCTTGGGCACTGCCAGGGATCCAGGGGCAGCTGTGCCAGGGCCTGCCCACCCTCACAGGGAAGCATTTCTGTGTCACTCAGCTCCATTCTCCAGCATTTGTACTCTGCCCCAGCCATGTTTTTCTACTACAATAAGCAATATTTGGAATAATATAAGCAGAAGAGAGAATGGCAAGTGTAAAAAAAAGCAGGAGCAATGATCATAAAGCTCAGACTCCAGGACAGAGGGACTTGGCTCCTGCCAGGAGCAGTTCAAGCTCCCATTGCCACCCACTCCCACGCATTTCCGTGGCATGGCTGAGCTCTGCTGGGCCGGGACAAGGGGCACCACTTGGCCACTTCTCCTGGAACACAGTGGAAAAACCCCAAATCCCTCAACAATAGGACTGATGCCTCCACCAGCACGGTGACAGCACCTCTGCTCCATGACTCAGAAAGCAAAGGTCGGAGGAAGCCGGTTTCTAACCTGGATGGCAGCGATCCCAGGGCAATTTACGTAACCGGTGTTCCAGAAACGTCTCCTTGCTTTCTCAGTGGTGCCACCTCTCCCAGGAGGGGTGAAAACTTCCCCCTTGGGCCCCTCCCCTTGGCGATTTTAGCCTCAAAGTGCAAAACTCCTCCCAAGCCCCATTCCCGCTCTGCTGCTGGACCTCAGGGAGCTCTCTAGCATCTGACCCAGGTGTGAAGATGAAGAACACCTGTATTATTTTCCTCGCTGTAATTAAGAGTGTGTACTTATCATTTTAAACCAAAGGGAGGCAAATTGTTAAGTCCCACTTGAGATCCTGAGACGCAAAAAACCTGATCTGCTGAAATCCCACCTGCACGTGGTGCCTGACCCTGACCCCGAGCTGCGGCCAAGGTGAGACGAGGGAAGGGAGAGCCAGAGGCTCCCTCCAGTCTCAGTTTCCGAGTAACGCAGCCGGTCCTCCTGCGATGAGGAAATCAGTGCCTGCCGCTGCCCGGAGCCCGCAGCTGACCCGGTGACAGCAGCCCGGACCCCCCGGCCATTTCCGCTCGGAAGCGATTCCGTGGCGCTGACACAGCGCCCGGCGGCACCGGGACACCGGGATTAGGAACTGAATGGAGCCTCGCCCGCGGTTTCCCCTGCCCTGGGCACCGGCATTCGTTTCCTCCCATTATGAGTCGAGTGGCGTTTCCTGGCTTTTCAGGCATCTCCCTTCTTAGGAAGGGAGAAACCACAAATAAAAAGCCCTGTCTCCCAACAATAACCTACGGCCTGGCTCTGGGCACATGACGTGATCTGGGAATCGCCGCAGGACTTCCCTGCTCTCCCAGCCTGGAGCACAAACTCCTGCTCATTGCTCCGGCGATGTTTCAGAGCAGGGGCTTTTCACCCACCGCACCTCCGTGCCAGGTGTTCGGCCCAGGCAGAGCCTCCCCACCTCACGGGGTCTCCAGGAGAAGCTGTGCCATACCTGGCTGATGAAAATTAGGAAACCTCATCTCGAATGGCCAGTGCCTCCCTGCAGCGGGAGGGGGGGGGGGGAGGGAAACGCTGCCTCTGCTCGAAGCACAGACCTCTGAAGAGGCAATTTTAAACAGGAATGAGCAAATCTGACCAATTAACCACGGAGACATCCCCAGGTATGATAATGGAGTATGACAGCATGGAATCCAGGAAAGCACCAGGGTCTGTGAAACACCTGGGACAAAATCCCCACTTTCCCTCTGCTTTCTGCTGGTTCCAGTTTGAGTGAGATGTTTAACTGAAGAGTGCCAGAGCACAGTGCCTCAGCCGGCTGCTCTGCTGTGGGTGACAACTGCTGCAAGCTGTCCCTTCCTTCGGAAATGGCTGTGCCAGCTTGCAGATGTGGACAGGGGATGAGCTCCATCCTGCACATCTGGCTTGGGGGTCTCAATAAGGAGGAAAAGAGCCAAGAGGGAGGGAAGAGCAGAGTCCAGCAAAGTGACACCGGAGCGTGGTCGGAGTTGGCGGCGCAGGCCTTTGCGAGAAGACAGCGCTGGGAGGGTGAGGGAGAAAACCCCCAAAATTGAGATTTTTATTCCCTGGGCCTTCAGCCGGGTCCACTTTCCTCTGTACCCGGGAGATTTGGGAGCGCTGCCTGCACTCCCCGAACGATCACAGCCCGCACGGGCAGCAGCGAGCCCGGCGGCCCCCGGTGCCCCGAGCACAGCCCCGGGCGCGCACAGCGAGCCCCGCAGCAGCCCCGGAGCGGTGCCGGAGCGGCCCCGGCAGCGCCGGGCTCCGGCAGCCGCGCTCCCCAGCTGCGGGGCGCGGCTCGGGCCGGGCGGCATCGCGGCCGCCGCTCCGCGGGGTCCCGCCGGGCGCTCCTTTGTTCGGCGGAGCCCCCCGCCCCGGAGCCCCCCCCGGCCGTGCCCGCTCACCTCCGTGTCCAGATGCACCAGCTCCATGTCGGGCCAGGGCTCGGCCAGCTGGGCAAGCGGCATCGCTGCCGGCGGGTGCCCGCGCCGGGCTGGCTCCGAGCGCCGCCGGGCTGGGCACCCACCGGCTCCGGGCCGGGGCGGGGCGGGGCGGGGGGCGGGCGGGAGGCACCGGGGAGGGGCTGCGGGGATCCTCCGCCCGGAGCATCCGGCAAACCCAGCCCGGCGTGCGGCGGCTGCGGGAGCGGATCGGAGCGTGGAATTGCGGAGTCGTTCGGGTTGGAAAGCTCCCCGCGACAGCATCGAGTCCCGCCATTCCCCCAACACCGGCCCGAGGCCACCACTAACCCGTGTTGCCAAGTGCCACATCCGCACGGCTTTTAAATCCCTCGAGGGATAGTGACTCAACGTGGGCAGCGTGTTTCAATGCCTGACCACCCTTTTGGTGAAGAAATATTTCTCAATATCCAACATAAACCTCCCCCGAGGCAGTTTGAGACCGTTCCCTCTCCTCGTGTCCCTGTTCTCTGGAAGCAGAGCCCGACCCCCTGGCTGTCCCCTCCTGTCCAACCAATTGGTTTTTTACAGTTACAAATAAATAACTTCTGAAGTGTTGAAAAGTTACAGTAGAAAATCAAGTCTTCTTGAAGGCCGCAGTGAAAGGTTCATGGGCAATGTCCAGATTAAGGCCTATGGAGAGCATGGGCACAGAAGTGCTGCTGCTTCCACCACTGCCAGGTCTGTTGGGATGCAGGAAATCCATCGTATTTCATTACACAGAGACAGACAGGCTGCCTCAGGACTTGACAAAGACAGAAATCATGAAGCTTCACCTAAATAAAACTGCCAGATTACCACTCCTTTTAGCAAAACAGCAAATTAAAGACTTTGGGGAGACCATAAATGACTTGTGTGTGATTATTCTCTGCATCTCTGCAGCTACTTTTGTTAAAGGAGATGATTTTGCTGAAGTAGCTCTACAGTATCTCAAAATAATAATAACACCCAAAAAAAGGTTGTGGTGACACCACAGTGATGCTGGGGGGAAACGCTCTGGCCTCTCCACTGCCAGCTCCAGAAGTCCAAGAGAAGCCAGAAATTCTCAGACTGACCTTCCCTCCATTCCTGCTCCAGGTAATGCTGAATCCTAGCTGGATTAACAGAAGGTGAAATGTGCCACAGGAGATTGCTGCTAAGTTCAGGGCAGGATGTCAGGATAAGAGAAATGAGGTAGTGGTGTCCCCCAGGATTTATTTCCAGTCAAAGAACAGCTATAAAAAGCAACCTTGATCCTGGAAGCAGGGTGCAAAAAGCAAAATCTGCTGTTTGGGTGACTGTCATGGCTAAATGCAGTGATTAAAACATACAGCCTGGCATTTTTCTGAGACAGTTGCAGGCTGGGAAGAGCTGCTGCTATAGTAAACAGAGACTTGGGATCAGCTGGATGGTTTGTCAGTGCTGTATTCGCTGGAAGTTCAAAATGCTGTGGGTTTAGTTTGGTTTTAAAACCATAAAGTCCTCCTCAAATACAGTTGTAGGTATTTTTGCCTCTGCAGCTGGCTGGCTGTGTAACATTTTTCCTTTGCAGAGAGGCTGACAACATTCGTTAAACCAGTTAAGAAGAAAATTAACTCTATCCCAGCCAAAACCAAGACATCCCCAGAGCAAATGGAGACTGATCTGTATCATCACTACCAGATCCAATTTTGACTGACTGCTCCAAAAGCTGGCCAAGTGATTCTCCCCATGACCACAGTAACCCAGTGCTCCCATGGCTCACTGCATCTTTTCTTTTTTTCTGAATGCATGGGCATCTCATCCCCTGCCTGCTTTGTGGGATGCTGCTTTTACACATACAAGGAAATGCAAAAAAGATCACAGGCACAAGACCTTCCTTGCAAGGCTGAATCCCAAATATCTGCTACAATTTACAGACTCTTCTAATTTGCTAAGACAGTCAATTAATTACAGCTTGCAGCAACCCTCTTTGTACTTTTAATATTGACCAATTAGATCCAGAGCTCATTGTCCTCATGGGGAAACTGAGTCAGGTTTTCAGTGTCAGGGCAGAACCTGAGCTCTACATCCTCTCTTCTAATCCCTGGCTCTCCATTCACCATCTCATTTCTTTGCCTCTTCTGTTTTGTTTCGCCACTATGGAGGAAGAGATGATGGATCACCTTGTTTTGATCCCAGGAACATTTTTCCTTAGTGTGGTAAAAACCACGCTGAAGATACAAAGCAGGGGCCCTGGAAATGAGGAAAAACTCTCTGCCTCTAAGAGCTTTTTGCTTTTCTGACAGATTTCTTTCTGTTCCTCCACACTGGATGCGATTGCAGCTGCCTCAAATGCCAGCGTTTTCCAAGGCAGGTCCAGGCAGTGGTCGGAATGCAGGAATTGCACCACAGCAGGCAGCAGGATGCAGAGCTCTCGGGGAAGCACAGCCAGGCAGTTCCTGCTCCCTGGACAGGGATTGTGCAGACTGAGGCTCATCCACGGAACAAACACCTCCAACCTCCGCTGACATTCCTGCACAGGTGAGCACCACTTTCCCTTGCTCAGCTCAGATGCATTTCTGAAGGTGTCCAGCACATCTAAACCCTTTATTTTTTGGCAGAATAAACTGCATTTTGCCTGCCAGCTCCACAGACTCTCAGTCTGCCAAGCCCACCCTGCTCCTGCGCGGTATTTCTGTGAAACCACCCCGTCCCTGATCCGGTTCTCCCGGGGCCCCTCGGTGAAGAACACGCAGCTCAAGCCAGGGATTTCTGCTGCAGAACCGACTGAGCTGCTGGCTCCAGGGAATGTGCCTGATATGTGGATCTTGCACCTTTCTCTCAGGAATACTGAACTGCAGCTGAGGGACTCATCTGAGTCGGGATGTGCCCAGGGAAGGAAGGAGCTGCGAGGCAGCGAGGCCATATCTGCCGGTTGTCATGGATACAATCGCTGCCCGTCTCCTGTATCAGTTACCTTCCCCTTCCTGGATGTGAACAAACGAGTGCGAGTGCCGGTCTGGCTCCTGCGCAGGACACAGCCCTTGGCACCCGAAGAGAAGGAGAAAAACATCTGTTTGAAACCCACACATCTCCTCACAGCATCTGAGGGGAGAGTGGGAGGTGACTCGGGTTTTTGGTATTCAAACTATGAGTGGCTGATAGCTTTGCCCAATTCCATGTGGTTCTGTCCTAAGCTTTGGCTGTTTCCTGGGACTCAGAGGAGCTGTTTCACGGCCATCCATCCTTTTGGGTTCCCGAGGAACTGCTGAGGACCTGGGATCTGCACGTGCTCCCTGTGCTCAGCACACGCACCCCAGCAGAGCTCTGCAGGCTGCACAGACCAGCCCTGCCTCCAAACATCGAGAGGCCATGGCTCAAACTGCACCCAGAATCATGGAATTTTTGGGGTTGGAAGGGACATTAAAGTTCATCCAATTCCATGGGCAGGGACACCTTCCACTGTCCCAGGCTGCTCCAAGCCCCAATGTCCAGCCTGTCCACTTCCAGGGATCCAGGGGCAACAACAGCTGCTCTGAGCACCCTTGGCCAGGGCCTGCCCACCCTCACACAGAATTTCTTTTGGAAAAGATTCCTTTTCCTACCTGAAAAAGGCTTTTTCAAAACCCTATGTAAAATACAAGCATTTCCTCACCTTTTCTTTTTTAATTTAATTTTTAGAACAGGTCTGCAGCCCAGGTGGGAAGTTATTTAGAGCAAGTTATCCATCAAATTTAGTTTTTAATGAGCACACAGCTATGTTTGTAGCTTAATTCAGAACAGGGCTATGTGAGGGAGTGAAAACATGAAAGAGAAAACTATCAGACACTGTAAACAGAAGTGAAGCTGCCAGGGCTGTTTGCACTGTCCCCCAGGAGGGAGAAACCTGAATAAACACAGCACTAAGTACAGTCAGGGTTTATGGTTCTTTTAGGTTTAAGAACTTGTAAACAAATGATGGGGCTTTTAAGTGGATACAAAAAGATACCCTCGGTTTTGTGCTGCTTCCAGAGCACACAGGTCCCACTTTCTCCAGAGAGGGGAGGAGAAAACAAAAGCACATTTCAACAGAATTCCAGCTCCAGGGAGAGGAAAATGTCATTCCAGGGTTTGCGGTCTCGAGCTGACATCCTGCAGCTGAACAAGTCTAGTCCTGCTTCACAGGAGGCACTCACAGATACCTGCTCCTAATTACCCCATCCTGGAGTTTGGGATGCCATCATTCCACAGCAAAAATAAAAAAAAAAACATTTTAGACTTGGAAGCAAATTTCAGAAATCCTGATGAGAAGCCCAAACACCACAGAAACTGATTTTCCTTAGGGGCACCCTGAACTTTATTTCTGATTTCAGATCAATATATGACTGGCAGCATTTCACTTCTAAATCTCCTTACTAAACAGAGACCACTGCACACATCCAGCCTTGAAAAGCCACATCCCAAAATAACCATAAAAATATACTTCTAAAATATTAGAAATTATCCTGGCCAGGAATATTTTGGCCTAATGACTGATCGAATCAGGTAGGAAGGCATAACACAAGCACGAGTTTTTGGAGAGGTGGGGAAAGGGGTGCCTTTATCATTTAGGGAGAGAGAAACAGGTCTCTCCTAACAACAATTGTTTCTGTATTTTATACGTGCTTCAGGCAGTGCAGAGCACAGGTATGACTCAGTTGGCTTCAGGGCCAGGTAGGAGATACATCCAAAGTGTGCTCAATGGGTTCCTTGTTGGGAACTGAACAAAAGGCACAACAGGTTCAGTGATGGCAGAAACTTGATTCCCTGGAAAAAGAAAATCTATCTGTCCCTCATCAGCATCCCAAAAAAACCCAAACAAACAGACTCTGGACTTAGGGAGGCTCTAGGATTTTTGCAGCACTGCACATCTCGTAGCACACACAAAATGGGTCAGAAATGCAAGGCTGGCACTTTGCTGCTTGACTATTAAATTGCTGTTTGCCTCATGAGTAAGTATCAGGACTGTCCAGCTGGGCCTTTTCTGACTCTCTAAGGAGAGGCTTGGTGCATTTCTGGGAGCTTTACCAGGAGTCCTCACACCTCTGCTGATGAGGGAGGACATTTGATCCTCCATTAGAAAAATCCTCTTACAGAACCATTTTTCAGTGCCCCTCCAGGCACTCCAAGCTCAGCCCAAATGGAAAATGTTTTCCATTAGCAGGCTACAAATCCACCTGCCTGATTCTTGTGTGCTGCTCTCATTTCACTATCATACAGCAGAACTGCTCAGAAAAGATAATTTCCAGCAACAAAAGCAAGAAAATAGTTTTATCTTCCTCTAAACTTTGTGGGCACCCTGATGGAAGACACCTCTATGCTATGTTGTGGCTGTGCCTTTCCTCTGTCACGGTGCAGAGGGGAGGGTGGTGTTGCTCAGATGGTGACATTTTACCACTGAGGATTGAAGATATTTTATAAAGAAATGTGTTCCCAGGTTCACGTCCCAGAATTCAAGAATGTCCCCTCTCACTTGCCTCTGCTTTGCTGTCCTGTGCATCCCCAGCCACTGAGGAATTTACAAAGTAAAAACTTGATTAATCAGGTATTTTGTCACCCAAAGGGTAGATAAAAGCTTCGGAGGATGCTATTTTATGCCAAGAAAGATTTGGCCAGAGGCAGTGGGCAGTTTAAACAGCTCCAGCCCTGGAAGGTGGTTTGGATTTGCTGCTAACTGCAGTGACAGCAAAACTGAGGCTTGCATGGCAGGCAACAGCTCCTTTCACCCTTCCTTCCAACCCGGTGTCAGAAATTGCTGGCCAAACCTGCCATCTCAATTTTCTATTTACAGTCTGCACAGAATCATTTTCTCCCTCAACCTAAGCAGCCACTGACATCATGTTGGAGATAAATGTCCTGTGGCAGTGGCCCAGCACAAGATAGGATGGAGAAAGGGTCAATGTGTCAGAAATAGATAATAAATAACATCAGATGTAACATTACTGAACTCAAAACTCTTATATTAGATATAAGGTCTCTGAGATATGCTACAGCCCTTAAAATAGGATAAGAATCATAGTGCTATTAGCCGTTAACACTCTGCAACACCAGATACTTGTTGAAAGGGACTATTGATCAACAGAGATGGAAAACAGGTTTTTGGCAGCTGTTTGCCAGTTGGAAGTTAATATGGGAGTCAATTACCACCAGATAAATGTCCTTCTACAAGATCACCACAGAAGCTTTTGGAAGAGGAAGATACAGGCATAGCTTTAAATACCATTGCTATTCAGACAGAACCAGATGGGTTTAAATATCAGTACTATGGTCCTAGAAATTAATTTTTCAGTGAAGTGAAAGGGTTAGGGTGGAAAGCAAAGCAGCTCAAGAACAAGGCAAACCAGCCTACACAGAGTGTGTGTTACCCCTCATGGTCCTGCACCAGCCAGGGGGAAAATTAAGTGATTTTTCTTCCCCGTGTAAGATGGGAGGGACTGTGACTAAATGCCAAAAACCTGCAGAACCCGCGAGTGGGAGAGGTGGTGCTGCGGAGCGATTCCCTCTGGTGAGGAGAGCCGGCACTGCACAGGGAATTACACAAGGCAGCGGAGCCTGAGAACGACCGGAGAGCTGCTCAGCAGCACAAGGAAGCCACAGCTCTGTCCTCACCTCTGTCTGCTTGTGCAACACCACCTGCTCAGAAACTGTTTCCTCATGCCGGCAGGAACCCAACGAACCTGCGTTTAAAACCAAAACCAGTTTCAGTTCCCAGCGCTCCAGTGCACAGGGGTTGGGAATGCCCAGACCCAGTTCCGGGCATGCAGCACGTGACAAGGACCTTGGGCTGACACTGGGGAGGTTTATCTTGAACAATCTGTTTGCTCCTGTGTGCAGGGCAGGCTCACAGGATAGCATATCACATGTCAGTGGGGCCAGCACACGTCAGTCCCAGCAGTGGGGGCTGCCAGCCCAACCTGCTCTGGGGCAGGAGGGAAGGGTTTATCAGCATTCCCAGTCTGGGCTAAACCAGCCTATTGTTTTCATAGAATCCCAGAATTTCATAGAATCCCAGGTCTGGGTTGGGAGGGACCTCAAAGCTCATCTCATTCCACCCTCTGCCATGGGCAGAGATACCTTCCACTGTCCCCGTCCAGCCTGGCCTTTCCTCCCCAAACATAACCCATAAGCTGAGGGCTGCTTCATCCCTGCTTTTTTGATGGAAGTTGTTCACTCACTAAGTTAATCACTAAACCAAATACCCAACAATTCACTGCAGATGGGTGGAACCCTGGCCTGCTCTTTTCCCTGGTCACAGAACAATCACTCCAGGTTTGTTATCTACAACTACCAGGGCATGGTGACAGGGCGTGCTCGATGGAGACATGAATAAAATGTGGTTTTCAGCACTCAGATGTCCCTGAAACACTTGGCTTCAACGTTTGCTACATCTTCCTGCCACAGCATTTACACTTACGACTCGAAATCTCTGCTTTCTGCTTTTCCCCTATAATTTTGGGTGGAGTTTTGCCCACTTTATTCAATAAATCCCCACCCCAATAAATGCATAAATCCCTGTCCCAAGCAGGCACTGAGAACTGAATAAGAGGAATGAGTTTAGCTTACCAGGAGCTCATCTTTCAGTTTTGCATCCATTTCAAGGAAGTGTCATGAGGGTGTCAAGTGCTTCCCCTGCAATCTCGCCATCTCTGGGAAGCAGCCACTTCCTTCCCAGCTTTCAACACCGTCCTTGGAAAAGATAAACATGGAAAGCATGTGCTAGAAGGAGATAACCTAACGACTAAGGCTTTTGGGAGTGGGAAAGGAGAAGGAAAACCAGCAACTGGTGACATTGCTTAAGCACAATACAGGTCACAGGATATCATTCTGTGAGTCTTTAATACAATGCAGGTAAAAGTTGCTGGCTGGCAGAGTGAGCCCAGAGTTTTATAGCATCAGAAGAATCACTCTGGTCAGACTTTTAAGGAGATTAGCACAGATGTTACAACTCAATTTCCTAGATTTGGCTTGCAGAGCAAAAGCACACACTCAAATACTGGAATACAAAAGCAAAATGAAGTAACACAAAAAGCATAGGAGGCTTTTCAAGAACTAAAGTATTACTTCTTTGAACATCACCACTTACTCTGTGATCTCAGGTTGAAGATTCAGCAAGTCTGATAGAAGTAGTTTGTGCCAGCAAGCCTAAAAGAGACCAGGCTTATAGGCTACCTATTTAAATCTGGGTTTAGGATAAAGTATCCCTTCCCAAGCTGAGGACAGATGAGATGACAACTCTAGTTTTAGGCTCAAACTTTCAGGACATGTGCCACAGCAGCTGCAGTAATGGCCTGAGGAGGAAAAGGAATGGTCCAGTGATTCTTAAAATAGAATATGGGAAGCCTAAGTTCAAAGGCTTGATATAACATGGATAAATTCCTTTGCAATGCCAGCTATGCCTGTAAACCGATGAGGAATTGAGCACTCAGTCTGGATTTTGACTAAAATCATCACAAAAACTGGAAAGAGAGGCTCAGAGGGGGCTCACAGTGCTCGGGTGAGTGGAGTTTGTCCAGCACTGATCTCTGAAGGTGGCAGAGGATGGAGGCTGCTAGGGCAGTGCTGCTTCTGCTTTCTAGAAGCAAGTAACTCTCATAAGACTGTGACAACCCGGGCTCCAGCCTCCCCAGGGCTGCTGAGCTGCTTTTGGACCCTACCTGCCACTTGCTGGCCTGCCAGTCCCATTCCGTGTTTCCTGGTACCACCGTGTGGTGAAGGGAAGGAACAGGCTGTTAATCACGGCCTGTTAATGAGCTGAACAGCCCCGCAAGGATCCCTGCGTCCACCGGGCTGTGGCAAGGAGCACCGGGACGTTGCCAAATCCAGCCTTCCCCTGCCAACATGCCTCAGATCCAGCTTGCATCTGAAATCATGGATATTTTTTGCAAGAGCAATTAATTCACTATCAAGGGAATTTTTCTCTGTGGGGCTTGGCAGCACGGAAGTTAATTGGATCATGGTATGGCAGGGAAACCTGGGCACCTCCAACCAGGCTGCAGGCCAACAAAACCCATTCACCAAACACCCCCAGCACAGGAACAACCTCTGCTATTATCTCCAGTGAGAAGGAGATGATGAGAAAAACTAATTTAATTGCCCAAGTTTACAATCAGTCCTCGGGCTAAACTCAGAACCGCTAATACAGGAATGTTCTGCTCTTGTGCCGAGGCAGGACTGAATTCCATCAAGAAGCACCAAGACACCACTTCAAAAGAATAAAAGGAAACAAAATCTGTCTGGGCAATGCTAAAATAGTAATCCAGATTAATAGTAATCTAATAGTAACTCCTCTCCAGAAGGAGACTGCCACATACACCCACCACTGCACAGCAACCAACAAACTCAAGAGCAGGGGAGAGCTGCTGCCTGCAGGGAAATTTGTTCAAAATCCAAAAGTAACATCAGTGGGATAACTGAGTGAGAAAAAAATTAAATCTACTATCAAATCTCTTTAGAAGGAGAAAAGTAGAAATTTCATTTGGGGTTTATGTGTCCAGCAAAATGCAGAGAATTGTTGTACCTGTTCCACACCTGGCCACCTGCAGCCACCCTTGGACTGCTCTTTCTACGTTCTCCAAGTGCTTTCTCCAGGCTGGTTTGCTCTGCCCAAGACAATGAAGTGTTTTTGTTTGAAGGCTTTAATGCATTTTAAAAAGCCTCAACTTTACGAAGTTTTCCCTGAAATTTTTTACTCCTGTTTCTTCTGCCACATCATAGATTTTCTGACTCCCTTCGTAAGGAGACTGTTAAAACATTAAAAAAAAAAAAAATTGCAAAACAGTTTCTAATAAAGGGTCTCTAAAAAGCCCAGTCTCTCACATCAGAAATCTTCTAAAGCCAACTTATTAAAGATCTTTATTAGCCTCAATCAACTTTTCCACAGCTCCCCCTGTGCCATGTCCTTCCCATCCCTTAGAAATGATGGGCTCACTCTGTAAATTGTGAGTTTAACTCAAGCTCCATTTCATCTCCACCAACTGCAGGAGAAGGTGCCATTTCTCAGGAATTATAGTCAGCAATATTAGTCCCTGGGTATGGTGTTACCATATCTGGGATGATTTAGGGACAATGAAATCCCTGTGCCATCAAGCTGTGTGATTCTTCTGACAAAAATGATCCTGTAACTCAATATCCTCTGGGTGCACTCACTGAATTCAGTCCATTTTCCTTCCTTGTTCCCTTTCAGCCCACCCGTGGCAGGGGATGGCAGGAGGATACTGTCAGTCCTTCCAAACAGAATTGAGCTCTATGAAGGCAAAAGGAAATATCCTGCAGGGGGAAATGATTCTGAAACTCAAAACTGTTAATCCTAGGGCACTGTACTGGGAGGAGCAGGGACCTGGGCAGTCCTGCTGGCATGGTCCAGTTCACCTGTTCTCATGGTTTTTAGCCCAATCCACTTTCAGTTTAACATAAACCCATGGCTGGGGGAAAGGTGGCTCTGTAGGATATCAGGAAGTGACCACTGGCTGGCAACGTGCTCACATTAACTTCTGCTCAGTTTAATTGTCACTGCTTTGGGGGCAGTCCAGAGACTTTGCTCTATAATTTATCAGTAATTTCACTGTTCTTAAAACCCCAGCAAAATCCTGAAGTATTGGAAAACAAGGATCATCCCCAGTATCCACTTGCAGCATCCCAAAGGTTTCAGCCCCCTGCAGAACTTGGCCATTCTTTGCAACTTCACCTATTAAGAGGCAACAGCAGTTTGGCCCTATTTCCCAGGTGGTTTGTGCTGAAATCAATAAATGGAGAAACAAATTAGTGGCAGAGCCCTAATATTGCATGGATTTAACCCATACTGGTGCCCAGCTTCAAGGCCTCCTATGGAGCACAGAACTCATTTGCCTTTCTATTGCCAGTGGTGACTTTCTGGACCCTGGATGTGATGTTTCCCAAAGCTCCAGCAGGACAAAATCCCTGCTGCTGCAGAGCCCACCCAACAGACCAGCCTGTTAACTGCACCTGGCAGCACCAATCCCATTCCCAACAGATACAGGAGAGACAATTTTCCGTGTAAAATGATTACAATTTAACAGAAAAATGTCTGTTCAGCTTCAGGCGTTCTGGCAGGCGGCGATGCAGATTTGTGGTGCCTCTAACCACGAACCAGGCACGGGCTGCAGCTCAGCGCCTGCTCCCCAGCTTTAATTTACACAGCTAATTAGATGGATTTACTGGCTTCAGCATCCCTCAGTCCCTATTTGCTTAAGGAGAAATAGATGAGCCCTGCCTGTCGAGTCAAGCCCAACAGGCCAATAACTCCAGCAGTGCAGGGCTCATCCAGTGGGAAGCACCTCAGATGGAGCAAGCCCTGGAACCTCAGCATCCAAAATATCCATTGCTTTCAGAGGAATTTAGGTGGCAGACACTGCTTAAAATCAGTTTTCATGCTTGGCTGGAGAAAACACCCTGCAAGGAACCACACAGGTCAGCACAGGCTGCTGGGGGGTGGGAAGATGGAGAAGTTAAGGAGTAACTCCTTCAACAAAGAACAGCCCTGAGATCCCCCTTCATTACCAGCACTTTGTTTAATGACCAGGGGTGAAGAGGTCACCCAGCCAGTGATGGACACAGGGAACACCAGAACATTCCAGCTGGCAACTTGGCCACTGGCAGCCCCCTCAAACCCAGCTCCTTTGGAAGCAGTTGATCATTTGTAGATGCCCAGCAAGGTAAGACTCTACAATAGCAAGGTAGGCTATTTCCTACTTTCTGATTTTAAGATTTAATTTCAGTTATTTATTTTCCTTTCTGCAGCGACATCCCACAGCCTGGCCACTCCAGTGACTGCTCAGGAGGTTTGGTGGCTGTTTAATGAAGATTACTAACAGGATTATTCACCATTATTTATTTTCTGTTAGACATACCAGCATGGGAACACAGGATGGAGCAGTTCCTAGGGGTACATCCCAAACTGCCCTTTGTGCATGCAGCCACTCCAGGACACTTCCAGCACTCCCGACATTGGAAATTTCTGGATGTGAAACTCTGCCCTGCTCGTTTTCACTGGATTCCCTCTGAAATCAGCACAGGTTGAAACAGGTCACTGAACTTAATCACAGACAGACACTGAAATCCCAGGGAAAGCCAAGCAGAGATGGAAAAAATATTCCATCTGACAGTCACTGAAGGAGACGTTTACACAGGGAGGTTTGGGTTTGGCTCTGCTCTGGAGTCTAAGTAGCAATTATAAAAATGGTGAATTTTTTCTCAAAAAATCTCGTCTCCTGCTTAGTCACTACCCCAGCCAGGTCTGGATTCGATTAGCAGGAGCAACAATATTCAAGTTTAAGTGCAGAAATGTAACACATCATCAGTTTTATGGAGCCAGTTCTGGTTTCACTCCCAAGAAAAGCTCACCAGAATTTTACTTTTTTCTGCAGCAAGATCACTGTATTCCTCCCCGTTTTGTACAGTGCTACATTTTAGAAAGAAATTATCTCAGTAGAGTCACTTACATGTTCCATTTTCAGCCTCCAAGTAAGCCAAGGCTCTAAAAACATCCTGCGGTCTAGCTTTTAGGCAAGGAAACCTCGCTTTTAGGTAAGGAAATCTTGCTTTTCAGGTGTGAATTACAACAATTAATAATCTGAATGAAAACACAAACACAGACATGCAAAAAGCAAATGTTCTTAAACCACATGAAGTGAACTAAAGGCAAGAGGAATTAGAGAGCATTGAGAACAGTCCAAGCCAAACCGTATCCAGCTTTATTAAAGGTACTTTTCATGAACAATCATGGTAATTTAGGCAGGACATGGGCTACAATCTGCAACATTTTACAACAACTGTCAAACTCCCCTCCCTTTGTGGACTACTGCAATGGAGAAGTAGCTAAAAACTGTAAGAATCTTCAGCTTGCACTTGTAAGAGGGCAAAGTTTAGAGTGAGGGTGGACACGTTCACATCCGCGCGTTGTCTGACAACTCTGCACAAAGCCACCCTGACTTTGAGAGGAAAACAAACTTGAGAGGCAGATTTCTGTATCTGAGGGTCCACAATAGAAAAGAGGAAGTGCAGCTCCTTTTTAAGCTGGTACATCCCAGATTGGACACCAGAAATCGGGACCATGTGACATCGGAAGGTCCCGGAATGCCAGTTCTACTCTGGTTTGGAGTGACGGGCTCGGGGTGAACAGGGGGGCACCAAAGGAGAACTGGTGGCATTGGGATTTGGAGTAGGCAACAGCACCTTGGGAGCTTTGATGTTCACTTGGACATAACTGACACACAGCATGGGGGAATCCCTTCTTCCTCCCTGCAGGAAGGGCCCTTCTTCCAAAAACTGGGGGACTGGCAAAAGCTTTTCTTATTAAAATTTAGGTTTTGAGAAATTTGTCCCCATTGCCCCCCACCCCCCCCCCCAGAACACAACAATGAAGCGGTCTGTGTGCTAACAACATAGCTTAAAAAAAAGTAAACCAAAATTCTGCATTGTTATAAAACTTGATAAAAAATAGTATTTCAAACTGTACAGTCACCAGAAGTACACAGTTATCAAAAATTCACACATTTTACTTGGCTTCACCAGCACCTTCGGCTTTCTGTGCCTGAAAAGGAAAAGGGGAAGAAGTCAACACATTTAAAAAATGGACACTAATTTTTCTATATAGCAAAACACTGAGCAGAAGAAATCCTCTCTGGGCTGCACAGCTCTGATTTTTAATAAATTTAACATCTGTTGCACCCTAAAACACAACTTAGAAGTTGCTTATTGAACTTTACAGAAGAACAGTAACTTCCATGTGGCAACATCCCCTGGCAAACAGACAACTTTAACTCTTTACCAACATCCCCCTCTGTGCTAAGCAACACTCCTCGTTGCCACAAGCCAAGACCTGTCCCGGTCTGAGAGGGAAAGGAATCAATGCTGGTGCACAACAGGCTGCTGGGATACCTGGTCTGTTTTGGCATCTCCATTTTCTGCAGGGTTGTTTCCCTCCTTGCCAGCATCAGCTTTTCCTTTCTTCCCCTTGGGCACCTTCTCGCTCTTCTGTAAATACAAGACAACATTTGCTGTCAGCCCCCAGCAGCCAGACACGAGCCACAGCCCCCGAGCAAGGAGTGTTGGCCCCACAACAACACAGACACCAATGTTTGTTTGCTAAGGGATTGACAGCAAGTGTGAAACCTTCACTTCAGTGTTTTTTATGCAAATTCTGTAAAATCTGCAAGTTTTAGTTCAGCTTTATGCAGCTCCATTTCCTCGCTACACAGCTGTTAATCAAAGGTTTGTTAGCTGTTATTATTGCCAGGCAATGCCAAAACTCATCATCCATTTATTCACCTTTCCAAGCAAGCCCTGACCCAACTCACCTTTGGAGCTGCTTTTTTAGGTTTGGGCTCTGGCTTGGGAGGAGCGGGCTTCTGCAAGGGAGAGAAAACCTGTGTTAGAGACTTGTGGAATGGTTTGGCTTGGGAGGACCTCACAGCCCCTCCAGTGTCACCCCTGCCATGGCAGGGACACCTCCCACTGTCCCAGGCTGCTCCAAGCCCCATCCAACCTGGTCTTGGGCACTGCCAGGGATCCAGGGGCAGCCACAGCTGCTCTGGGCACCCTGTGCCAGGGTTCCCCACCCTCACAGCCAGGAATTCATTCCCAATATCCCAGCCCTTTGGCAGTGGGAAGCCATTCCCCCTTGTCCTGGCACTCCAGGCCCTTGTTCAAGTCCTGCTCCAGAGAAACAAACTATTTTTTTTTTAAACATTCAGGCCAAATAGCTTAGCATTAGGAAAGCAAATAAAAACATTTGAAACTGCAGCACGATTATTGTCCATTATTTGCCACTCCCATAGCAGCACACAATGGGGCAGGTCCTTAAGGCAGGAACTTAATTTTCACCTCCAGCACCGACACACATTTACACACCCAGTGGTCATGTGTAAAACCACCAAGTGTTGTGACAGCTCTGCCCAGCAAGAGGATACTCACAGCAGATAACCTCGCTGATCTCCGCTGTGGCTGTTGGAAAAGGAGAACAGTTCTATTGAAACAACATAGAATATGAACTCTCAAAGTCTCACAAACTCGCTCTCTTCCCAAAGTAGTAAACGCCCAGAAATTATGATTATAGTTCTTTAGTTTTAAGAAATTAAGGCGGTAGTTTCCCAGTTTCCCTTTTTCTGTGCTCTC